>NC_041388.1:349966645-350066426 GCF_002162155.2 Triticum dicoccoides | reverse complement strand
TTTGGTGGTGGTGCCAGGCGCTCTGGGAGAAAACTTTCTTCGATGGGGTGGTGACGTTCATGTTGACACTCACGAGCGTCATTTACTCTTCAGAGGTGTTGTTGAAGAGATTCTTCACACCTGGTATGACTCTTTGGACCTAAGGTCGTTGGTTTGCATTTGGTGTGAAGAACTCTAATTTTGGTTAGGAGTTGCTCACATCCGAGTCAGGTTCTATTTTTGCAGGGCTATCCCCTATTAATCATAATATTGTGAATTTTTTGGTATAAACCGGGCCAACTTTGTCCTTAATGGAATTTCAGGAGCACCATCTTGATGAGGTCATCCAAAAATATTCTTTTGCTATTTTTATTAGGGTCTCAGCGTGTAAAATGATGATCACATATGACTAGGTGGAATACCACTTGTGGTTAATAAAAAGAGAACCTAAATATAAATAAGTTACCTTAAAGAGACTAAATGTCATAGTAATAAAGATACTCTAATCCCCCAATTAGGAGACAAAGCTGCCACTCTAACCAAATTCAGGACATTTCTGTAAATTCACACCACCCCTTGGGCCTATATAATGCTTCCTCCTTTACACTCCAAAACTTTACCCGCAATGTCCCTAATCCCCAATTAGGAGTGCAAAATATAACAAACCCCAAAAGCTTATTTACAGTCCAGTCCATCAACCACCGCCGGTCAGCTTCTCCGGCCACCGTGCATCGCGCAAACTTGGCCTGACAGAATCCCGTGTTCTTCTCCGGCGGTGGCTGGAGAGATGGGGTTCTCTCTGTACCCCATGAAGACGTCGACGCGCATGCTGTGGAGCACCAGCTTCTACCGCCACAAGTTCCCGGCCGCCGCCGCCTCCTCCTTCTAATCAAGCAAGCTCCGGCCCGCCGGTCGATCGCCTCCGTGTTTCAAAAGGAGGCGGGGGAGCGCGTGGTGCGCACACGTATATGTAATAATTTTAGTGCCGCAAGATAGGGTCTTCTTCTTTGGTTCTTGATAGAGTTTTCTATGGAATCCGGCCGCCTCATTTTCGGTTCGGCCGCGCCGTGCCGCGCTGCCGGCGGCGGAGGAGGTCAGATGATGCTCTTTGGCGGCAGTGGGAGCTTCCTTGGAGGTATGGATCGGTATCTTTGGCGTTCGTTCTTGGAATTCTCTATTTGATTGCACTTACACGCTTGAGTATTTGCAGGCTCGCCGGTGGTGGCCGGCGTGGAGGACGGGCGGCGTAAGAGGCCGTTCTTGACAACGGTGGACGAGGAGCTCCAGATGGACGAGGAGATGTACGGGTACTACGGCCTCGACGAGCACGCGCCCGAGAGGAAGCGCCGGCTGACGGCGGAGCAGGTGCGCGCGCTGGAGCGGAGCTTCGAGGAGGAGAAGCGGAAGCTGGAGCCGGAGCGGAAGAGCGAGCTGGCGCGGCGGCTGGGAATCGCGCCGCGGCAGGTGGCCGTGTGGTTCCAGAACCGCCGCGCGCGCTGGAAGGCGAAGCAGCTCGAGCAGGACTTCGATGCTCTCAGGGCCGCCCACGACGAGCTGCTCGCCGGACGCGACGCGCTCCTCGCCGACAACCACCGACTACGATCGCAGGTGATCATCAATCCGGCCACCGCCAGCTCATTGCTTAATTAAGTTCAATCCTGGTCAAATTAATTTCATATTTTAGTCAATCAAAATATTTCCTCTGCGAATATTTGTTTGAATGGTGAAGATTCGATTGTCTTTGGGAGAATTATTCTCTGTAAATAGAATGCGGATTCATGAGTAGGGTCACAAAACAGTATAGTAGGATAAGAATCTAGTACACCTAGTAAAGTGCCCAATCGACTGACTAATCTCCAATGCTTAGCAAATCCTCTAAATCACTGTCACGGTTATCCCAAATCACACGAATTCAGACAAGGCCTTGTCACCTTGATAATGACCGCGCATGCGCGCTTGCAGGTGACATCACTGACCGAGAAACTGCAAGCCAAGGAGTCGTCGGAGCTAGAGGAGCGAACCGCCGTGTCAGGCACGGCAGATGCCGGTGTCCCAGCCGTTGAACTGAAAGAAGGCTACGCCGCCTGCGATGGCGCGGCGGGGCTACTGCTGGCCGGTTTCGCCGGGGGAGCCAACGACAGCCCGGAGTCCAACTCTTACCTGGCCGACGCGCGCTCACCTCCGTCGTCCTCAGACGACGACTGCGCCGGAGCGGTCAGCGGCGAGCTGAACAGCTGCGCCCTCTTCCTCCCGGAGTACGCCATGCTCGACGTCGCGGCCGCGGAGCGCGGGAGCGTCCAACAAGGGGAGGAGGAAGAGGAGGAGGCGCAGCGCAAGTACTGGGCGTGGTTCTGGAGCTGATCGATGAGAGAGCATCAGGAAAATTAGCAATACTCCTTGTGGACGTGCGCCATGTTTAATCCAATCCAGAAGTGTTACATATTTGCTCGGTGTGTTAATTATTTGCCCTACTAGCAGCAGGGACGGAGCCAGGATTCTGACATAGGGGGGGCGACAGTTCGCCTTCAGTGTGTTAACTTGTATAAAAAGATCATGGAGAGACACAGTAGCCTGGTTTTTTAGTGGGGCAATAGCCTATTTTGATGAACTGTATATCCATCCTAATCAAGCAAAGAAAATTGGCACGAGCTATGAATAAATTCAATTTCAATCAGGAGTTTTCCTAAAGTAAATTCTGAAAGCAATTCGGATGTAACTAAATCATTCAACTACAGGAACGGATAACCAATGCAAAACCATGTCTCACGGTCAATTTTTTGTGTAGTTTATACAGATCAAATCTTGTACTTCGGTTCTACTTCTAAAGGCACAAGTTAATCTAATCTCAAAACATCAGCCATCGGCTAAGTAATTGAGAAGAGGAGAGAGTAATCTAACCATTTTTCCATCCCTAGTTGCCCCTCATGTTGGCTCTGCGGCCGGCCGGCCGATCGGCCGTGCAAGGTCTGGATTTCCCATTCAGCAATTCTGGACTAAGATTGGAAGCCCCATGTTGATAGATCATGAACTGCTCTGGACGGTGCCCGCAGCAGAGCAGGCGGCGGGCGACCGAGGATCGGGTGTCGATCTCGTAGCAGCCACCAACGTAGCCACGATCTGACCTATGCGTGCGTGCGTTCTAGACTTGGCCCCATTGCCTTCTACAATGGGTTTCCCTTTCTACAATAGCCTACTTTTTTGTCTGACGTATATGGGCTGGGCCTTCACGTTGCGTTGCAGAGAGAGGGACAGGGCCACAGGGGGGGCGAAACGAGACAGACACTACGCGCATTTAGCCAAAATCTATGAAAATCTAGTCGCTATTAACAGGAAACGCTATCGTCAGGGGGGGTCTCGCCCCCCCTCGTCCCCCCTTGAATCCGTCCCTGACTAGCAGTGAGTAGTGAATTAGTGATGGTAATGATATGAATATATATACTCGGTATAGTTCAGCGGATGTTTAGGCTGAAACTGCATGGCCTTGCTTTGCCAGGGACATCAGCAACGTCATCAAGATACGAGTGTTCGATCTTTCGATGAAAATTATAACAGTAAGTACTAGTTTTGGTGGAGACCATTTTGGCGTTTTAATTACCACGCACAATATTAACAATCCGGTTTAGCAACCCCTAGAACAATTCTAAAGGGATTACAGATGATGCTAGAAGTATGACATGAAGCAATCAAAATTCGAATAAAAATATGATTAAAGCAATCTAAAATTGCAAGTAGACTAGTAGATAAATTATGTAAGAGCATCTACCGTCACGCATAACAAATCCGTCCCCTCAAACATCCGCGGACGGTGACCGGTCACATCTTAATTTTTTGTTTCCACACACGCCTGGATACCTCAATTAGCAAACCTCAAATCCATATTACACATGCCCCGTCAACTTTCGATACAGCCGGACGTCTGGCTACTACATCAATACATGCCACCGGATTACCAATATTTGGCATGTTCTACATACATACTAAAATATCCACAAAGATCATCCACGGTTGATATTGCTGCTCATGACGTCTTTGTTGCGGAAGTAGCACTCGAAGATGCAATATGGATCAAGCCGGATCCACTCCTTGCCGGAGCTGTCCGCCCCGTCAATGTCCCCATTCTCCTCTCTTGGGGGCAGTCCATCCATGGCACGGACCGCCCACGCTTGCTTTCGGGTGTGGGTGCGCGTGTTCCTTCTCTGCCGCTTTTGGAGGATTCCGGCACGAATTGCTTCCTCTTCTGCAGCAGCGCGTGCCGCTGCCTCCGCCTCCATCACATCGTCAGCGAGGCAGGCCTTGTGCTCCCGTGCCCTCTGCTTGTTACAATGGATACCCGGTCCCTGTAACACTCGTACTCCTTTGGACCGAAGAAGGGGCGACAGACAAACCTAGAGCCTCTAGCCCCGGCGGATCTGAGCGCCAGTTGCGCCGACGCAATGGATTCGTGCCGGACAGATTCCGACGTCGATCAGGCGCACCCTTATTTGGAGCGGTGGAGGGCCATGCGGACGGACATAGCCTCCTCCGGCCCATGTGGGACGACACCCAGTCGGTAGATCAGAAGTGGTCGGAGTCAGATCTGTTGCCCACCATGCCTAAGAGGGCTAGAGATCGCCAGAAGTGAGCTTGGGGCCGGACCAGAGTGGACTAGGTATTGTTTGGTCGGGGAGTGGACACGGATGAATATAAATGGGGTCGGGTGGACCAATGTGGGAAGGATCCGACGTGGCGGACGTGCTCGGACTTACCCATGCCTCCCCATATCTGTCCCAGATTTGTGATGGATATGAGGGATGTCAATTAGCCTAGGCGTTTGTGAATGGTGAGGCGGCCGCTTGGGTCAATTTTTACCGATTAGTGACCGGTCGTCCGCCTGGAAGTATAGTGGGTTTGCGGAGCCCGACTGTAGATGCTCTTAGCGGCAGATTCCATTCTGTGCATGTCTATTTCATAGCCCTTTCTTAAAAATATATCTGATTTATATTAGATTAACAGAACTATGAATATACCTCCACACCCCCCCCCCCCTTTCCTTTGGGCAATGGAGAGTGCATTCTCCACTTTCTTATCTTGAAAATGCGTAATGTTGTGATGTTATGTGTCTGTTTCTCTAGAAAGGTGGGTTGACCCTTAGGGCAAACAATAGTGCCAGGTTCCATTGTATAATGGTCGTTTGCCAGTGACCTTTTTCGCATCCAATCTCTATGTCAATGAGTCAATTAAAAAACTGCTCCAAATGAATCAGATATATGAAAACCACCCATAAACATGGAAAGCACCCTAAACAAAGGGAAGACTATGACTACGACTACATGCCTCCAAATTCTTTACAAAGCCATAAATAGCCATGTCGTCGTTACACCGCTGTAGCTCATGCCAATAATGGACAATAGCGATGAATCCAACCACTGAAGTACATGTAAAGGCCTATAGAGAAACAAATATCATTGAATTTCCACAATAGTAGACTACCGCGTATGACAGAGATTGGCAATCACGCCAAGCATATCGGTGTGGGTGGGGCTCACCACGATCTAGACAGACAATCGCGCTAGTATCTCCAGACCAAGCCGACGACTTTACTTGCAAAGGCTTGAAAAAGGAGGTTGTTGAAGGAGACGATGTTGTCGTTGACGATGCACATGGAATATGTCGATGGATGACAGAAATAACCAACCCATTATCCATGAAGAACAATGAGGACAAAAACTTCTGGCTCTCCTCAGCAACACCACACCAAGCGTCATCGAGACATGATTGGATCCTAAAGACTTTACTCGAGATGACACCGCCATCACCTTGGAGCACCGCCACCTTGACTCAAAAATTTACCACATAAAGGACGAAAGAAGATGATCCCTTCCCCTCCACCTCTGGGTGCCAGAGCGTTGACCGGAGGATGAGGGGAGAGGAGATTGAATTTTTTGGTGGTAGGGTATCTCTTTAGGATTTGACTTTAGTTCTTTGTAAACCAGTTAGTTAGGCAAACAACAACTCCGTGGTCTGCATGGCGCTAGGAAGCGGCCCAGGATGGCATCTTTGAGGCCTTCATGTCAACTCCTTTTTCCCAAATACACAAAAGACTTGTGTATCATTTTATTGATAGATAGAGTGAAGTACAATGATGTTAGAAGACCTCATACAAGCACGTACACATATGTGTCACAAATATGAGAGTCAAGGTGCGGACACGGGTGTAAGGAATGCCTCCTGACACTAGAAGGCTACGTCTTGGGCAGCAGGTTGCGTAGTCATATAGCACCAACATGAGCATAGTTGCGCGCCTTGTCCTGGATCATGGAGAACATGCGAGGTACGGAAGTTCATGTTGGAGATTCCTATGTGTTTATGAATAAAGACAGTCCTTGGGCATTATCAATGATGTGTATCAGCAAGTGCGTGACTTGTTTACGGGACTATGCATTGTATGATGACTGTCCTAAAAGGTCCCTGGTCGAAAGTGTTGTGTAGACTCGCAGCCAACTAGACTAGCATATGACACGGTGGATGGCTCGGTCTCACTAGCCATGGAGCATTGAATGCTAGCCGGATATTATGGACTCGGAAGGATCTGGTCGGATTCAACATAGTCGGATCCGAGTCGAGATAAGTTCTGAGTTGAACATATCCGACTATGAGATGCAGCGATAGGTCATCTATGAGTCTCTAGTATAGCATATGTTCTATGTCCTAAGACCTGAGCTGGCGCATGTACTCGGGATGGTGACATGCCTGCTTTGGGTCGACCAAATGCTACACAGTGACTGGGTAGTTACAAATGTAGGTTTCGGGTTTGCCCAGACCCATGCTGCGAGACATGGTCGAGCAAGATGGGATTTGCCCCTCTGACCAGGAGAGATATACTTTGGGCCCCTTGTGTGGCCCGACCAAGATAAGCATGGCTATGCGAGAAGGATTATGAGATAATCTGGTTTGTGGTTGGCATCACTGGAATGAGAAAGATGTCGGGCTAGCACAAGGATGACAAACTCACCTTGAGCCTGACAACATGGCAAAGGAAACAAAAGTGTGACATGTTGTACAGGTACGCCAACCAGCTTCATTGTCTATAGGAGGTGATCCGGTCTGCGACCAAGCCGACTAGAACCTAAGGGGTCGCGCACTTAAGAGGAGGAACCTGTGAGGCTGAATCTGACTCCACGAGTCAGATGTGATCATACTCGGACTCGAATCCAGGCCGAACGGAATTTGGGCTTTAGGATCCATGCGAGGACCAAGTGTTGAGCCCGCAACGGATGCTTATATATAGGGGAGGAGTGGCACACTCATTCAGTTGATCGCTTCGCGGTGCCATCACTAGGGCTTTGCATGTGTGGCAAGTAGCCACCTCCACTCGCCGCCGACTGTGTGACCGGATATAGCATTCCACCGCACGGTGTTTCTCCTGCATGCGCGGATACCAGCAGAGGCCTTGCACTTGCGCCACTCCGTCGAACCTATACATGGGATCCAACAATCGATTGTTCGAGGGAGATCAGACAAGAAGGAGACGAACCCCATGGACGCGCTGCCCAACTCTACTTTCGCTGCATGACACTGCGCATCTAGTGGTAAGGATCTGTGATCCATCTCTCATAGCATGTTCCTGGATATTCGCAGGTAGGAAATTTTTAATTTGCAGTTGACGCACCCTACTGTAGAACCCAACAGTTCGCTCATCATTAAAGACACATGTGCCTTGGTGTTTCCTGATTCGCCGGGAGGTGAGCATGGCAAGTGTGTTGAGGCCAAGGCTGGTTGTGCAAGGAGCGTCAACCATCGTGGTCATGAGCCAGTCATGGAAGGGGACATCAGGAGAGGGGATGGCCCCATCAAGTGACACCAGGCGAGCACCTCATTCCATAGCTACCTAGAGAAGGGATAACTAGCATGCAAATGTAGCATGGATTCAAGCTCCTGAGGCCATAGTGGATATGTAGGGGGATGCGGTAGGCCTCGCCGAGCCACGCGGTTTGCATTCCAACACCGCCCACGCAGGCAAGCCAGATGAACATCTTCACATAGAGAAGCGCATCTAAAGAACCTCAGAACATCGCGACATAGCGCAAGTTGGCCGAACATCGCAAGATAGCACGAGTTGGCCGAGTACTGACCATTGGAGGTCCACCTCCAAATTAGGCGATCAAACTTGTTGGAGAGGGTAAGGGGTCGAAGCTCGAACCATAGACACACATATTGGAGGAGCACCGCAAGGCCAAGGTCTGAGCTCCAACACTGACATGGGCCCTCGCTTTGCCTCACCACGACCGTAACAGCCATGCTAGACATCTCGTCAATCATCCCTACATGCTACGGTGCAATTTTCAATGCCTCAATGGTGCTGGGTCGTTGGCTCGTCGTTGCTTATCGACGGTCCTTGTCGCCTTCGGGTACATTTACGATGGAAGTATCAAAGAAATCCATTGAATGATAAAGAGATTGACACAACAAAAATATGCATGTGCGTTACAACGGGATCTAGATAGTCTAGTAGTATGTTAGCTTGTGATTACCTACTTGTATTAATCTGATTGTGTAAATAATGTTTATCAAAGTTTGCCCGTGATTTACCATATAGTTTGATGAGAAGTTTGGTAAGTAAATTAAGGTAATTGATTATCATATACAAGGAAGGTTGGACGAAGAAATGGTGGGAAAAATGAAACATGAAACCTTACGTTCTTTTTGAATAGTAGAGATTAATAGGATTGGCCCATGTGCATTTTTCAAAAAATCCAAACCAAATCCCAAAGGCCCATGAATAAATGGTAAGAGGTGCTGCAAATCTTTAGTCCCCTAGCACTAATGGAGGTGGTGTGAGACCATCTTATATAGTGGGTTCTCCTCACTACACTTAGCGATTGACATGAGGAGAAAAAGATAGCACCACATGCGTGTGCTCACATCGCCTTGCCTTGCCTTGTTGGGCATGGGACGGGACGAAGGGCGCGGTCATGCGACATGCATGGACATGGTCAAGCAAAATCGAGTCTCTGGCCTTGCAGGAAGCAACAAGTTCCTTTTGTCGTTTTATTTTCAGGTTCATTGGTAGATAAGTTGATTGTTTCTTGAAAGGTAAGTTGGGAACCTAGTTAGTGTAGATCGTGATCGCGGCAAGAGACCTCTTGGGCTCTTCTCTATATATGACTTATTAGTCATCGCCAAATACTCACTAAAACGAGGTAGGGTTTTGCCTTCTCTCCATATTTGCACGGCTATCATAGTCTACTCATCCCGAACACCGGCGTGCATCGACGAGTGGGAGAGAAGGTCTTCGGAATCTCTCGTCCTCGTGATTCTGCACCAAGAGATGGCGAATTAAGTTTTTGCGAAATGATTCACGCGACTGCTCACGTTTTCACCATGGTTCATCTAGCTCCAAGGCCAGGCGGTGTTGAGTGCCATCGTCACTAAGGTCTGGTTTGAACGGTCTTTGCCAACGTCATCGTCAACAATCTCGCCTCTACAATAGCCACCACCGGTTCATCTACTACCAATCTCTATGTGTCTCATGATCTGATTCAATCTTTTATTATGGCTACTGTTGTATGTGCGATGCTGTTGTTCATGATGTATTTATCATATTTTATTATAGAGTTGTACATGCTAATAATTATTTTTTATCATGATTTATATTTTGAAAATAATCATGAAATTTCCTAATTATCCAACAATCCAAAAATCTAGTTGTAGGCAACTTCCCAAGTTAACTATGGCTAGATTTCCTGATGAACTGAGGGCTGATAAATTTACTGATGTGCACTTTAAGTGGCGGCAAGTGAAGTCCACGGTCTGTCTTACTTCACTCAAAGTTTCCACGTTAGTACAGGCATGCTAGAGGGATCTCTGCTGAAGATCAGAGAAAATTTTAGGAAGCCCTATCTTCGTAAGATGCATTTTGAGTGTTCTTACTATTGTGTGATGTGTACATGCATGTACAAGATAGGAAGCAGCTGGGAGGCACTGAATGCTAAATTTTGTACAACAGATGCAATCAATGAACTATACGTCATGGATAGCTCTCATGACTACAAGATTATAAATAATTATTTTGTACTTGAACAAGCTCATGACACACAATGCGTTGTAAAGGAACTCAGGTCAATTGAAAGAATTGAAGTATCCATTTATTAGCAGTGCTTGAGGTTCTAGCCTTTTCAAACTCCGGTCAATTGGAAGAATTGGGTATATCAACTACATAATATAGTTTATCGAGTAATCACTTATTTGCCAGAAATTTATTGACTTGCCAAAGGAAATATAATTTTATTTGATAAGTCAATAAAAGACGAATAGTTAAGAAGGTTTCAAAGAAAAGTCGATGAGAACAAATAAAGATAGAAAGGAAAGAAAATCAAGACGAAAAGAGGGACGGGAACGTACCTAATGTTGGACAAAGCACGAGATGAACGCCATAACCTTGTGTTCTTTTTAAGTAGGAGAGATGAAAACAATAAAATTAAATCACCTAAGGCCTCCCACAATGATGTGAGCTCCACATTTATTGGATATAGCCCACGTCATCCTTGATCGCTCAATCACAACACTACTAATTCAGCCAATTATTTAGCATCCTTAGTGCCGGTTATAGGAAAACCCACAAACCGAACACACACACACCCCCCCTCCGTCTTGGGATCGGTCCATTTACTCTTTGTTTTCCTTCTTCTAACGTTCAAAAAAGGTGTCCGAAGTGAGATTCGAACCTCCGGCCTGCTGGTTTATCTCCATCCGTAGTGTCCAACCTCGACATATCATTTGCTATGTCTACTTTTGCTTCTCTTACTGCTTGGCGCGTCAAATGTAACGCTGAGAAAAAACAACGCCTTCCAGACTCCGGTTTTCATTTCTTTCATTTTTGTTTGGTCGGTTTTCTATCGGGGTTTTTTTCATTTTATATTTCTTTTTCTCTTTATTATTTTTTTCCTTTTTTCAAATCGTTAACTTTTCTTAAATGCATGAACACTTCCTTCAAAACACGTGAAGTTTTTAAAATTCACAAACATTTTGAAATTCATGAACCTATTTTCAAAACACGTGGAATTTTGCAAATTCATGATTTTTTAATCTACATTTTTTTCAAATGCATGAATATATTTTCAATCCGCAATCGTTTTCCATATTTTTGAACTTTTTTCAAATTCATGAACTTTTCTCAAGTTGATGAACTTTTCCCAAATCTGCCAACTTTTTTTCTCGAAAATCCGCCAATGTTTTTCAAATTTGTGAACTTTTGTTTTTAAAAAAATTGAATTTTTTGTGTAATCCCGTGAATTATTTTTATCAAATCCATGTTTTCTTCAAAATTTTAAACTTTTGAACTTTTCAAATTCGTCTACTTTTTGAAATTCGTAAAAAATCAAATGCATGAACCTTTTTCTAAATTCATAAACTTTGTTCAAATTCACATTTTTCTTTTCCTAATTGATGACATTTTTAAAATCCGCATTTTTTAGTTGATAAAACTTTCTTCGAGTTCATGAAATTTTTAAATTAATAGGAGAAACCGAAACCCTTTCTTAAAACTAGCAGGTTTATTTTACACATGCTACTCTAGGGGAAAAAGCTAGCAAACAAATCCACCTAGTTATTGATTGAGCGAACCCTGAAGTCAACGAGTGCTCCTATTAGGCGCCTCCAGCGTCGGAAACGTGAAAAGGCGCTCATGCCCGCCCCAAGCAGATCGTGTCCCAACTGAGATCGCTCGGCCGCCTGCTACGCATGCTAGTTCTTTTTTGCCCTTTTTCGTGTTGTTGATCTGGCAAAAAAACCAGCCAGTTTTTTTAATACTTATAAAAAATGTGAAATCAAAAATGGTTTACGGATTTTATAAAAGTTCATTCATTTGAAATAAGTTCATCAATTTTGAATTTTTTTCATATATTTGAGAAAATTTCGTTGATTTTGAAAAATAAAACATACATTTGAAAAGTTCATCAATTTTGAAAAAGATTCTTTGATTTGAGTAAAGTTCATCAATTTTGGAAAAGAATTTCCTGTTGGAAAAAAAGTTTGCGAAATCTGAAAAAAGATCATCGATATTGAAAAAGTTCGCAGATTTCGAAAAACCAGTTGATGAATTTAAGAAAAAAAAGTAAATGAAAGAAAACGAAAAAAAACCATCCAGAAAACCAGAAAAAGAAAAAACTGGTCAAAAGCTTCCCAAAACCGGCCGGAAGCTTCTAGAAGCTTCACAAAACCAGTTGGGTCTCTTCCCGAGAAAACAAACAGTGTCATTGGTCCGGTTTCTCATGTTTGTGCGCAGTTGATGCCAAATAGGATTCGTGGAAGTCAACACCGACCGGGGCGATCGAAACAGCAGCGGTGGACAAAGCTACCTGCCACAACCCGCTAGCGGCACACACGAGCGGGCAGTGCATCTATCGAGCCCTGAATGCACCAACGATGTGCTCTCTGTATCTCGGTCAAGACCTCCTAATACACGCATAGGACAGCAGGGGCACAACAAACGCACACACCCCTCGCGCTTTGGGTCGGCCCATGTGTGGGGTGGGGCGCCCCTATGTTTTTCCTTTTTCCTGCCTTTTTAATTTTGAAAAATGTGCCTAAAATAAATAAAAATCACAAATTTGAAAAAACCTTTGGGATTTTTAAATTATATTCAGAAATATTCCTGGATTTTAAGAAACGTCAAAATTGTTCCCGTATCCTATATATAACAACAGACTCATCCCCACTAACGTATTTATCTCAACATACAAGCATGCCACCTCACCATATATTATGAATGTGATAAGGCTCATTTCACATGCAATCATGCATGGGAAAAAGCCCACCACAACATTCAACCATGCATGAATATTTTCCATTGCCCCAAAAATTGAATATTTTCCATTTAATATTCTACTTATATTAAATAAATATTGTTACAACTATACATAATCTTATATATTAAGTCCTATGTATTTTCATTTTGGTTCTCATGTTACCAATCCAAATTTTCATCAGGCAATTCCGGAGCAATGCACGGGCTATCCTCTAGTTTCAATAATGTTCATGAATTTGAAAAATATCCTAGATTTCAGAAATTGTCCATGAACTTTAAATGATGTTCTCGGATATTTAAAAATGTTCACACATTTGGAAAATATTCGGGAAATTTAAAAAAGTTTATGAATTTGTAAAAAAATCTCAGTTTTCAAAAACTCTTTCATGTTTTAAAACGTATTCATGAATTTTAGAGAAGTATTTTAAGTTTCAAAAAAGTTTCATGGATTTTACAAACATATTTTGAAATTTAAATTTATTCCCACATTTAAAAAATGTTATGTGTACTGAAAAATGTTTACAAAAATTAAAACAAAATAAAAGGATCAAAAATTGAAAATAAAAAGAGACCATGAAATTGTCTTTTAGGGAAGGTTTTGGAACTTTCTCAAAACCGATGGGAAGTAAAATCGAAAAATTGGCCACTAATCCCTTCGTTACTAGGGGAATATGATCCACCCTCCACGGTGTGGATTTTTGGGACATGGGTTTGGCGCACCGAATTGAGCAATCTTTTAGTAAAATAGTAAAATAATCCAAACTTGTTAAACTTTTTTGCGATAAACAGTTTAGCATAATACTCATGTTTAAATTTTGGGGACAAAATGAGCTATGTCGTTTTCTGAGTGACAAAAACAAAAGTGCAGCTACAAAAACCATTAGTAGTGACTATGTTGTATTTCGTTCGGAATACGACAATAATCATTTTGTCCTGAAATTTTTACCGTGAGTATTGGATAAACCATGTATGTTGCCAAAAATTTCAAAAATAGTTGACTGTTTCTACTATTTGTTTTCAATTTAGGTGCGCCTAGACCCAAGTTTCGTTGTGTATTTTCGCCGTCCTTCATCCCAACTTGGTGGAATCCGTGGGTCTAATGCTTGAGTGCACATAGAGAAATGCCCTATCGAATTACCCTCTCGGAACTATCTTTCACCCATTGCCCACAGCTCTCTGACAACAACTGTAAAATAAATTTTAAGTTTCCAACAACTCCTCCCACAATCAAGAATAAGCTAGGCTTGGTTTACATTGAGTAAAAGTAGGTTTGGTCCTCCATGCATCTTAATACACTATCTTGCTACTTTGTGAGGGCTCGTCCGCTCCCATCACCCTTGGTTATCACTATTCTATCAACAACTTTAGAGCATCTCTCTAGCATATCCCTCAACCGGTCGGCCCGCAAAACTCTTTTAAATGTCCCTGCAATACTTTTTTACGGTACAGCGAACCCTCCGACAGAACAGATCCCGTAAACCCATCCCGCAATTTTTTTGTGGAATCTGTTCCGCATCGGAGGGCTCACAGTACCACAAAAAAATCATAGGTCAAATATTGACAAGTTCATCATCATATATATACACACTAGTCATCATCATACTAGTTCATCACATCCAAAATCATGCGCAACATACGAGGTATCAAGTTTAGCCTTACAAATGTGCGATCAAACAAAACAAAAGATGCTCAATAACATAGAGAAATCAAGCAACATCCTCACCGTTGCGAAGAACGTCGCCACCACCACCGCCCCTAACACCTCCGTCGCCATCATCCACGACCGGAGAGTGAGCACCACCATCTTCACGAACTTGGACCGGAGAATGAGCACCACCATCTTCATGAACTTGGACTAGAGAATGAGCACCGCCACCACCACCACCACCGTTCACATGGTTTGCCGAAGATCCGCCCCCACCTCCACCACATTGCCGAAGCCACCACCACACCCAATGTCGAACCCTTCTCCCCCTCTGCTACCTCCAAACCCAACACCACCACCCATGCCGAAGCTGCCACCACCATCACCCATGCTGAAGCCACCACCACCACCACTCACGCCGAAGCCACCACCATACAACCCATACCAAGCCCTCCAGCACCCATGCTGAAGCCACCACCACCAACCATGCCGAAAGAAAAAAAACCTCCAATCCCAACACCACCATCGGCCATAAGATTTTGAAGCTCTATCTTCCTCCGGAGCATGATCTCCATTCTTTCCACCTCCTAAAATTCTCTTGTCATTGCATCCATGCCCTCCTGATTCATCATCATGAGCCGGTACTCCTCAGCGGTCCTCTCGCCCTTCCTCTTTTGCTCCTCTAGGGCGATCTTGCGCTCCTCGAAGGCACACCTCTGCTTCCACTTCTCTTCCTTGTTCTTTGATACGTCCATTTTGCATCATGCTTTTATATCAATATTTATTGCATTATGGGTTGTTATTACACATTATATCACAATACTTATGATTATTCTCCCTTATTTTACAAGGTTTACATGAAGAAGGAGAATGCTAGCAGCTGGAATTCTAGACTGAAAAAGGAGCAAATATTAGAGACCTATTCTTCACAACTCCAAAAATCCCGAAACTTCACGGAGCATGTTTTTGGAATATATAAAAAATATTGGGGTGAAGAAAGAACCAAAGGGGGCCCACCAGCCAGCCACAAGGGTGGAGAGCGCACCCTACCCCCTGGGCGGGCCCCCGACCTTGTGGGCCCCCTGACAGGCCTCCGGTGCCCATCTTTGGCTATATGGTGTCTTTTACCCTCGAAAAACATTAGAAGGAAGCTTTCGGGATGAAGTGCCGCCATCTCGAGGCGGAACCTGGCAGAACCAATCTAGGGCTCCGGCGGAGCTGTTCTGCCGGGGAAATGCTACCTCTTGAGCATGCGTTAGTTTTCCCTTGAAGAGGAAAGGGCGATGCAGCAAAGTAGCGTAAGTATTTCCCTTAGTTTTTGAGAACCAAGGTATCAATCCAGTAGGAGACTACACGCAAGTCCCTCGTACCTGCACAAACAATCAAGAACCTTGCAACCAACGTGATAAAGGGGTTGTCAGTCCCTTCACGGCCACTTGCAAAAGTGAGATCTGATAAAGATAATAAGATAAATATATATAGGCATCACGTCCGTGGCAAGTAGACCGAAATGATTCTGCATCTACTACTATTACTCCACACATCGCCCGCTATCCAACATGCACCTAGAGTATTAAGTTCATAAGAACAGAGTAACGCATTAGGCAAGATGACATGATGTAGAGGGATAAACTCAAGCAATATGATATAAACCCCATCTTTTTATCCTCAATGGCAACAATACAATACGTGCCTTGATGCCCCTGCTGTCACTGGGAAAGGAAACCGCAAAATTGAACCCAAAGCTAAGCACTTATCCCATTGCAAGAAAGATCAATCTAGTAAGCCAAACCAAACTGATAATTTGAAGAGACTTGCAAAGATATTTAAATCATGCATATAAGAATTCAGAGAAGAACCAAATATTGTTCATAGATAATCTTGATCATAAACCCACAATTCATCGGATCTCGACAAACACACCGCAAAAAGAATTACATCGAATAGATCTCCAAGAGAATCGAGGAGAACTTTGTATTGAGATCCAAAGAGAGAGAAGAAGTCATCTAGCTAATAACTATGGACCCGAAGGTGTATGGTAAACTACTCACACATCATCGGAGAGGCTATGGTGTTGATGTAGAAGCCCTCCGTAATCGACCCCCCTCCGGCGGAGCGCCGGAAAAGGCCCCAAGATGGGATCTCACGGGTACAGAAGGTTGCGGCGGTGGAAATAGGGTTTCATGGTGCTCCTGGATGTTTTCAGGTTATATGAGTATATATAGGCGAAAGATGTAGGTCGGTGGAGCTGCGAGGGGCCCACGAGGGTGGGAGGTGCGCCCACCCCCTAGGGTGCGCCCTCCTGCCTCGTGGCTTCCTCGCTGCTTCCTTGTCGTCCACTTCAAGTCTCCTAGATTGTGTTTGTTCCAAACAATGATCCTCGCGAAGGTTTCATTCCGTTTGGATTCTGTTTGATATTCCTTTTGTGCGAAACACTGAAATAGGCAAAAAACAGCAATTTGCACTGGGCCTTCGGTCAATAGGTTAGTCCCAAAAATAATATAAAAGTGCATAATAAATCCCATTAAACATCCAAAATAGATAATATAATAGCATGGAACAATCAAAAATTATAGATACGTTGGATACGTATCAAGCATCCCCAAGCTTAATTCCTGCTCGTCCTCGAGTAGGTAAATGATAAAAACAGATTTTTTTTATGTGGAATGCTTCCTAACATAATTTTCAAAGTAATTCTCTTTATTGTGGCATGAATGTTCAGATCCGAAAGATTCAAGATAAAAGTTTAATATTGACATAAAAATAATAATACTTCAAGCATACTAACTAAGCAATTATGTCTTCTCAAAATAACATGTCCAAAGAAAGTTATCCCTACAAAATCATATAGTCTGGCCATGCTCTATCTTTACCACACAAAATATTTAAATCATGCTCAAGAAATTGTTTCATACTTTTGACATTCTCAAACTTTTTCAATCTTTACGCAATACATGAGCGTGAGCCATGGATATAACACAATAGGTGGAATAGAATGGTGGTTGTGGAGAAGAAAAAAAAGGAGAAGATAGTCTCACGTCAACTAGACGTATCAACGGGCTATGGAGATGCCCATCAATAGATATCAATGTGAGTGAGTAAGGATTGCCATGCAATGGATGCACTAGAGCTATAAGTGTATGAAAGCTCAAAAAGAAACTAAGTGGGTGTGCATCCAACTTGCTTGCTCACGAAGACCTAGAGCATTTTGAGGAAGCCCATCATTGGAATATACAAGCCAAGTTCTATAATGAAGAATTCCCACTAGTATATGAAAGTGACAACATAGGAGACTCTCTATCATGAAGATCATGGTGCTACTTTGAAGCACAAGTGTGGTAAAAGGATAGCAGCATTGCCCCTTCTCTCTTTTTTCATTTGGGCCTTTTCTCCCCCTTTTTTATGGCCTCTTTTTTTCTTTTTTTTGTCCGGAGTCTCATACCGACTTGTGGGGAAATCATAGTCTCCATCATCCTTTCCTCACTGGGACAATGCTCTAATGATGATGATCATCAAACTTTTATTTACTTACAACTCAAGAATTACAACTCGATACTAGAACAAAAATATGACTCTACGTGAATGCCTCCGGCGGTGTACCGGGATATGCAATGAATCAAGAGTGACATGTATGAAAGAATTATGAACGGTGGCTTTGCCACAAATACGATGTCAACTACATGATCATGCAAAGCAATATGACAATGATGAAGCGTGTCATAATAAACGGAACGGTGGAAAGTTGCATGGCAATATATCTCAGAATGGCTATGGAAATGCCATAATAGGTGGGTATGGTGGCTATTTTGAGGAAGATATATGGTGGATTTATGGTACCGGCGAAATTTGTGCGGCACTAGAGAGGCTAGCAATGGCGGAAGGGTGAGAGTGCGTATAATCCATGGAATCAACATTAGTCATAAAGAACTCACATACTTATTGCAAAAATCTATTAGTTATCGAAACAAAGTACTACGCTCATGCTCCTAGGGGATAGATTGGTAGGAAAATACCATCGCTCGTCCCCGACCGCCACTCATAAGGAAGACAATCAATAAATAAATCATGCTCCGACTTCATCACATAACGGTTCACCATACGTGCATGCTACGAGAATCACAAACTTTAACACAAGTATTTCTCAAATTAACAACTACTCAACTAGCACGACTCTAATATTACCATCTTCATATCTCAAAACAATCATCAAGTATCAAACTTCTCATAGTATTCAATGCACTTTATATGCAAGTTTTTATTATACCCATCTTGGATGCCTATCATATTAGGACAAATTTTATAGCCAAAGCAAATTACCATGCTGTTCTAAAAGACTCTCAAAATAATATAAGTGAAGCATGATAGATCAATAATTTCTATAAAATAAAACCACCACCGTGCTCTTAAAAAGATATAAGTGAAGCACTAGAGCAAAATTATCTAGCTCAAAAGATATAAGTGAAGCACATAGAGTATTCTAATAAATTCCGATTCATGTGTGTCTCTCCAAAAGGTGTGTACAGCAAGGATGATTGTGGTAAACTAAAAATCAAAGACTCAAATCATACAAGACGCTCCAAGCAAAACACATATCATGTGGTGAATAAAAATATGGCCTCAAGTAAAGTTACCGATGGACGAAGACGAAAGAGGGGATGCCTTCCGGGGCATCCCCAAGCTTAGGCTTTTGGTTGTCCTTGAATTTTACCTTGGGGTTCCACGGGCATCCCCAAGCTTAGGCTCTTACACTCCTTATTCCAAAATCCATCAAATCTTTACCCAAAATTTGAAAACTTCACAACACAAAACTCAACAGAAAATCTCATGAGCTCCGTTAGTATAAGAAAACAAACCACCACTTCAAGGTACTGTAATGAACTCATTATTTATTTATATTGGTGTTAAACCTACTGTATTCCGACTTTTCTATGGTTCATACCCCCCGATACTAGCCATATCAGAATAAGCAAACAACACACAAAAAATAGAATCTGTCAAAAATAGATCATTCTGTAGTAATCTATAGGTTCTGAATACTTCTGTAACTCCAAAAATTCTACCAAATTAGGACGATCTAAATAATTTTTATATTGATATATTGCAATTGGAATCAGTATTTTATCGCTCTCTGGTTAAAAATGAAAATTATTATCGTGAGCGCATATTTTCTGTTTTTTCAGCAAGATCAAACAACAATCATCCAAGAAGATCCTAAAGGCTTTACTTGGCACAAACACTAATTAAAACATAAAAACACAATAATAACAGAGGATAGATGATTTATTTATTACTAAACAGGAACAAAAAATAAGAAACAAAAATAAAATTGGGTTGCCTCCCAACAAGCGCTATCGTTTAACGCCCCTAGCTAGGCATGAAAGCAAGAATAGATCTAGGTATTACCATCTTTTGTGTTGGGAAAGAAAAGATAAAACTTCTTATCTATAGCATTTATCTTTCTATTTTGAGAAAGCACGTGGCCATTAATGGTGGAAGAAAGATTAAGCACGCTACGGAAATTTGCATCTAAGCTAGCCTTCATTTCTTTGATAATTTCATTTTGATAAAAGCACAAAAGAGAGGTGGATTCAACCTTCTCACTCATGGGGTGCCCAAATATAGTTTTAGTCTTTTCATAGGTATCTATGGGATCCCCCTCACCTTCTTCAAAAATAGAATCTAAAACTTGCTTGAATGAAGAGGGTAAGCCAACATAAAAGCTTTTTAGGTATATCTCAATTTGATATTGAGGCACATAGCTAGCTCAGATCCTTAATAACCTATCCCAAGCATCTTTTAAAGACTCATCAAGTAAATAACGAAAAATTCTGGGGTCATCTTCATCGAAATTATTCAAACCCTCATTGATAACCCCAATAGGTCTTTCCATAGCATCATTATTTATGAGCCTAGAGAGGACAGAGGGACTATCCAAAGTGTTGGAAACCGGGAGAGAATCCTTAGCCCTTTTTGATTCGGCCATGGCGAAAGAAAAAAATAAATGGGAAAGAGGCGAATAAAATGGCAAAGGTGAAGTGGGGGAGAGGAAAACGAGAGGCAAATGGCAAATAATGTAATGCGAGTGTTAAGAGTTTGTGTGGGTACTTGGTATGTCTTGACTTGTGCATAGATCTCCCCGGCAACGGCGCCAGAAATCCTTCTTGCTACCTCTTGAGCATGCGTTGGTTTTCCCTTGAAGAGGAAAGGGTGATGCAGCAAAGTAGCGTAAGTATTTCCCTCAGTTTTTGAGAACCAAGGTATCAATCCAGTAGGAGACTACACGCAAGTCCCTCGTACCTGCACAAACAATCAAGAACCTTGCAATCAACGTGATAAAGGGGTTGTCAGTCCCTTCACATCCACTTGCAAAAGTGAGATCTGATAAAGATAATAAGATAAATATTTTTGGTATTTTTGTTGTATAGATTGAAAAGTAAAGATTGCAAAATAAACGGCAATAGAAATAGCTAGTTGAAGGGAAAAATAATATAATGGAGAATAGACCTGGGGGCCATAGGTTTCAGTAGTGGCTTCTCTCAAGATAGCATAATCTACGGTGGGTGAACAAATTACTGTCGAGCAATTGATAGAAAAGCGAATAGTTATGAGATATCTAGGCATGATCATGTATATAGGCATCACATCCGTGACAAGTAGACCGAAATGATTCTGCATCTACTACTATTACTCCACACATCGACCTCTATCCAGCATGCATCTAGAGTATTAAGTTCATAAGAACAGAGTAACGCATTAGGCAAGATGACATGATGTAGAGGGATAAACTCAAGCAATATGATATAAACCCCATCTTTTTATCCTTGATGGCAACAATACAATGTGTGCCTTGCTGCCC
Source organism: Triticum dicoccoides (assembly GCF_002162155.2). Classification (NCBI taxonomy): domain Eukaryota; kingdom Viridiplantae; phylum Streptophyta; class Magnoliopsida; order Poales; family Poaceae; genus Triticum; species Triticum dicoccoides. The sequence continues at coordinate 350,045,162 of NC_041388.1, read as the reverse complement.
CTGCTGTCACTGGGAAAGGACACCGCAAGATTGAACCCAAAGCTAAGCACTTCTCTCATTGCAAGAAAGATCAATCTAGTAGGCCAAACCAAACTGATAATTCGAAGAGACTTGCAAAGTTAGTTAAATCATGCATATAAGAATTCAGAGAAGAACCAAATATTGTTCATAGATAATCTTGATCATAAACCCACAATTCATCAGATCTCGACAAACACACCGCAAAAAGAATTACATCGAATAGATCTCCAAGAGAATCAAGGAGAACTTTGTATTGAGATCCAAAGAGAGAGAAGAAGCCATCTAGCTATGGTGTTGATGTAGAAGCCCTCCGTGATCGATTCCCCCTCTGGCAGAGAGCCGGAAAAGGCCCCAAGATGGGATCTCATGGGTACAGAAGGTTGCGGCGGTGGAAATAGGGTTTCGTGGTGCTCCTGGATGTTTTTAGGGTATATGAGTATATATAGGCGAAAGAAGTAGGTCGGTGGAGCTGCAAGGGGCCCATGAGGGTGGGGGGCGTGCCCTCCTACCTCCTGGCTTCCTCGCTGCTTCCTTGACATCCACTCCAAGTCTCCTGGATTGCGTTTGTTCCAAAAATGATCCTCGCAAAGGTTTCATTCCGTTTGGATTCCATTTGATATTCCTTTTCTGCGAAACACTGAAATAGGAAAAACAAACAGCAATTTGCACTGGGCCTTCGGTTAATAGGTTAGTCCCAAAAATAATATAAAAGTGCATAATAAAGCCCATTAAACATCCAAAATAGATAATATATTAGCATGGAACAATAAAAAATTATAGATACGTTGGAGACGTATTAGGAAACATCCCTCCGGGAGGGGGAAATCATCGCCATCGTCATCACCAACGATCCTCTCAACGAGAGGGGGTTAATCTCCATCAACATCTTCACCAGCACCATCTCCTCTCATACCCTAGTTCATCTCTTGTATTCGATCTTGGTCCCAAAACCTCAGATTGGTACCTGTGGGTTGCTAGTAGTGTTGATTACTCCTTGTAGTTGATGCTAGTTGGTTTATCCGGTGGAAGATTATATTTTCAAATCCTTAATGATAATTAATACTCCTCTGATCTTGATTATGAATATGCTTTGTAACTAGTTACGTTTTTTCCTGATAACATGGGAGAAGTCTTGTTATAAGTAATCGTGTGAATTTGGTATTTGTTCGATATTTTTATGAGATGTATGTTCTCTTTCCTCTAGTGTCTTTCCTCTAGTGGTGTTATGTGAACGTCGACTACGTGACACTTCACCATTATTTGGGCCTAGGGGAAGTCATTGGGAAGTAATAAGTAGATGATGGGTTGCTAGAGTAACAGAAGCTTAAACCCTAGTTTATGCGTTGCTTCGTAAGGGGCTGATTTGGATCCATATGTTTTCATGCTATGGTTAGGTTTACCTTAATCTTCTTTCGTAGTTGCGGATGCTCGCGAGAGGGGTTAATAATAATTGGGAGGCTTGTCCAAGGAAGGGTAGCACCCAAGCACCGGTCCACCCACATATAAAATTATCAAAGTAACGAACGCGAATCATATGAGCATGATGAAAACTAACTTGACAACAATTCCCATGTGTTCTCGGGAGCGCTTTGCTTTATATAAGAGTTCGTTCAGGCTTGTCCTTTGCTACAAAAAGGATTGGACCACCTTGCTGCACCTTAGTTACTTTATTTACTTGTCACCCCTTACGATTTATCTTATCACAAAACTATCAGTTACTGATAATTTCAGTGCTTTCAGAGAATACCTTGCTGAAAACCACTTGTCATTTCCTTCTGCTCCTCATTGGGTTCGACACTCTTACTTATCAAAAGGACTACGATAGATCCCCTATACTTGTGGGTCATCAAGACTCTTTTCTGGTGCCGTTGCCGAGGAGTGAAGCGCCTTTGGTCAGTGGAATTTTGTAAGGAAACATTTATATAATGTGCTGAAATTTACTGTCACTTGTTACTATGGAAAGTAATCCTTTGAGGGGCTTATTCGGGGTATTTTCCCCTCGGCCATAAGAGCAAAGAGTCGCTCCTCAACCTACTGCACCTACTGAAAATATTTATTATGATATTCCTTCGGGTATGACAAAGAAACTGCTACCTAATCCTTATGCAGGAGATTGAACATTACATCCTGATATGCACCTAATCTATGTGGATGAAGTTTGTGGATTATTTAAGCTTGCAAGTATGGCGAAGGATGTTTTCAAGAAGAAGGTCTTCCCTCTATCTTTGAAGGGAAAGGCATTGACATGGTATAGGCTATTGGATGATATTGGATCATGGAACTACAACCGATTGAAATTGGAATTTCATCAGAAGTTTTATCCCATGCATCTAGTTCATCATGATCGGAATTATATATATAATTTTTGGCCTCGTGAAGGAGAAAGTATCGCTCAAGCTTGGGGGAGGCTTAAGTCAATGTTATATTCATGCCCCAATCATGAGATCTCAAGAGAAATTATTATTCAAAAAAATTATGCTCGGCTTTCTCATAATGATCGATCCATGCTTGATACTTCTGAAGGAAATATGCCCTAGAGGAAATAATAAAGTTGTTATTTATATTTCCTTATATCATGATAAATGTTTATCAATGCTAGAATTGTATTAACCGAAAACTTGCTACATGTGTGGATACATGGACAAAACATAGTGTCCCTAGTAAGCCTCTACTAGACTAGCTCGTTAATCAAAGATGGTTAAGTTTTCTAACCATAGACATGTGTTGTCATTTTATGAACGGGATCACATCATTAGTAGAATGATTTGATGGACAAGACCCATCCGTTAGCTTAGCATAATGATCGTTAAGTTTTATTGCTATTGCTTTCTTCATGGCATATACATATTCCTTTAACTATGAGATTATGCAACTCCTGGATACCGGAGGAATACCTTGTGTGCTATCAAACATCACAACATAACTAGGTGATTATAAAGATACTCTACATGTATCTCAGAAGGTGTTTGTTGGGTTGGCATAGATCAAGATTAGGATTTGTCACTCCGAGTATGGGAGAGGTATCTTCGGGCCCTCTCGGTAATGCACATCATAATAAGCCTTGCAAGCAATGTGACTAATGAGTTAGTTGCAGGATGATGTATTATGGAACGAGTAAAGAGACTTCCCGATAATGAGATTGAACTAGGTATGAATATACCGACGATCGAATCTCGGGAAAGTAACATACCGATGACAAAGGGAATTACACATGTTGTCATTGCGGTACGACCGATAAAGATCTTCGTAGAATATGTAGGAACCAATATGAGCATCCAGGTTCCGCTGTTGGTTATTGACCGGAGAGGTGTCTCAGTCATGTCTACATAGTTCTCGAACCCATAGGGTCCGCACGCATAACATTCGATGACAATTTTGTATTATATGAGTTATGTGATTTGGTGACCTAATGTTGTTCGGAGTCCCGGATGAGATCACAGACATGACGAGGAGTGTAGAAATGGTCGAATGATATAGATTCATATGTAGGACGATAGTATTTGGACACCGGAAGTGTTCCAGGGGTATAGGGTACGTATCGGGTCACCGAAAGGGGTTCCGGCTACCCCCGACAAACTATATGGGCCTATTGGGCCACGAGGGGAAATACAGCAGCCAGTATGGGCTACTGCATCCCCCTTGCTGGCCGAATAGGAAGGGGAAAGGAAAAGGGGAAGAGAGAAGGAAGGGGAGGCAATTTGGCCTCCCCCTTCCTTCCCTCCTCTCTCCCCTTTCCTTCCCTCTCCGGAAAAGAAGGTAGGGGGGCGAATTGGACAAGGCCCCCAAGTACGATTCCTCCTACTTGGGGCGCCCATGGATGTCCCCCTCCCCCTCCCACCTATATATATGTGGGGAGGGGCGCTTAGAACACACAACAAACATTGTTAGCCGTGTGCGGCGCCCCCTCCACAGTTTACGCCTCCGATCATATTCACGTAGTGCTTAGGCGAAGCCCTACGTGGATCACTTCACCATCACCGTCACCACGCCGTCGTGCTGACAAAACTCTCCCTCGACACTTTGCTAGATCAAAAGTTCGATGGACGTCATCGAGTTGAACGTGTGCAGAACTCGGAGGTGTCGTATGTCTGGTGCTTGATCGGTCGGAACGAGAAGAAGTTCAACTACATAAACCGCGTTGTCAAACGCTTTTGCTTTCGGTCTACGAGTGTACATGGACACACTCTTCCCCTCTCAGTTCTATGCAGCTCCTAGATAGATCTTGCGCGAGCGTAGGATTTTTTTTTGAAATTGCATGCTACGTTTCCCAACAGTGGTATCAGAGCCAAGTCTATGCGTAGATGATATGCACGAGTAGAAAACAAAGAGTTGTGGGCAGTGATCGTCATACTGCTTACCACCAATGTCTTATTTTGATTCGGAGGTATTGTTGGATGTAGCGGCCCGGACCAACCTTACATGACCATGTTCATGAGACCGGTTCCACCGACAGACATGCAACTAGTTTTGCATAAAGGTGGCTGGCGGATGTCTGTTTCTCCAACTTTAGTTGAATCAAATTTGACTGCGGTCTGTCCTTGTTGAAGGTTAAAACAACAAACTTGATAAATCACCGTTGTGGTTTGATGTGTAGGTAAGAACGGTTCTTACTAGAAGCCCGTAGTAGCCACATAAAACTTGCAACAACAAAGTAGAGGACGTCTAGCTTGTTTTTGCAGGGGATTTTGTGATGTGATATGATCAAAACATGATATGATATACATTATTGTATGAGATGATCATGTTTTGTAAAAGTTATCGGCAACTAGGAGGAGCCTTATGGTTGTCGCTTTATTGTATGAAATGCAAACACCATGTAATTGTTTTACTTTATCACTATGCATTAGCGATAGTTGGTGAGACGACCATGACGCTATGATGGAGACCAAGGTGTTAAGCCGGTGACAATGGAGATCACAACGGTGCTTTGGAGATGGAGAACAAAAGCATAAGATGATGATGGCCATATCATGTCACATATTTTGATTGCATGCAATGTTTTATCTTTTATGCATCTTATTTTGCTTAGTACGGCGGTAGCATTATAAGATGATCCCTTAACTAAATTTCAAGGTATAAGTCTTCTCCCTGAGTATGCACCGTTGCGAAAGTTCGTCGTGCTGAGACACCACGTGTTGATCGGGTGTGGTAAGCTCTACGTTCACATACAACTGGTGCAAGACAGTTTTGCACATGCGGAATACTCGGGTTAAACTTGACGAGCCTAGCATGTACAGACATAGCCTCAGAACACTGGAGACCGAAAGGTCGAACGTGAATCATATAGTTGATATGATCAACATAGAGATGTTCACCATTGAAGAGTACTCCATCTCACGTGATGATCAGACATGGTTTAGTTGATTTGGATCACGTAATCATTTAGATGACTCGAGGGATGTCTATCTAACTGGGAGTTCTTAAGTAATATGATTAATTGAACTTAATTTATCATGAACTTAGTCCTGATAGTTTTTGCATATCTATGTTGAAGATCAATAGCTCGCGTATAGCTCCCCTATTTTATTTTTGATATGTTCCTAGAGAAAACTAAGTTGAAAGATGATAGTAGCAATGATGCGGACTGGGTCCGTGATCCAAGGTTTATCCTCATTGCTTCACAGAAGAATTATGTCCTTGATGCAGCACTAGGTGACGAACCTGTTGCAGGAGTAGATGCAGACGCTATGAACGTTTTACAAGCTCGGTATGATGAATAATTGATAGTTTAGTGCACCATGCTTTACGGCTTAGAACCGGGACTTCAAAAATGTTTTGAATGCCATGGAGAATATGAGATGTTCCAAGAGATGAAATTGGTATTTCAGACTCATGGCCGTGTCGAGAGGTATGAGACCTCTGACAAGTACTTTTCCTACATGATGGAGGAGAATAGCTCAACCAGTGAGCATGTGATCAGAATGTCTGGGTACTACAATCGCTTGAATCAAGTTGGAGTTAATCTTCCATATAATATAGTGATTGACAGAGTTCTCTAGTCACTATGACCAAACTACTAGAACTTCATGATGAACTATAATATGCAAGGGACGACGAAAATGATTCCCGAGCTCTTCCCGATGCTGAAATCGGCGAAGGTAGAAATCAAGAAAGAGCAACAAGTTTTGATGGTTAACAAAACCACTAGTTTCAAGAAAAAGGTCGAGGGAAAGAAAGGGAACTTCGAAAAGAATGGCAAGAAAGTTGCCACTCCCATGAAGAAGCCCAAAGCCAGGCCCAAGCCTGAAACTGAGTGCTTCTACTGCAAAGGAAATGATCACTGGAAGTGGAACTGCCCCAGATACTGGGCGGATAGGAAGGATGGCAAAGTGAACAAAGGTATATTTGATATACATGTTATTGATGTGTACTTTACTAGTGTTTATAGCAACCCCTCGGTATTTGATACTGGTTCAGTTGCTAAGAGTACTAACTTGAAACATGAGTTGCAAAATAAACAGAGACTAGTTAAGGACGAGGTGACGATGTGTGTTGGAAGTGATTCCAAGGTTGATAAGATCACCATCGTACACTCCCTCTACATTTGGGATTAGTGTTGGACCTAAATAAATGTTATTTGGTGTTTGCGTTAAGCATGAATATGATTAGATCATGTTTATTGCGATACGGTTATTCATTTAAGCCAGAGAATAATTGTTGTTCTGTTTACATGAATAAAACCTTCTATGGTCATACACCCAATGTAAATGGTTTATTGAATCTCAATCGTAGTGATACACATATTCATAATATTTGTGCCAAAATATGCAAAGTTGATAATGATAGTGCAATATATTTATGGCACTACCGTTTAGGTCATATTGGTGTAAAGCGCATGAAGAAACTCCATGCAGATGGACTTTTGGAGTCAATTGATTATGAATCATGTGATACTTGCGAACCATGCCTCATGGGCAAGATGACTAGAACTCCGTTCTCTGGAACAATAGAGCAAGCCAATGACTTATTGGAAATAATACATACCGATGTATGCGGTCCAATGAGTGTTGAGGCATGCGGCGGGTATCGATTTTTTTTGACCTTCACAGATGATTTGAGAAGATATGGGTATATCTACTTAATGAAACACAAGTCTGGAACATTTGGAAAGTTCAAAGAATTTCAGAGTGAAGTGGAGAATCATCGTAACAAGAAAAAAAGTTTCTACGATCTGATCGCGGAGGTGAATATTTGAGTTACGAGTTTGGCCTTCATTTAAAAACAATGTGGAATGGTTTCACAACTCACACCACCTGGAACACCACAGCGAAATGGTGTGTCCGAGCATCGTAACCGTACTTTATTAGATATGGTGCGATCTATGGTGTCTCTTACCGATTTACCACTATTGTTTTGGGGTTATGCATTAGAGACAGCTGCATTCACGTTAAATAGGGCACCGTCTAAATCCGTTGAGATGACACCGTATGAACTGTGGTTTGGCAAGAAACCTAAACTGTCATTTATTAAAGTTTGGGGTTGCGACACTTATGTCAAAAGGCTTCAGCCTGATAAGCTCGAACCCAAATCGGAGAAGTGCATCTTCATGGGATACCCAAAATAAACTGTTGGGTACACCTTCTATTACAGATCCGAAGGCAAGATCTTTGTTGCTAAGAATGGATCCTTTATAGAGAAGGAGTTTCTCTTGAAAGAAGTGAGTGGGAGGAAAGTAGAAATTGATGAGGTAATTTTACCTTCTCTCAAATTGGAAAGTAGCACATCAGTGAAATCCGTTCCCATGATGCCTACACCAACTAGTGAGGAAGCTAATGATGATGATCATGAAACTTCAGATCAAGTTGCTATTGGACCTCGTAGGTCGAATTGAGCATGTTCCGTACTAGAGTGGTACGGTAGTCCTGTCTTGGAAGTCATGTTACTAGACCATGACGAACCTACGAACTATGAAGAAGCTATGATGAGCTCAGATTCTGACAGATGGCTTGAGGCCATGAAATCTAAGATAGGATCCATGTATGAGAACAAAGTTTGGACTTTGGTGGACTTGCCCGATGATCGGCAAGCCATAGAGAATAAATGGACCTTCAAGGGGAAGATTGACGCTGATGGTAATGTTATTATCCATAAAGGTTTTCGACAAGTTCAAGGAGTTGACTACGATGGGACTTTCTCACTCGTAGCGATGCTTAAGTCCATCCGAATCATGTTAGCAATTGCCACATTATGAAATCTGGCAAATGGATGTCAAAACTGCATTCCTTATTTGATATCACAAACAAGAGTTGTATATGATGCGACTAGAAGGTTTTGTCAATCCTAAAGGTGCTATCAAAATGTGCAAGCTCCATCAATCCATCTACGGACTAGTGTAAGCATCTCGGAGTTGGAATATATGCTTTGATGAGTTAATCAAAGCATATAGTTTTATGCAGACTTGCGGTCAAGCCTGTATTTACAAGAAAGTGAGTGGGAGAACTACAACCTTGCTGATAAGTATATGTGAATGGCATATTGTTGATCGGAAATGATGTAGAATTTTCTGGAAAGCATATTACAAGAGTGTTTGAAAGGATTTTTTTCAAACAAAGACCTCAGTGAAGCTGCTTACATATTGGGCATCAAGATCTATAGAGATAGATCAAGAAGCTTGATAAGATTTTTCAATGAGTACATACCTTGGCTAGATTTTGAAGTAGTTCAAAATGGAACAGTCAAATAAGGAGTTCTTGCCTGTATTTCAAGGTGTAAAGTTGAGTAAGACTCAAAACCCGACCACGACAGAAAATAGAAATAGAATAAAGTCATTCCCTATGCCTCGGCCATAGGTTCTATAAAGTATGATATGTTGTGTACTAGACCTATTGTGTACCTTGCCATGAGTTTGGCAAGGGGGTACAATAGTGATCCAGGAGTGGATCACTGGACAACGGTCAAAGTTATCCTTAGTTACCTAAGAGGACTAAGGTAATATTTCTCGGTTATGGAGGTAATAAAGAGTTCGTCGTAAAGAGTTACGCCGATGCAAGCTTTTACATCGATCCGGATGACTCTGAGTCTCAATTTGGATACATATTAAAAGTGGGAGCAATTAGCTAGAGTAGCTCCATGCAAAGCATTGTAGACATAGAAAATTTGTAAAATACATACAGCTCTGAATGTTGCAGACCCGTTGACTAAACTTCTCTCACAAGCAAAACATGATCACACCTTAGTACTCTTTGGGAGTTAATCACATAGCGACATGAACTAGATTATTGACTCTAGTAAATCCTTTGGGTGTTAGTCACATGGCGATGTGAACTAATCACATAAAGATTTGAACTATTGGTATTAAATCACATGACGACGTGAACTAGATTATTGACTTTAGTGCAAGTGGGAGACTGGAGGAAATATGCCCTAGAGGCAATAATAAAGTTGTTGTTTATATTTCCTTATATCATGATAAATGTTTATTATTCATGCTAGAATTGTATTAATCGGAAACTTGATACATGTGTGGATACATAGACAAAACACAGTGTCCCTAGTAAGCCTCTACTAGACTAGCTCATTAATCAAAGATGGTTAAGTTTCCTAACTATAGACATGTGTTGTCATTTGATGAATGGGATCACATCATTAGGAGAATGATGTGATGGACAAGACCCATCCATTAGCTTAGCATAATGATCGTTAAGTTTTATTGCTATTGCTTTCTTCATGGCATATACATATTCCTTTGACTATGAGATTATGAAATTCCCGGATACCGAAGGAATACCTTGTGTGCTATCAAACATCACAACATAACTGGGTGATTATAAAGATGCTCTGCAGGTATCTCCGAAGGTGTTTGTTGGGTTGGCATAGATCGAGATTAGGATTTGTCACTCCGAGTATCAGAGAGGTATCTTTGGGCCCTCTCGGTAATGCACATCATAATAAGCCTTACAAGAAACATGACTAATCAGTTAGTTGCGGGATGATGTATTACGGAACGAGTAAAGAGACTTGCTGATAACGAGATTGAACTAGGTATGAAGATACCGACGATCGAATCTCGGGCAAGTAACATACCAATGACAAAGGGAATTATGTATGTTGTCATTGCAGTACGACCAATAAAGATCTTCATAGAATATGTAGGAACCAATATGAGCATCCAGGTTCTACTATTGGTTATTGACCGGAGAGGCGTCTCAGTCATGTCTACATAGTTCTCGAACCAGTAGGGTCTGCATGCCTAACATTCGATGATGATTTTGTATTATATGAGTTATGTGATTTGGTGACCGAATGTTATTCGGAGTCCCGGATGAGATCATGGACATGAATAGGAGTCTCGAAATGGTCGAGTGGTAAAGATTCATATATAGGATGATAGTATTTGGACACCAGAAGTGTTCCAGGGGTACAGGGTACGTATCTGGTGATCGGAAGGGGTTCTGGGCTACCCCGGCAAACTATATGGGCCTATTGGGCCAAGGGGGGAAACTAGCAGCCAGCATGGGCTGCTACACCCTCTTGCTAGCCGAATAGGAAGGGGAAAGGAAAAGGGGAAGAGAGAAGGAAGGGAAGGCAATTCGGCCTCCCCCTTCCTTCCCTCCTCTCTCCCCTTTCCTTCCCTCTCCGGAAAAGATGGTAAGGGGGGTGAATTGGACAAGGCCACCAAGTAGGATTCCTCCTACTTGGGGCACCCCATGGATGTCCCCCTCCCCCTCCCACCTATATATATATGTGGGGAGGGGGCGCCTAGAACACACAACAAACATTTTGAGCCATGTGCGGCGCTCCCCTCCACAGTTTACGCCTCTGGTCATATTCACATAGTGCTTAGGTGAAGCCCTGCATGGATCATTTGACCATCATCGTCACCATGCCGTCGTGCTAAAGGAACTCTCCCTCAAAACTTTGCTGGATCAAGAGTTCGAGGGACGTCATAGAGCTGAACGTGTGAAGAATTTGGAGGTTCCGTATGTTCGGTGCTTGATCGGTCAGAACGAGAAGTTCGACTACATCAACCGCGTTGTCAAACTCTTCCGCTTTCGGTCTACGAGGTTATGTGGACACACTCTCCCCCTCTCGTTGCTATTCATCTCCTAGATAGTTCTTGCGTGAGCATAGGAAATCTTTTGAAATTGCATGATACATTTCCCAACAACTTCTTGTACTGGTTCCTATATGAAGAATGATATTGAATTCAAATGGGGTTTATTGGAAATAATTAAACGCAACTCTGAAGATTGGATCTCGACGAAGGTAAGGAGTCAGGTATAAATCTTAAGTTCGATTGTGTTAAATCTTTTATGGATACCGACGCTTTCGTGATTTTAGCACTAAATTGACTCTGAGATAGTAGCTTCTTTTTGTGAATCATTTGCTACTCATGTTGATCTGCCTAAGGAGAAGTGGTTTAAATATCATCCTCCCATTTAAGTTAAAGTAGCTGAACCTATTAAAGTTGAAGAAGGAACTATTATTCATAATGTTGATCCTATTGTTCCTACTGCTTACATTGAGAAGCCACCATTCCCTGTTAGTATAAAGGATCATGCTAAAGCATCAACTGTGGTTAACAAAAGTAATATTAGAACACCAAAGCCCTCTGAGAAAATAGAGTTGAACCTAGTATAGCTATTGTTAAATATCTCTTGGTTGATAATATTGATGAGAATGTTATTTATTTCTATGATGAAGCTGCTAGAATTGCTAAACCCGATACTAAAGATAAACATAGACCTGTTGTTGGCATGCTTGTCGTTTCTGTTAAAATAGGAGATCATTGCTATCATGGCTTATGTGACATGGGTGCTAGTGTGAGTGCAATACATTTTTACCTTATATAAAGAAATTATGAATGATATTGCACTTGTTGAGATAGAAGATATTGATGTTACTATTAAGCTTGCCAATAGAGATACTATATCACCAATTGGGATTGTAAGAGATGTTGAAGTCTTGTGTGTAAAAATTAAATATCCTACTGATTTTCTTGTTCTTGGTTCCCCACAAGATGATTTTTGTCCCATTATATTTGGTAGACCTTTCCTGAATACTATTAATGCTAAGATAGACTGCGAGAAAGACATTGTTACTCTTGGTTTGGGGGATATGTCTCATGATTTTAATTTCTCTAAATTTCGTAGACAAACCCATGATAAAGAATTGCCTAGTAAGGATGAAATTATTGGTCTTTCTTCTATTGCTGTGCCTCCTATTAATCCCTTGGAACAATATTTGCTAGACGATGAAAATGATATGTTTATGAATGAAAGAAGGGAAATAGATGAAGTATTCTTTAATCAGGGACCTATTTTGAAACACAATTTGCCTGTTGAAATCCTTGGGGATCCTCCTCCACCTAAAGGTGATCCCGTGTTTGAGCTTAAACAATTACCTGATACTCTAAAATATGCTTATCTTGATAAAAAGAAGATATATCCTATTATTATTAGTGCTAACCTTTCAGAGCATGAAGAAAAGAAATTATTGAAAACTCTAAAAAAAGCATCGTGCCGCTATTGGATATACTCTCGATGATCTTAAGGGCATTAGTCCCACTTTATGCCAGCACAAGATTAAATTGGAAAAGGATGCTAAACTAGTTGTTGATCATCAACGACGGTTAAATCCTCAGATGAAAGAAGTGATAAGAAATGAAATACTAAAGCTTCTAGAGGTAGGTACAATTTATCCTATTGCTGATAGTCAATGGGTAAGTCCTGTTCATTGTGTCCCTAAGAAGGGAGGTATTACTGTTATTCCTAATGATAAGAATGAATTGATTCCACAAAGAATTGTTACATGATATAGAATGGTAATTGATTTTTGCAAATTGAATAAAGCTACTAGAAAAGATCATTACCCTCTACCTTTTATTGATCAAATGATATAAAGATTTTATCCAAACATACTCATTTTTGCTTTCTAGATGGTTATTCTGGTTTCTCTCAAATACCTGTGTCAAAAGAAGATAAAGAGAAAACCACTTTTACTTGCCCTTTCGGTACCTTTGCTTATAGATGTATGAATTTTGGTTTATGCAATGCACCTGCTACCTTTCAAAGATGTATGACTTCTATATTCTCTGATTTTTGTGAAAAGATTGTTGAGGTTTTCATGGATGATTTCTCCATTTACGGAACTTCTTTTGATGATTGCTTAAGCAACCTTAATCGAGTTTTGTAGAGATGTGAAGAAACCAATCTTGTCTTGAATTGGGAGAAGTGCCAATGGTCAATGAAGGTATTGTCTTGGGGAATAAAATTTCTGAAAGAGGTATTGAAGTGGATAAAGCTAAAGTAGATGCTATTGAAAAGATGCCGTGTCCTAAAGATATCAAAGGTATAAGAAGTTCCCTTTGTCATGCTGGTTACTAAGGAGGTTTGTTAAGGACTTCTCTAAAATTTCTAGGCCACTCACCAATCTCCTACAAAAAAATGTTCCTTTTATTTTCGATGATGATTGTGTAGAAGCATTTGAAATACTTAAGAAATCCTTGATTTCTGCTCCTATTGTTCAGCCACCTGATTGGAATTTACCCTTTGAGGCCTCTTTTGGTTCATAGGATAGGATTATCATAGGAATAGGAATCTTGTAGGAAATGAGATGACATGTATCTCAAATCCTATGAGTAGGAATAGGAAACAAGATGTCATTTGGTTGACACCAAAGGAATTTTTCCATTGAGTCTAGGCTCTTTTTTATTTTCCTATGAAATGTGGAGGATAGGAACCAATCCTATGTAGGAATAGGAATCCATTCCTATGAACCAAAGGGCTCTAAAGGAAAAAATCCTATAAGAATCCTATCCTCTAGAATTCCTACGAAATTCCTCTAAACCAAAGGAGGCCTGAGATTATGTGTGATGCTAGTGATTATGCTGTTGGTGCTGTTCTAGGACAACGAGTTGATAAGAAATTAAATGTTATTAGTATACTAGTAAAACTCTAGACAATGCCCAGAGAAATTATGCTACCACTGAAAATGAATTTTCAGCAGTTGTATTTGCATGTGATAAGTTCAAACCTTATATTGTTGATTCCAAAGTAACTGTTCACACTGATCATGCTGCTATTAAATATCTTATGGAAAAGAAAGATGCTAAACCTAGACTTATTAGATGGGTAATATTGCTACAAGAATTTGATTTGCATATTATTGATAGAAAGGGAGCTGAGAACCCTGTTGCAGACAATTTGTCTAGGTTAGAAAATGTTCTTGATGACCCACTACCTATAGATGATAGCTTTCCTGATGAGCAATTAAATGTCATAAATGCTTCTCATAATGCTCCATGGTATGCTGGTTATGTTAATTATATTGTTGCTAAATTTATACCACCTAGTTTCACATACCAACAAAAGAAAAAGTTTTTCTATGATTTAAGACATTACTTTTGGGATGATCCACACCTCTATAAAGAAGGAGTAGATGGTGTTATTATATGTTGTGTACCTGAGCATGAACATGGACAGATCCTACGCAAGTGCCACTCCAAGTCTTACGGAGGGTGCCATGCTGGAGATAGAACTGGACACAAGGTATTACAATCAAGTTTCTATTGGCCCACTCTCTTCAAGGATGCTCGTAAGCTTGTCTTATCTTGTGATGAATGCCAAAGAATTGGCAATATTAGTAGACGTCAGGAAATGCCTATGAACTATTCACTTATTATTGAACCATTTGATGTCCGGGGCTTTGATTATATGGGACCTTTTGAAGGAAATATGCCCTAGAGGCAATAATAAAGTTATTATTTATTTCCTTATATCATGATAAATGTTTATTATTCATGCTAGAATTGTATTAACCGGAAACATAATACATGTGTGAATACATAGACAAACAGAGTGTCACTAGTATGCCTCTACTTGACTAGCTCGTTGATCAAAGATGGTTATGTTTCCTAACCATAGACATGAGTTGTCATTTGATTAATGGGATCACATCATTAGGAGAATGATGCAATTGACTTGACCCATTCCGTTATCATAGCACTTGATCGTTTATTTTGTTGCTATTGCTTTCTTCATGACTTATACATGTTCCTATGACTATGAGATTATGCAACTCCCGTTTACCGGAGGAACACTTTGTGTGCTACCAAACTTCACAACGTAACTGGGTGATTATAAAGGTTCTCTACAGGTGTCTCCGAAGGTACTTGTTGGGTTGGCGTATTTCGAGATTAGGATTTGTCACTCCGATTGTCGGAGAGGTATCTCTGGGCCCTCTCGGTAATGCACATCACTTAAGCCTTGCAAGCACTACAACTAATGAGTTAGTTGCGAGATGATGTATTACGAAACGAGTAAAGAGACTTGCCGGTAACGAGATTGAACTAGGTATTGAGATACCGACGATCGAATCTCGGGCAAGTAACATACCGATGACAAAGGGAACAACGTATGTTGTTATGCGGTCTGACCAATAAAGATCTTCGTAGAATATGTGGGAGCCAATATGAGCATCCAGGTTCCGCTATTGGTTATTGACCGGAGACGTGTCTCGGTCATGTCTACATAGTTCTCAAACCCGTAGGGTCCGCACGCTTAATGTTTCGATGACAGTTATATTATGAGTTTATGTGTTTTGATGTACCGAAGGAGTTCGGAGTCCCGGATGAGATCGGGGACATGACGAGGAGTCTCGAAATGATCAAGACGTAAAGATCGATATATTGGACGACTATATTCGGACATCGGAAAAGTTCCGAGTGATTCGGGTATTTTCGAGAGTACCGGGGAGTTACGGGAATTCGTATTGGGCCTTAATGGGCCATACGGGAAAGGAGAGAAAGGCCTCAAAGGGTGGCCGCACCCCTCCCCATGGGCTGGTCCGAATTGGACTAGGGAGGGGGGGTGCCCCCTTCCTTCCTTCTCCTTTTCCCTTCCCTTTCCTTCCCTCCTACTCCTACTACTTGGAAGGGCTCCTAGTTCTACTAGGAAAGAGGGAATCCTACTCCCGGTGGGAGTAGGACTCTCCTAGGGCGTGCCATAGAGAGGGCCGACCCTCCCCCTCATCCACTCCTTTATATACGGGGGCAGGGGGCACCCCATAGACACAACAATTGATCATTGATCTCTTAGCCGTGTGCGGTGCCCCCTCCACCATAATTCACCTCGACAATACTGTAGCGGTGCTTAGGCGAAGCCCTGCGTCGGTAGAACATCAACATCGTCACCACGCCATCGTGCTGACGAAAGTCTCCCTCAACACTCGGCTGGATCGGAGTTCGAGGGACGTCATCGAGCTGAACATGTGCTGAACTCGGAGGTGCCATGCGTTCGGTACTTGATCGGTCGGATCGTGAAGACGTACGACTACATCAACCGCGTTGTGCTAACGCTTCCGCTTTCGGTCTATGAGGGTACGTGGACAACACTCTCCCCTCTCGTTGCTATGCATCACCATGATCTTGCGTGTGCATAGGATTTTTTTTGAAATTACTACGTTCCCCAACAGTGGCATCTGAGCCTGGTTTTATGCGTATATGTTATATGCACGAGTAGAACACAAGTGAGTTGTGGGCGATATAAGTCATACTGCTTACCAACATGTCATACTTTGGTTCGGCGGTATTGTTGGATGAAGCGGCTCGGACCGACATTACGCGTACGCTTACGCGAGACTGGTTCTACCGATGTGCTTTGCACACAGGTGGTTGGCGGGTGTCAGTTTCTCCAACTTTAGTTGAACCGAGTGTGGCTACGCCCGGTCCTTGCGAAGGTTAAAACAGCACCAACTTGACAAACTATCGTTGTGGTTTTGATGCGTAGGTAAGAACGGTTCTTGCTAAGCCCGTAGCAGCCACGTAAAACTTGCAACAACAAAGTAGAGGACGTCTAACTTGTTTTTGTAGGGCATGTTGTGATGTGATATGGTCAAGACATGATGCTAAATTTTATTGTATGAGATGATCATGTTTTGTAACTGAGTTATAGGCAACTGGCAGGAGCCATATGGTTGTCGCTTTATTGTATGCAACACAATCGCCCTGTAATGCTTTACTTTATCACTAAGCGGTAGCGATAGTCGTAGAAGCATAAGATTGGCGAGACGACAACGATGCTACAATGGAGATCAAGGTGTCGCGCCGGTGACGATGGTGATCATGACGGTGCTTCGGAGATGGATATCACAAGCACAAGATGATGATGGCCATATCATATCACTTATATTGATTGCATGTGATGTTTATCTTTTATGCATCTTATCTTGCTTTGATTGACGGTAGCATTGTAAGATGACCTCTCACTAAATTTCAAGATAAAAGTGTTCTCCCTGAGTATGCACCGTTGCCAAAGTTCGCCGTGCCCAGACACCACGTGATGATCGGGTGTGATAAGCTCTACGTCCATCTACAACGGGTGCAAGCCAGTTTTGCACACGCGGAATACTCAGGTTGAACTTGACGATCCTAGCATATGCAGATATGGCCTCAGAACACTGAGATCGAAAGGTCGAGCGTGAATCATATAGTAGATATGATCAACATAGTGATGTTCACCATTGAAAACTACTCCATTTCACGTGATGACCGGTTATGGTTTAGTTGATTTGGATCACATGACACTTAGATGATTAGAGAGATGTCTATCTAAGTGGGAGTTCTTAAGTAATATGATTAATTGAACTTTAATTTATCATGAACTTAGTCCTGGTAGTATTAGCATATCTATGTTGTAGATGAATAGCTCGCGTTTAGCTCCCCTGTTTTATTTTTGATATGTTCCTAGAGAAAACTAAGTTGAAAGATGTTAGTAGCAATGATACGGATTGGATCCGTGATCTGAGGTTTATCCTCATTGCTGCACAGAATAATTATGTCCTTAATGCACCGCTAGGTGACAAACCTATTGCAGGAGCAGATGCAGACGTTATGAATGTTTGGCTAGCTCAATATGATGACTACTTGATAGTTTAGTGCACCATGCTTAATAGCTTAGAATCGGGACTTCAAAGACGTTTTGAACGTCATGGACCATATGAGATGTTCTAGGAGTTGAAGTTAATATTTCAAACAAATACCCGAGTTGAGAGATATGAATTCTCCAACAAGTTCTATAGCTAAAACATGGAGGAGAATAGCTCAAGCAGTGAGCATGTGCTCAGATTGTTTGGGGTACTACAATCGCTTGAATCAAGTGGGAGTTAAATCTTCCAGATAAAATAGTGATTAACAAAATTCTCTAGTCACCATCACCAAGTTAGTAAAACTTCATGTGAATTATATAATGCAAGGGATGACGAAAGTAATTCCCAAGCTCTTCATGATGCTGAAATCGATGAAGGTAGAAATCAAGAAAAACATCAAGTGTTGATGGTTAACAAGACCACTAGTTTCAAGAAAAGGGCAAAGGGAAGAAGGGGAACTTCAAGAAGAACGGGAAGCAAGTTGCTGCTCGAGTGAAGAAGCCCAAGTATGGACCTAAGCCTGAGACTAAGTGCATCTACTGCAAAGGGACTGGTCACTGGAAGCGGAACTACCCCAAGTGATTGGCGGATAAGAAGGATGGCAAAGTGAACATAAGTATATTTGATATACATGGTATTGATGTGTACTTTACTAGTGTTTATAGCAACCCCTCGGCATTTGATACTGGTTCAATTGCTAAGAGTAGTAACTCGAAACAGGAGTTGCAGAATAAACAGAAACTAGTAAAGGGCGAGGTGACGATGTGTGTTGGAAGTAGTTCCAAGATTGATATGATCATCATCGCACACTCCCTATACTTTCAGGAGTAGTGTTGAAACTAAATAAGTGTTATTTGGTATTTGTGTTGAGCATGAATATGATGCAATACGGTTATTCATTTAAATTAGAGAATAATTGTTGTTCTATTTACATGAATAAAACCTTCTATGGTCATACACCCAATAAAATGTTTTGTTGGATCTCGATCGTAGTGATACACATATTCATAATATTGAAACCAAAAGATGCAAAGTTAATAATGATAGTGCAACTTATTTGTGGCACTGCCGTTTAGGTCATATTGGTGTAAAGTGCATGAAGAAACTCCATCCTGATGGACTTTTGGAACCACTTGATTATGAATCAGTTGATGCTTGTGAACCATGCCTCATGGGCAAGATGACTAAGACTCCGTTCTCCGAAACAATGCATCAAGCAACAGATTTGTTGGAAATCATGCATGTGGTCCGATGAATATTGAAGCTCGCGGCAGGTATCATTATTTTCTGATCTTCACAGATGATTTGAGCAGATATGAGTATATCTACTTGATGAAACATAAGTCTGAAACATTTGAAAAGTTCAAAGAACTTCAGAGTGAAGTGGAAAATCATCGTGACAAGAAAATAAAGTTTCTATGATCTAATCGTAGAGACAAATATTTGAGTTATGAGTTTGGTCTTCAATTAAAACAATGTGGAATAGTTTCACAAAAATCATGCCACCTAGAACACCACAGCATAATGGTGTGTCCGAACGTCATAACCGTACTATTATTGGATATAGTGCAATCTATGATGTTTCTTACCGATTAACACTATAGTTCTGGGGTTATGCATTAGAGACAGCTGCATTCACGTTAAAAAGGGCACCATCTAAATCCGTTGAGACGACACCGTATGAACTGTGGTTTGGCAAGAAACCAAAGTTGTCATTTCTTAAAGTTTAAGGTTGCAATGCTTATGTGGAAAAGTTTCAACATGATAAGCTCAAACCCAAATCGGAGAAGTGCGTCTTCATAGGATACCAAAAAGAAAATGTTGGGTACACCTTCTATCACAGATCCAAAGGCAAGTTATGCATTGCTGAGAATGGATCCTTTCTAGAGAAGGAGTTTCTCTCGAAAGAAGTGAGTGGGAGGAAAGTAGAACTTGATGAGGTAACTGTACCTGCTCCCTTATTGGAAAGTAGTTCATCACAGAAATCTGTTTCTGTGACTCCTACACCAATTAGTGAGGAAGCTAATGATGATGATCATGTAACTTCAGATCAAGTTACTACCGAACCTCGTAGGTAAACCAGAGTGAGATCCGCACCAGAGTGGTACGGTAATCATGTTCTGGAGGTCATGTTACTTGACCATGACGAACCTACGAACTATGAGGAAGCGATGATGAGCCCAAATTCCATGAAATGGCTTGAGGCCATAAAATCTGAGATGAGATCCATGTATGAGAACAAAGTATGGACTTTGATTGACTTGCCCATTGATCGGTGAGCCATTGAGATTAAATGGATCTTCAAGAGGAAGACGGATGCTGATAGTAGTGTTACTATCTACAAAGCTAGAATTGTCGCAAAAGGTTTTTGACAAGTTCAAGGTGTTGACTACGATGAGAGTTTCTCACTCGTATCTATGCTTAAGTCTGTCCGAATCATGTTAGCTATTGCCGCATTTTATGAAATCTGGCAAATGGATAAACAAAACTGCATTCCTTAATAGGATTTATTAAAGAGTTGTATATGATGCAACCAGAAGGTTTTGTCGATCCTAAAGGTACTAACAAAATATGTAAGCTCCAGCGATCCATCTATGGATTGGTGCAATCATCTCGGAGTTGGAATATATGCTTTGATAAATTGATCAAATCATATAGTTTTATACAGACTTGCAGTGAAGCCTGTATTTACAAGAAAGTGAGTGGGAGCACTATAGCATTTCTGATAAGTATATGTGAATGACATATGGTTGATCAGAGATAATGTAGAATTATTCTGCAAAGCATAAAGGAGTGTTTGAAAGGAGTTTTTCAAAGAAATACCTTGGTGAAGCTGCTTACATATTGAGCATCAAGATCTATAGAGATAGATCAAGACGCTTGATAAATTTTTCAATGAGTACATACCTTGACAAGATTTTGAAGTAGTTCAAAATGGAACAGTCAAAGAATGAGTTCTTGCCTGTGTTACAAGGTGTGAAGTTGAGTAAGACTCAAAACCCGACCACGGCAGAAGATAGAGAGAGAATGGAAGTCATTTCCTATGCCTCAGCCATAGGTTCTATAAAGTATGCCATGCTGTGTACCAGACCTATTGTATACCATGCCCTGAGTTTGGCAAAGGAGTACAATAGTGATCTAGGAGTAGATCACTGGACATTGGTCAAAATTATCCTTAGTGGAATAAGGATATGTTTCTCGATTATGGAAGTAACAAAAGGTTCATCGTAAAGGGTTACGTCGATGCAAATTTTGACACTGATCCAGGTGACTCTAAATCTCAATCTGGATACATATTGAAAGTGGGAGCAATTATCTAGAGTAGCTCTGTGCAGAGCATTGTTGACATAGAAATTTGCAAAATAGTTACGGATCTGAATGTGGCAGACCCGTTGACTAAACTTCTCTCACAAGCAAAACATGATCACACCTTAGTACTCTTTGGGTGTTAATCACATAGCGATGTGAACTAGATTATTGACTCTAGCAAACCCTTTGGGTGTTGGTCACATGTCGATGTGAACTATGGGTGTTAATCACATGGTGATGTGAACTATTGGTATTAAATCACATGGCGATGTGAACTAGATTATTGACTCTAGTGCAAGTGGGAGACTGAAGGAAATATGCCCTAGAGGCAATAATAAAGTTATTATTTATTTCCTTATATCATGATAAATGTTTATTATTCATGCTAGAATTGTATTAACCGGAAACATAATACATGTGTGAATACATAGACAAACAGAGTGTCACTAGTATGCCTCTACTTGACTAGCTCGTTGATCAAAGATGGTTATGTTTCCTAACCATAGACATGAGTTGTCATTTGATTAACGGGATCACATCATTAGGAGAATGATGTGATTGACTTGACCCATTCCGTTAGCATAGCACTTGATCGTTTAGTTTGTTGCTATTGCTTTCTTCATGACTTATACATGTTCCTATGACTATGAGATTATGCAACTCCCGTTTACCGGAGGAACACTTTGTGTGCTACCAAACATCACAACGTAACTGGGTGATTATAAAGGTGCTCTACAGGTGTCTCCGAAGGTACTTGTTGGGTTGGCATATTTCGAGATTAGGATTTGTCACTCCGATTGTCAGAGAGGTATCTCTGGGCCCTCTCGGTAATGCACATCACTTAAGCCTTGCAAGCACTGCAACTAACGAGTTAGTTGCAGGATGATGTATTACGAAACGAGTAAAGAAACTTGCCGATAACGAGATTGAACTAGGTATTGAGATACCGACGATCGAATCTTGGGCAAGTAACATACCGATGACAAAGTGAACAACGTATGTTGTTATGCGGTCTGACTGATAAAGATCTTCGTAGAATATGTGGGAGCCAATATGAGCATCCAGGTTCCGCTATTGGTTATTGATCGGAGACGTGTCTCGGTCATGTCTACATAGTTCTCGAACTCGTAGGGTCCGCACGCTTAACGTTTCGATGAGAGTTATATTATGAGTTTATGTGTTTTGATGTACCGAAGGAGTTCGGAGTCCCGGATGAGATCGGGGACATGACGAGGAGTCTCGAAGTGGTTGAGACGTAAAGATCGATATATTGGACGACTATATTCGGATATCGGAAAGGTTCCGAGTGATTCGGGTATTTTCGAGAGTACCGGGGAGTTACGGGAATTCGTATTGGGCCTTAATGGGCCATATGGGAAAGGAGAGAAAGGCCTCAAAGGGTGGCCGCACCCCTCCCCATGGGCTGGTCCGAATTGGACTAGGGAGGGGGGCGCCCCCTTCCTTCCTTCTCCTTTTCCCTTCCCTTTCCTTCCCTCCTACTCCTACTACTTGGAAGGGCTCCTAGTTCTACTAGGAAAGAGGGAATCCTACTCCCGCTGGGAGTAGGGCTCTCCTAGGGCACGCCATAGAGAGGGCCGACCCTCCCCCTCCTCCACTCATTTATATACGGGGACAGGGGGCACCCCATAGACACAACAATTGATCATTGATCTCTTAGCCATGTGCGGTGCCCCCCTCCACCATAATCCACCTCGATAATACTGTAGCGGTGCTTAGGCGAAGCCCTGCGTCGGTAGAACATCAACATCGTCACCACGCCGTCGTGCTGACGAAACTCTCCCTCAACACTCAGCTGGATCGGAGTTCGAGGGACGTCATCGAGCTGAACGTGTGCTGAACTCGGAGGTGCCGTGCGTTCGGTACTTGATCGGTCGGATCGTGAAGACGTACGACTACATCAACCGCGTTGTGTTAATGCTTCCGCTTTCGGTCTATGAGGGTACGTGGACAACACTCTCCCCTCTCGTTGCTATGCATCACCATGATCTTGCGTGTGCGTAGGAATTTTTTTGAAATTACTACGTTCCCCAACACCTTTTCCTTCCTCTAATAGGTATACACATATATCAGTTGTTGTTGATTATGTTACTAAATGGGTAGAAGCTATTCCAACTAGTAGTGCTGATCATAACACTTCTATTAAGATGCTTAAAGAAGTTATTTTTCCGAGGTTTGGGGTCACTAGATATTTAATGACTGATGGTGGTTCACATTTTATTCATGGCGCTTTCCGTAAAATGCTTGCTAAATATGATGTCAACCATAGAATTGCATCTCCATATCATCCTCAATCTAGTGGTCAAGTATAATTGAGCAATAGAGAGATTAAATTAATTTTGCAAAAGACTGCTAATAGATCTAGAAAGAATTGGTCTAAGAAACTTGATGATACTTTGTGGGCCTATAGAACTGCTTATAGGAATCCTATGGGTATGTCTCCATATAAAATGGTTTATGGAAAAGCATGTCATTTACCTCTTGAACTAGAACATAAGGCATATTGGGCTGTTAAAGAGCTCAACTATGATTTCAAACTTGCCGGTGAGAAGAGGTTATTTGACATTAGCTCACTTGATGAATGGAGAACCCAAGCCTATGAGAATACCAAGTTGTTTAAAGAAAAAGTTAAAAGATGGCATGACGAAAGGATACAAAAGCGTGAGTTTAATGTAGGTGATCATATTTTACTATACAACTCTCATTTAAGATTTTTTGCAAGAAAGCTTCTCCCTAAATGGGAAGGCCCTTACATCATCGAGGAGGTCTATCGTTACGGTGCCATAAAAATCAGCAACGCCGAAGGCACAAATACGAAGGTGATAAATGGCCAAAGAATCAACCATTATATCTCAGGTACCCCCATAAATGTTGAGACCAATATAATTGATACCGTAACACCGGAAGAGTACATAAGGGACACTTTCCAGAATGTTTCAAACTCCGACAAGGAAGAGGTATGTGGTACGGTAAGTAAACAGACTCCAAAACATTTCCAATGATAAATTTTCTCCGTTTTGGAATATTTCAAAAATTAGGAAAATTAAAAATAGTCCGAAAGAGACACGAGGCAACCACAAGGGTGGAGGGCGCGCCCTTCCCCCCTGGGCGTGCCCCCCGACCCTGTGGCTACCTCGTGTGCCCTCCGGACTCCGTTTTTCATGCAAAATACTTCTTATGGTCGGTAAAAATTTATTATATAATCTCCCAAAGGTTTTGACCACCGTACCACGACAATATCCTCTGTTTTCGTTTTGAGTTGCTCCTGCAGCAGATTCGGAGCAAGATGTCTTCGCAAGAGTCAGTCTGGGAGAGTTGGGTATCTCACCCTGCACCAGGCCCAAGAGCATACAATGATGCTAACCACTTTGGGCCAGCAACGGAGGAAGAGACGGAGGCTGACTCAAAAAGAGTGGATGCCATGGAGGAGGATCAAGAAGTTACTTCTCGTCTTCAAACCAGATTCATGCTGGAGGAACTTCAGAGCTCAGCAATACCAAATTCAGTTATTCCTCCCAATGCTAGATTTCTCTCTTACAAAAATATGAAAAAGAGTGTTGCCTTTTCTCCCGCAGCAAGGAAACATCCATGGGTGGATGGAGCTCTAGCCGTCATGAGTAAACTTCGCAAGGAAGTAATGGATCTTAAGTAGCAAATTAATAAGCTCGAGGAAGAGAATCGTATCCTAAGGGGCATCACCGCTAAGAATATCACATCACCACCCCCAAAGAAAGAGATCTAATTACATGGGTATGGGCACTCCCCTTGGCAACTGCCAAGCTTAGGGGAGTGCCCTGGTATCGTATCACCATCACACTTTATCTTTATCCTTTTCTCAGTTCGATCCTTTTGGTTATATCTTGATCTAGTAGAATAAAGTTTTAGTTTGATCTAGCTTTGAGTTTTGTTTCGATCTCTATCTATGTAATCGAGTCCTTGATCTATCTATCTATATATATATATATAAGAAAGAGTAGTTTTGAGTTAAGGTCTTTGCTTTCTTGCTATGATCTTGAGGGAACTAGATAAAAAAAGGAAAAAGAAATAAAAAGATCATATATTGATCTTATGAAGAGTAATGACTTCACATATAAAGATTATGATGAATAAAAGTTGTTGAGAGTTGACAAACATAGTTTTGATCATTGTTGCAATTAATAGGAAGTAATAAAGAAAGAGAGGCTTCACATATAAATATATCTTGGACATCTTTTGTAATTGTGAGCACTCGTTAAAATATGACATGCTAAAAAGTTGATATTGGACAAGGAAGACGACATAATGGGTTATGTTTTCTTATATCTGAATAGAAGTTATATTGTCATGGACCATCCAACATGTTGAGCTTGTCTTTCCCTCTCATGCTAGCTAAATTCTTTGCACCAAGTAGAGATACTATTTGTGCTTCCAAACATTCCTAAACCCAGTTTTGCCATGAGAGTCCACCATACCTACCTATGGATTGAGTAAGATCCTTCAAGTAAGTTGTCATCAGTGCAAGCAATAAAAATTGCTCCCTAAATATGTATGATCTATTAGTGTGAAGAAAATAAACTTTATACGAACTTGTGATGTGGAAGAAATAAAAGTGACGAACTGCATAATAAAGGTCTTTATCACAAGCGGCAATATAAAGTGACATTCTTTTGCATTAAGATTTTGTGCATCCAACCATAAAAGTGCATGACAACCTCTGCTTCCCTCTGTGAAGGGCATATCTTTTACTTTTATCTCTTACCCTTATACAAGAGTCATGGTGATCTTCACCTTTCCTTTTACACTTTTTCCTTTGGCAAGCTCTATGTGTTGGAGAGATTCGGATATATATATATATATCCACTCAGATGTAGGTTATCATAAAGTATTATTGTTGACATTACCCTTGAGGTAAAAGGTTGGGAGGCGAAACTATGATCCCCTATCTTTCTCTGTGTCTGATTGAAACTTTGTACCCATAAGTATCGCGTGAGTGTTAGCAATTGTGAAAGATTAAATGATAGTTGAGTATGTGGACTTGCTGAAAAGCTCTTATATTGACTCTTTTCGATGTTATGATAAATTGCAGTTGCTCCAATTGTTAGTTTTCAATAAAGTTTCTGATTCATACTTTATCTTGTGAATGAATTGTTACTTTAGCATAAGAAGTTATATGGCATTATATGTTGCTATTCTAAAGATGATCATGTTGC
The DNA here is from genome assembly GCF_002162155.2 of Triticum dicoccoides. Lineage (NCBI taxonomy): Eukaryota > Viridiplantae > Streptophyta > Magnoliopsida > Poales > Poaceae > Triticum > Triticum dicoccoides. The sequence goes on along the minus strand of NC_041388.1, from coordinate 350,018,760 downwards.
CCTCCTGTCCGTATTTTATTTTATCGACACCTCTATCTCTAAACATGTGGACATATTTATCGATATCGGCTTTCGCTTGAGGACAAGCGAGAGGTCTAAGCTTGGGGGAGTTGATACGTCCATTTTGCATCATGCTTTTATGTCAATATTTATTCCATTATGGGCTGTTATTACACATTATATCACAATACTTATACCTATTCTCCCTTATTTTGCAAGGTTTACATGAAGAGGGAGAATGCCGACAGCTGGAATTCTGGACTGGAAAAGGAGCAAATATTAGAGACCTATTCTACACAATTCCAAGAGTCCTGAAACTTCACAGAGCATGTTCTTGGAATATATAAAAAATATTGGGCGAAGAAAGAACCAGAGGGGGCCACCAGCCAGCCACAAGGGTGGAGGGCGTGCCCTACCCCCTGGACACGCCCCGACCTTGGGGGGCCCCTGGCAGGCCTCTGGTGCCCATGTTTGGCTATATGGTGTCTTTTATCCTGGAAAAAATTAGAAGGAAGCTTTCGGGAAGAAGTGCTGCCGTCTCGAGGCGGAACCTGGGCATAACCAATCTAGGGCTCCGGCGGACCTGTTCTGCCGAGGAAATATCCCACCGGGAGGGGGGGGGAATCATCGCCATCGTCATCACCAACGATCTTCTCATCGAGAGGGGGTCAATCTCCATCAACATCTTCACTAGCACCATCTCCTCTGAAACCCTAGTTCATCTCTTGTATTCGATCTTGGTCCCAAAACCTCAGATTGGTACATGTGGGTTGCTAGTAGTGTTGATTACTCCTTGTAGTTGATGCTAGTTGGTTTATCCGGTGGAAGATTATATTTTTAGATCCTTAATGATAATTAATACTCCTCTGATCTTGATTATGAATATGCTTTGTGAGTAGTTATGTTTGTTCCTGAGGACATGGGAGAAGTCTTGTTATAAGTAATCATGTGAATTTGGTATTCATTTGATATTTTGATGAAATGTATGTTGTCTTTCCTCTAGTGGTGTTATGTGAACGTTGACTACATGACACTTCACCATTATTTGGGCCTAGGGGAAGGCATTGGGAAGTAATAAGTAGATGATGGGTTGCTAGAGTGACAGAAGCTTAAACCCTAGTTTATGTGTTGCTACGTAAGGGGCTGATTTGGATCCATATGTTTCATGCTATGGTTAGGTTTACCTTAATTCTTCTTTCATAGTTGCGGATGCTTGCGAGAGGGGTTAATCATAAGTGGGAGGCTTGTACAAGGAAGTGCAGCACCCAAGCACCGGTCCACCCACATATCAAATTATCAAAGTAACAAACGAGAATCATATGAGCATGATGAAAACTAACTTGACAACAATTCTCATGTGTCCTCGGGAGAGCTTTGCTTTATATAAGAGTTCGTACAGGCTTGTCCTTTGCTATAAAAAGGATTGGGCCACCTTGCTGCACCTTAGTTACTTTAGTTACTTGTCACCCATTATGATTTATCTTATCACAAAACTATCTGTTACCGATAATTTCAGTGCTTGCAGAGAATACCTTGCTGAAAACCACTTGTCATTTCCTTCTGCTCCTCGTTGGGTTCGACACTCTTACCTATCAAAAGGACTACGATAGATCCCCTATACTTGTGGGTCATCATTCTTCCATTTCTTCTCGGCCATGAAAACTTTAGCATCCCAGTGCTTGGATAACATGGCCTCTTTCTTCTTGGCCATCTCATCAATTTAATCTCTCAAAGTGATTGCCTCGGCTGTTCTCTTAACTCTTGCTTTCTCCTTCTTGTTTCCATCTGTTTTGTCCTTGTTTCGCTCTCCTCTTGGTGCATCATCACTATCATTGTCATCCTCAACTTCCAAATTGACGCATTTCTTTGGGGGGCATTCTTTATCCCTATCCCTCCACTTCTCACTATCCCGGAGCCATTGCCAACAATGATGAAGATTGAATGACCGATCGTTAATGACCGGGGTTTTCTTGCAGTACCCATTGGCGATGTGATCCTACACACAAACATTGAGACAAGTATGGGCTCATACGCTTCATATAAACACGGCCAAAGACACCAAGATGAAGAAATACTCACATAATCATCAATAGTGATGCCACTTGGAGGTGCATTCTACACGACCTCCAAGCACCCACTCCAACAGCCGCAAGCTTTGTTGATGGTGTCCCAACAGCCTTGAAGCGACTTCAAGGTCTGACCGAAAGGGAATGGCATCATTTGGTGATACTTGTACTCGATTCTTTGCCAATAGTTTTCATAGCTTTGATCCTTGCTGACCACGACATCAAGAGAGATACACTCCCATGCTTGAACTTAGTGCACATCCTCCATCTCCGTGTAGTTGCCCGTCCTTCCTACCCTGGCATCATAGTTGGCCTCGTCGAGCACGTGCACGTCGTCATCACCGTCATTCTCTTTATCCACCTCCGCATCGACCTCAACGTGAGTCGTATAAAAATCGCCAAGGGGGCACTCAAATCCACCGTGCTCTCGGCCAACATCTCGGTATATGTGGAGGGCATACTTTGGCTACAAAATTTAATGGACAAAGCTCAAACAAGTGTTCCGAACAGCTGAAGCATATATCATTGGAGCAAAACAATCAAAAGAGAGAAATTTAGACCTCCCGGCCATTTCATCAAACACATTGTAGGCATGACTGGCGGAGTTGCAGTGAATGTGCATGCCGTGGCCGGCCGGAGGCAGAGTAGGATCCCGGCCCCTTGTTAGGATGGCCTTCTTCCTCGGTGCTTTCGCCCGCGCACCGGACGGGCCGATAGGGGAGTCTTTTTCCTCCCGCCTGTGGCCTTGGCCGGTGGAATTGGAGCGGGGCCGTAAGTCAGTTGTGCCATGCCGGTTGTGCCGCCTTGGACGAGGTGGTTCCCCTGCATCTTCCTCTTGAAGGCGGCGGTGGAAGGAGTTGGAGCAGCGGGAGGCGCGGGCAGACAGAGCGACAGTTGTGGCGGCAATGGTGCATGATATGGGCCACCCGGTGATGTAGGGTGGAACCCTATACGGCCGATCTTTCACGAAAGGAGCGGATCCCGCGAAGAACACGAAGAACACGAGGGGAAATCACAAAGGGGAACACAAGAGGGACACTCAAACCAACAAGAACAATCACACATGTGCTAGATCCATGAACACAAAGGGAGATACATGATCCACGATCAACAAGGGATGATACATGGTAACCGGTTCTTCTCCGTGAGGAGGTCTTGAATCCAACATGGATCTTCTCCGTAGAGGGACTGTGCTACCTCTTGAGCACTGCGTTGGTTTTCCGTTGAAGAGGACATGGTGATGCAGTAAAGTAGTGTAAGTATTCCCCTTAGTTTTTGAGAACCAAGGTATCAATCCAGTAGGAGATCACGCTCGAGTCCCACGTACCTACACAAAAAAATAAGAACCTCACAACCAACGCGATAAAGGGGTTGTCAATCCCTTCATGGTCACTTACGAGAGTGAGATCTGATAGATATGATAAGATAATATTTTTGGTATTTTTATGATAAAGAGAAATGAAGATACAAAGTAAAATAAACAGCAATAGAAATAGCTAAGTGTTGGAAGATTAATATGATGGAAGATAGACCCGAGGGCCATAGGTTTCACTAGTGGCTTCTCTCAAGAGCATAAGTATTACGGTGGGTAAATGAATTACCGTCGAGCAATTGATAGAATTGAGCATAGTTGTGAGAATATCTTGGTATGATTATGTATATAGGCATCACGTCCGTAACAAGTAGACCGAAACGATTCTGCATCTACTACTATTACTCCACACATCGACCGCTATCCAGCATGCATCTAGAGTACTAAGTTCATAAGAACAGAGTAATGCTTTAAGTAAGATGACATGATGTAGAGGGATAAACTCATGCAATATGATATAAACCCATCTTTTTATCCTCGATGGCAACAATATAATACGTGTCGGTTCCCTTTCTGTCACTAGGATCGAGCACCGCAAGATTGAACCCAAAGCTAAGCACTTCTCCCATTGCAAGAAAGATCAATCTAGTAGGCCAAACCAAACTGATAATTCGAAGAGACTTGCAAAGATAAACCAATTGTACATAAAAGAATTCAGAGGAGATTCAAATATTGTTCATAGATAAACTTGCTCATAAACCCACAATTCATCGGATCTCAACAAACACACCGCAAAAGAAGATTACATCGAATAGATCTCCAAGAAGATCGAGGAGAATTTTGTATTGAGATCCAAAGAGAGAGAAGAAGCCATCTAGCTAATAACTATGGACCCGAAGATCTGAGGTAAACTACTCACACATCACCGGAGAGGCCATGGAGTTGATGTAGAGGCCCTCCGTGATCAATGCCCCCTCCGATGGAGCTCCGGAAAAGGCCCCAAGATGGGATCTCTCGGGTACAGAAGGTTGCGGCAGTGGAATTAGGTTTTCATGGTGCTCCTGGATGTTTGGGGGGTACGTGGATATATATAGGAGGAAGAAGTACGTCGGTGGACAACGAGGGGCCCACGAGGGTGGAGGGTGCGCCCAGGGGGGTAGGTGCGGCCCCTGCCTCGTGCCCTCCTCGGTCGTTTCTTGACGCCCACTCCAAGTCTCCTGGATCACGTTTGTTGAGAAAATCACGTTCCCGAAGGTTTCATTCCGTTTGGACTCCGTTTCATATTCCTTTTCTACGGAACACTGAAATAGGCAAAAAAACAACAATTTGGGCTGGGCCTCCAGTTAATATAAAAGTGTAAAATAAATCCTATTAACATCCAAAACAGATAATATAATAGCATGGAACAATAAAAAATTATAGAGACGTTGTAGACGTATCAAGCATCCCCAAGCTTAATTCATGCTCGTCCTCGAGTAGGTAAATGATAAAAACAGAATTTTTGATGTGGAATGCTTCCTAACATATTTATCAATGTAATTTTTCTTTATTGTGGCAAGAATGTTCAGATCCAAAAGATTCAAGATAAAAGTTTAATATTGACATAAAAATAATAATACTTCAAGCATACTAACTAAGCAATCAAGTCTTCTCAAAATAACATGGCCAAAGAAAGTTCATCCCTACAAAATCATATAGTTTGGTCATGCTCCATTTTCGTCACACAAGAAAGCTCTCATCATGCACAACCCCGATGACAAGCCAACCAATTGTTTCACACTTTAGTAATCTCAAACTTTTTTCAACTTTCACGCAATACATGAGCGTGAGCCATGGATATAGCACTATGGGTGGAATAGAATATAATGAAGGGGGTTATGTGGAGAAGACAAAAAAGGAGAAAGTCTCACATCGACGCGGCTAATCAATGGGCTAGGGAGATGCCCATCAATTGATGTCAATGCAAGGAGTAGGGATTGCCATGCAACAGATGCACTAGAGCTATAAATGTATGAAAGCTCAACAAAAGAAACTAAGTGGGTGTGCATCCAACTTGCTTACTCACGAAGACCTAGGGCACTTGAGGAGGCCCATTGTTGGAATATACAAGCCAAGTTCTATAATGAAAAGTTCCCACTAGTATATGAAAATGACAAAACAAGAGACTCTCTATCATAAAGATCATGGTGCTACTTTGAAGCACAAGTGTGGAAAAAGTACATTAGCATTGCCCCTTTTTATTCTCTTTTTTTGGGCCTTTTTTTTCTTTTTTGGCCTTTCTTCTCTCTTTTTTTGGACAATGCTGTATTAATGATGATCATCACACTTCTATTTATTTACAACTCAATGATTACAACTCGATACTAGAACAAGATATGACTCTATATGAATGCCTCCGGCGGTGTACCAAGATGCAATGACTCATGAGTGACATGTATGAAAAATTATGAATGGTGACTTTGCCACCAATACGATGTCAACTACATGATCATGCAAGGCAATATGACAATGATGATGCATGTCATAATAAACGGAACGGTGGAAAGTTGCATGGCAATATATCTCGGAATGGCTATGGAAATACCATAATAGGTAGGTATGGTGGCTGTTTTGAGGAAGATATAAGGAGGTTTATGTGTGATAGAGCGTATCATATCACGGGATTTGGATGCATCGGCGAAGTTTGCACCAACTCTCAAGGTGAGAAAGGGCAATGCACGGTACCGAAGAGGCTAGCAATGATGGAAGGGTGAGAGTGCGTATAACCATGGACTCAACATTAGTCATAAAGAACTCACATACTAATTGCAAAAATCTACAAGTCATAAAAAACCAAGTATTACGCGCATGCTCCTAGGGAATAGATTGGTAGGAAAAGACCATCGCTCGTCCCCGACCGCCACTCATAAGGAAGACAATCAAATGACACCTCATGTTTCAAATTTGTTACACAACGTTTACCATACGTGCATGCTATGGGACTTGCAAACTTCAACACAAGTACTTCTCAAATTCACAACTACTCAACTAGCACAACTTTAATATCACTATCTCCATATCTCAAAACAATCATCAAATATCAAACTTCTCTTAGTATTCAATGCACTTATATGAATTTTTTTATTATTCCTAAAAGCAAATTGCCATGTTGTTCTAAAGGACTCTCAAAATAATATAAGTGAAGCATGAGAGATCAATTATTTCTATAAAATAAAACTACCGATGTGCTCTAAAAGATATAAGTGAAGCACTAGAGCAAAAACTATATAGCTCAAAAGATATAAGTGAAGCACACAGAGTAGTCTAATAAATTTCAAATCATGTGAGTCTCTCTCAAAAGGCGTGTAAAAAAAGGACTATTGTGGTAAATTAAAAATCAAAGACTCAAATCATACAAGGCGCTCCAAGCAAAACACATATCATGTGGCGAATAAAAATATAGCTCCAAGTAAAGTTACCGATAAACAAAGACGAAAGAGGGGATGCCTTCCGGGGCATCCCCAAGCTTAGGCTTTTTGGTTTCCTTGTATTTTACCTTTGAGTGCCATGGGCATCCCCAAGCTTAGGCTCTTGCCACTCCTTGTTCCATAATCCATCAAATCTTTACCCAAAACTTTAAAACTTCACAACACAAAACTTAAATAGAAAATCTCGTGAGCTCCGTTAGCGAAAGAAAACAAAACACCTCTTCAAGGTACTGTAATGAAATCATTCTTTATTTATATTGGTGTTAAACCTACTGTATTCCAACTTCTCTATGGTTTATAAACTCTTTTACTAGCCATAGATTCATCAAAATAAGCAATCAACACACGAAAAACAGAATCTGTCAAAAACAGAACCGTATGTAGTAATCTATAACTAACGCAAAATTATGGAACCCTAAAAATTCTAAAATAAATTTCTGGACGTGAGGAATTTATCTATTAATCATATTCAAAAAGAATTAACTAAATATCACTTGCCAAATAAAAATGGCAGCAATTCTTGTGAGCGCTAAAGTTTCTGTTTTTTTACAGCAAGATCAAAAAGACTTTCCCAAGTCTTCCCAACGGTTCTACTTGGCACAAACACTAATTAAACACAAAAAACACAACCAAAACATATGCTAGATAAATTATTTATTACTAAACAGGAGAAAAAAATCAAGGAATAAAAATAAAATTGGGTTGCCTCCCAACAAGCGCTATCGTTTAACGCCCCTAGCTAGGCATAAAAGCAAGGATAGATCTAGGTATTGCCATCTTTGGTAGGCAATCCATAAGTGGATCTCATAATAGATTCATATGGTAATTTAATTTTCTTTCTAGGGAAGTGTTCCATTCCTTTCTTTAACGGAAATTGGAATCTAATATTCCCTTCCTTCATATCAATAATTGCACCAATCGTTCTAAGGAAAGGTCTACCAAGAATAATAGGACATGAAGGATTGCAATCTATGTCAAGAATAATGAAATCTATGGGAACATAGTTCCTATTTGCAACAATAATAACATAATTAATTCTTCCCATAGGTTTCTTAATAGTGGAATCCGCAAGGTGCAAGTTTAAAGAACAATCATCAAATTCACGTAATCCTAGCAAATCACATAAAGTTTTCAGAATCATGGAAACACTGGCACCCAAATCACACAAAGCATAACATTCATGATCTTTAATTTTAATTTTAATAGTAGGTTCCCACTCATCATAAAGTTTTCTAGGGATAGAAACTTCCAACTCAAGTTTTTCTTCATAAGATTGCATTAAAGCATCAACGATATGTTTAGTAAAAGCTTTATTTGACTATAAACATGAGGAGAATTTAGCATGGATTGCAACAAGGAAATACAATCTATCAAAGAGCAATTATCATAATTAAATTCCTTGAAATCCAAAATAGTGGGTTCATTGATATCTAAAGTTTTGACCTCTTCAATCCCACTTTTACCAATTTTTGCATCAAGATCTAAAAACTCTGAATTTTTGGAACGCCTTCTAGGTAAATGTGGCTCATCTTCAGTCCCATCATTATGAAGATTCATATTGCAAAACAAAGATTTAATAGGAGATACATCAATAACTTTTAGATCTTCATCTTTATTTTCATAGAAACTAGAAGAACACGCTTTCACAAAGCAATCTTTCTTAGCACGCATCCTAGCGGTTCTTTCTTTGCACTCATCAATGGAAATTCTCATGGCTTTGAGAGACTCATTGATATCATGCTTAGGTGGAATAGATCTAAGTTTCAAATAGTCAACATCAAGAGAAATTCTATCCACGTTCCTAGCCAACTCGTAATTCTTAAGCAATTTTTCTTCAGGCAAAGCATTGAAATTCTTTTGCGAATTCATAAAATCCTTAACACTAGTCTAAAATTCAGAGGGCATCTTATTAAAATTTCCATAAGAATTGTTGTAGGAATTACCATAATTATTAGAGGAATTACTAGGAAATAGCCTAGAATTAAAATTACCTCTATACGCGTTGTTACCAAAAAAATTCCTACCAACAAAATTAACATCCATAGATTCATTATTATTCTCAATCAAAGTAGACAAAGGCATATCATTAGGATCAGTAGGAGCACTCTTATTAGCAAACAATTTCATAAGTTCATCCATCTTTCCACTGAAAACATTAATTTCTTCTATCACATGCACTTTTTTATTAGTAGATCTTTCGGTGTGCCATTGAAAATAATTAACCATAATATTATCTAGGAGTTTAGTAGCTTCTCCTAAAGTGATTTCCATAAAAGTGCCTCCCGCGGCCGAATCTAAAAGATTTCTAGAAGAAAAATTCAATCTGGCATAAATTTTTTGTATAATCATCCAAAGATTCAAACCATGTGTAGGGCAATTACATATCATTAATTTAATCCTCTCTCAAGATTGTGCAACATGTTCATGATCAAGTTGCTTAAAATTCATAATATCGTTTCTAAGAGAGATGATCTTAGAGGGAGGAAAATACTTAGAGATAAAAGCATCTTTGCATTTATTCCATGAATCAATACTATTTTTAGGCAAATACGTAAACCAAGCTTTAGCACGATCTCTAAGCAAAAACGGAAATAGCTTAAGTTTAACAATATCATTATCCACATCTTTGTAACATCACCAATTATCAATTTGGAATGTTATACATAGATCATCCTTGCATATCATATTTTATTGCATTTCGTCTCGCGATCCTCGAAATCCTAAGCAACTCAAGGACCCTCGGAGAGAGTTGGGGATTTCCCCGGTTTTCAAATTTGATTTTATCAAATTTCAAAATGAGGATTTTGGTTTTAATTATTTTTCCCTCCGAAAATATTTCATACTAATATATGAGAGGAGATAATATGACTTCTCCAAAATAAATGAAATATTGGAGGAAAAATATTAGAATCAAATTTTGCTTTTATTTGCAATTTTGGTTGCATTAGAAAAATTGCACATTTTCAAAATTGCATTTTAGGGCCAAGAAAATGTTCATCTCGTTCTAAATATTTTATTTAGACGGAGAAAATTTGTTCTGGCATTTTAGAATTTTATTTTATTTTTTAGGATTTTTCTGAGTTTCGGTGGAATTATTTAAAAAAACGCGCCATGGCCTAGCTAGGCCAAAGCCCAGCGCCGGCCCACCTCACCCCGCGCCGTCGTCTCCTAGCGGGAGACCGCGCCGCCGCCGCCGAACCGTAGTCCGGCTCAGACTCCGTTCCCCGCGTCGTGCCCCCTTCCCCAAGGCATCGACCCTCCTCTTTAAAGGCCGACCCCGCGGCCCCTGGAGCCGCCACCCGCGCCGCGAGCCGCCGACCCCGTCGCCACTGCCGCGCCACCTCGCTGCTCCTTTGCCGCTGCCGCGCCGCCCCTCGCCGGAGCCGCCGTCGCCGCCCGTTGCCCGCGCCGTCGCCGCCCCGCGTTGCGCCGCCCCTCGCCGGAGCCGCCGCCGTGCCGGACCTCGCCGGAGGTTAGCGCAGTTCGGTTTTTTTAGAAAACCAGTTTGGTTTTCGTTAGAAAACCCTAGTAATTTTTTTTGGTTCGCCGGTTTTTTTGGTTTTTCTGTTTAGCGGACGTTCGTTTTTAACGAACGGTTTTCGCTCGTTAGTTACAGATAACGAACGCTCTTTCGTTAGCCTGTTCGTCAGTTTTCTTTTATCGGATTAATCCGCGATTATTTCTAATCGTGATTTCTGATCCGATTTTCGTTCTAGTTTATCTTTTCGCTTGTTAGTTGGAATCAGGCGATTCAAGCGCCTAGATCTTCGTCTCGAGACCCTCTTTCCGTTTAACCAACTTGCACAAGTTTTTGCTACTGTAAAATTTGACCTAGGTCCAGATTAGTAAACATATCTTGTTTCTTTCGCCGTTTGAGTTTCGTTGCTCCGTTTGATTTGATTCTTTTTACAAACCGGAGTTCTTAAGTTGAACTTTCTAGTTAGATCTTTTTGTTTGAGATTTACCCGTGTTTCTTTGCTTGATTGCTTATGTATGTTATTGTTTGTTTGCGACAGAACTCTCGGAGTGCGAAGCGTGTTATTTGGAGTCTCTAGGTTATGCGGAGCGTCAGCAAGGCAAGTAACACTTTGATCATACCCCTTTATCACTCAGTTTTTATGCATTAGTTCCAATCCTCAAACATTGCATGGTTAGGATGTCATTAACATGTGGGTTGGGAAGTAGTTGATGAGGTAGAACCTATTACCCTGTTACATTTAAACCCTTGGGAGTTACTTCTGCGTGTTGCTTATATTGCTATGCTATGCTCGTAGACGTGGTTTGGGTGAGTGAAATCCATGACAGATGTGAGATTGATAATTAATATTTCAAATTAAGGTGGCAACTTAAATACACATCTGGGTGGATTGAGGCACCTGGAGTACCCAGTGTTGCCTGTATTTTTGGAAATCCCGGAGTACCCGTGTGATCTTCCTATGGACCGCCACCCAGGCTCAAAGGGAACTGAGATTATTCATGCTAGAAACTTCTGTGTGTAGCCACAAGCTATTATGGGCTCTAGCATAGTTGAGTAAGTTATGTGAAGCTCTTGAAGAGGTGGATCGACAGGTAGTGGGATTGTAGGTTTGGTATGGTCTGCCTGGAGTAGAGAGTTAATGTTTCTGAAAGACTGTGTCTCGGTCATCCGTTTCTCAAACACCCGGTAGTGCGAGAAATTCAACGGAGGAGATCGGGTCTTGTGGGGAAAAGTGCGCAAACCTCTGCAGAGTGTATAAACTAATCATGGTTAGCCGTGTCCCCGGTTATGGACAATCTTGAGTATCTAGTACTTGGATTATCATATGTATCTCATCACTCTAAATTAATATTGTTGGGTCGATAATTACCTTTAATCGAGATTGAGTTGGAGGAACCTTCTCAATGATGTTTCAACTACCATGATAGTTAAAATAAAATCTATTCCTTTGTTGCAGGGGAAAATTGGCTTTTCACAAAACTATAACCGTAGAGCTTTCCACCAGCCAAATATGCATGTAGTGATAGCATTATTCTATTCTTGCTCTACTGTGTTATTTTGCCAGCATATTCCATGTGCTGACCCATTTTTGGGCTGCAAGGTATTATGTTGCAGACTTTTCAGACGAGGAGTAAGGTTCGTTAGGTCGTTGCCGTGTAGCTCAGCTATGCCATTGGAGTTGATGGACTCACTTTATCTTCCAAGCCTTCCGCTGTTATCGCATTAGATGGCCTTAAGCCATATTTATTGTAACAAGTTCTCTTTGGAGACATTTCGATGTAATAAGTGTGTGATTGCTACTCTATTATAAATCCTCGAGTACTATGTGTGTCAGCATTTCCGATGCAGGGATGACACTAAAACACAAAGACTTGACTGTTTGAGGTCGGGTCGCTATAAGATGGTATCAGAGCACACACTGAGTGTACGACACGACCTAAGCTACAACCATAGATCACTATTCTCTTCTCGTTTCTGACTCCTCTCCAATTTCTACTCTTTAGGATGGCGGATGCAAGGAACAAGTTTACACAATCAGAGGAAGAATCACCTTTTGGACGACACCTGAAGGAAGTCACTAGGTACCTGAACATTGGAATACCAAGCTTCACCGGGACTTACAACGCCACATTACCAGAAGAGGAGCGATGGATGATTCAAGTTCAAGTTCCAGGAAGGACCTTCACGCTAGTCACTAAACCCATAGAGTTTTCCTTCGATGCACCAACCTGGAGTTTAGGAAAGAGTATGGCAGCTCACATCACCATGGGACGCATTGGAGAAGTTTATCACAAGGAGCTTAAAGACACTATCTACCAGATTTGTGGGCGCCGAGAGGAGCAATGGGAGATGATCATCACCAAGATGGATAGATCAATCGCAGCTTTCATCCAGGAACTAAACCAACACATTCGACGCCAGGAGAATCAGATGTGTTCAGACACGATAGATCTGAAGAAGGCAATGACTAGGATTGCGGAACTGGAGGAAGAACTCAAGGCTACACGTGAAGATTATGAGGAGGAAATCATCGTACTAGTGGAGAAGAATGACGACCTAATTAGGAAGATCAGAATATTCATGGGAGACCCCACACTAGTAGAAAAAGACGAAGAACCCAAGGAGATTCGCCCGGAAGACTACATCAGCATCGACGACACCGACTCGGACCTGAGCGATGATGACTTTGAAGACGAAGCTCGAGCAGATATCATGGAGTCTGCAACCGAGGAATATTTTTTAGTAGACTACCATACCAGTAGTAGTATTCCACCATGTAAATAGAATAGCCCAAGCACTTTTGCGATAGTTAGACTGATTGTATGACTTGATTGATTGATTGAGTGAAATGTTTGTGTTTGTCTCATGTGCATATGGGTAGTGCTTTCTCATTAGACCTCCTTCTTTTCTAATCTCTCCCCTCTAAACCCATCAGATGCCTCCGAGACGTGACCCCGGATTTGCTTTCCCACTGGAGCTCACTCAGTTGATTCAGCAGCATAATACCCTGATGCAGTTGCTAGTTCAGAACCAAGGCAACAACAACAACAACAATCCACCACCACCACCACCACCAGTTGACAACTTAGCCCGTTTTCTGAGGTTGCAGCCGCCGGTGTTTTCCAGTAGCACCGAGCCTATAGTAGCAGATGATTGGCTCCGCAGGATTGGAAGGGAGTTAACCACTGCAGGATGTACTGATGCTGAGAAGGTGTGTTTTGCCGCACATCAGTTGGATGGACCAGCAACATCATGGTGGGAGAATTACACTGTCACCTACCCTATAGCCACGGTGACATGGGACCAATTTCAGCAAGCCTTCCATACAGCCCATGTCTCAACTGGAGCCATGAATTTGAAGAAGCGTGAGTTTCACAACTTACGCCAGGGGAACCGTAGTGTGGCTCAGTACGCGGATGAGTTTAGCAAGTTATCTCGCTATGCCCCTGATGATGTGGCCACAGATGCCGCAAAGCTGGAGAAGTTTATGGAAGGGCTGAATGACGAGATGAGTATGCAGTTGATGGTGGCAACCTTCACCAACTACCAGGAGTTGGTAGATAAGGCTCTTATGATTGAAGGGAAGCAACAGCAGATTGAGAGCGGTAAGAGGAAGTATGGACAAGGGAGGTATAACTCAGGAGCTCAGCAGAAGCCTCGCCTAACCCCAAACTCAGGAGGACTTGTTCATAACCATGGAGGCCACACCCATAATGGAGGGAGTAACCATAATCATAATGGCACAAGGAATGGGAATGGGAATGGAGCAAGCAACAATCAGAACCGCCCAAATCCAGCCAAACCCACCAAGAGGGACCTAAGCCATGTTACTTGTTTCAAGTGCGGGAAGACTGGACACTGATGACCCACAAGTATAGGGGATCTATCATAGTCCTTTCGATAAGTAAGAGTGTCGAACCCAACGAGGAGCAGAAGGAAATGATAAATGGTTTTCAGCAAGGTATTCTCTGCAAGTACTGAAATAAGTGGTAACAGATAGTTTTGTGATAAGATAATTTGTAACGAGCAACAAGTAACAAAAGTAAATAAAGTGCAGCAAGGTGGCCCAATCCTTTTTGTAGCAAAGGACAAGCCTGGACAAACTCTTATATAAGGAAAAGCGCTCCCGAGGACACATGGGAATATCGTCAAGTTAGTTTTCATCACATTCATATGATTCGTGTTCGGTACTTTGATAATTTGACGTGTGGGTGGACCGGTGCTTGGGTGCTGTTCTTACTTGAACAAGCATCCCACTTATGATTAACCTCTATTACAAGCATCCGCAACTACAACAAAAGTATTAAGGTAAACCTAACCATAGCATGAAACATATGGATCCAAATCAGCCCCTTACGAAGCAACGCATAAACTAGGGTTTAAGCTTCTGTCACTCTAGCAACCCATCATCTACTTATTACTTCCCAATGCCTTCCTCTAGGCCCAAATAATGGTGAAGTGTTATGTAGTCGATGTTCACATAACACCACTAGAGGATAGACAACATACATCTTATCAAAATATCAAACGAATACCAAATTCACATGACTACTAATAGCAAGACTTCTCCCTTGTCCTCAGGAACAAACGTAACTACTCACAAAGCATATTCATGTTCATAATCAGAGGGGTAATAATATGCATAAAGGATCTGAACATATGATCTTCCACCAATTAAACCAACTAGCATCAACTACAAGGAGTAATTAACACTACTAGCAACCTACTAGCACCAATCCCGGACTTGGAGACAAGAATTGGATACAAGAGATGAACTAGGGTTTTGAGATGAGATGGTGCTAATGAAGATGTTGATGGAGATTGCCCTCTCCCGATGAGAGGAGTGTTGGTGATGACGATGGCGATGATCCCCCCCCGGGAGAGAAGTTTCCCCGGCAGAACAGCTCTGCCGGAGCTCTAGATTGGATCCGCCAAGGTTCTGCCTCGTGGCGGCAGAGTTTCGTCCCAAAAGGTTGCTTCTTATTTTTTTTCTCGACGAAAAACTTCATATAGGAGAAGATGGTCATCAGAGAGCCACTAGGGGGCCCACAAGGCTAGGGGCGCCCCCACCCTCGTAAGCAGGATGTGGGCCCCCTGGTCTTCATCTTTGGTGAGGATTTTGCATTATTTATTATAAGGTGTTCCGTGGAGTTTCAGGACTTTTGGAGTTGTGCAGAATAGGTCTCTAATATTTGCTCCTTTTCCAGCCCAGAATTCCAGCTGCCGGCATTCTCCCTCCTTATGTAAACCTTGTAAAATAAGAGAGAATAGCCATAAGTATTGTGACATAATGTGAAATAACAGCCCATAATGCAATAAATATTGATATAAAAGCATGATGCAAAATGGACGTATCAACTCCCCCAAGCTTAGACCTCGCTTGTCCTCAAGTGAAAAGCCGAAATCGAAAAATATGTCCACATGTTTAGAGATGAAGGTGTCGATAAAAATAAAATACGGACATGAGGGCATCATGATCATTCTTAGAAAAGCAACTTATATAATTCTTGTCATATGATATCTTATGCTAGAGTAATAATTCAATCACAATATCAAGTATGAATCGTAAACTTCATTGAAAACTAACAAACTATAATCTCAGTCATTGAGGCAATTGCAATTTATCATAACATAGGAAAGAGTCAATGTATAAGAGCTTTTCAGCAAGTCCACATACTCAACTATCATATAGTCTTTCACAATTGCTGACACTCATGCAATACTTATGGGTATGGAGTTTTAATCGGACACAGAGAAAGATAGGGGCTTAAAGTTTTGCCTCCCAACGTTTTACCTCAAGGGTAATGTCAGCAGTAATAGTTCATGAAAACTCACATCCAATTAGCCATATATACCAGGATCTTTCCAACATGCTGTGCTTGCCAAAGGATAAAGTGTAAAAAGGAAGGGTGAAAATCACCATGACTCTTTCATAAGATAGAAGATAATAATAAAAGATAGGCCCTTTGATGAGGGAAGCAGAGGTTGCCATGCGCTTTTATGGTTGGATGTACAAAATCTTAATGCGAAAGAACGTCACTTTATATTGCCCCTTGTGATATGAACCTTTATTATGCAGTCCGTCGCTTTTATTACTTCCACATCACAAGATCGTATAAAGCTTATTTCTCCCACACCAATTAATCATACATATTTAGAGAGCAATTTTTATTGCTTTGCATCGATGACAACTTACTTGAAGGATCTTATTCAATCCATAGGCAGATGTCGTGGACTCTCATGGCAAAACTGGTTTAAGGATATTTGGAAGCACAAGTAGTATCTCTACTTGGTGCAATGAATTTGGCTAGCATGAGGGGGAAAGGCAAGCTCAACATGTTGGAGGATCCAAGACAATATAATTTATCTCAGATGTAAGAAAACATAACCCATTACGTTGTCTTCCTTGTCCAATATCAACTCTTTAGCATGTCATATTTTAATGAGTGCTCACAATCATAAAAGATGTCCAAGATATTATATCTATATGTGAAGATCTCTCTTTCTTTATTACTTCCTATTAATTGCAACGATGACCAAAACTATGCTTGTCATCTCTCAACAACTTTTATTCATCATACTTTTTCTATGTGAGCTCATTACTCTCCATGAGATCCATATGATCTCTTTGTTTCTTTTTATTTCTTTCTCTTTTCTTTTATTCACTTAGGATCATGGTAAAATAATCAAGCCCTTGACTCAACACTAATCTTTATTATATAGCTCACAGACTCGATTACATAGAAGGATAATAAAGCAAAACTCACCACTAGATCACACTAAGAACTTTTATTCTACTAGATCAAGATACTACTAATAAGATCTGAAAGTGCTAGTGATCGACTAGAGGGGGGGGTGAATAGGCGGTTTTTATGAAAGTCTTCAAAACATGGAAGTTTCGAAGACAAATGATAGAAATAAACCTATTACCATGCAGTGGAAGGTAGACTACACTAAGCAGGCCATAGTCAAGTATTCAATGAAGTGAAAGCACAATGACTAATAGCAACTAGGCAGTATAGATCAGGTAGGAAGATAGTGTGAAGCCAACCAGAACAAGCAGTCACTCAGTGAAGACAAAAGATAATGCAATCATACAATGACTTCACCAGGACCGATAGTAAGTAAAGGGATGGGAAGGATGAAACCAGTAACTTGTTGAAGACAATGATTTGTTGGACCAGTTCCAGTTGCTGTGACAACTGTACGTATGGTTAGGGAGGCTGAGATTTAACTCAGAAGACCACATCTTCACCTTATTCCCCTTGAGATAAGGACACCCAGTCCTCACCCAATCACTCTGATAATTCTTCAAGGTAGACTTCCAAAGCTTCACAGACTTCGTTCACCGGCGATCCACAATGACTCTTGGATGCTCAGAACGCGACGCCTAACCGGCTGGAGGATTCACAGTCCTCAAGTGTAATAAGTCTTCAAATCACACAGACAGGAAGACTTCAGTGATGCCTAACACTCTTTGGCTCTGGGTGTTTAGGGCTTTGTCCTCGCAAGGAATTCTCTCTCAAAGGCTTCGAGGTGGGTTGCTCTCAAACGACAAAAGCCGTACACTAACTCTGAGCAGCCAACCGTTTATGGTTGTAGGGGGTGGGCTATTTATAGCCACTAGGCAACCCGACCTGATTTGTCCGAAATGACCCTGGGTCACTAAGGAACTGACACGTGTTCCAACGGTCAGATCTCAAACACACATGACAACTTTACTTGAGCTACAAGCAAAGCTGACTTACCCAGCTCTGGATAAGATTTGCTCTCATTGTCTTCGCTCGAAGACATAGGATTTTGCTTAAGCATCACTTCTGTCATTCTGACTGGTTCACTTGGACCCCACTTAACAGTACGGTGGTTCCTATGACTCAACAAAGAAGAAAAAGAACGACGAAGCAACTAAGTCTTCGCGCTCCATTGTCTTCACACGTTGTCTTCTCTTGTCATAGTCTTCAATGTGAATGTCTTCACATCCCACCTTTGACTTCAATGTCTTCATACATTTTTAGGGGTCATCTCCGGTAGGAAAACTGAATCAATGAGGGACTTCTACCTGTGTTATCCTGCAGTTCTCACAAACACATTAGTCCCTCAACCAGGTTAGTCGTCAATACTCCAAAACCAACTAGGGGTGGCACTAGATGCACTTACAATCTCCCCCTTTTTGGTGATTGATGACAAACTGGTTGAAGTCTTTAACGGGGAATAAAATATGTGAAATTGTAAAGGATAGGGTATTGTCTTCATAAGTTGAAAGGGCTCCCCCTGAAGATGTGCATATTAGTAATTTGCTTTTGGAATGCAAATGCACATGGCAGGTTGTACTTGTGGAGATCCTCTTCAGCCTATGATGACAATTCATCATGCAAGATATGATTTAATGAAGATAATGACATGCATAATGGAAAATGGACGTCTGCAAAATGATTTAAGTGCGGAATTTATCATCGCACATGCGGGATTTATCATCGCATCACAGAACAACAAATAAGTAGCAGACGACCATCGAGTTTAAGTGTTACAACTCAAAGAACCAAATGTATCGAAAACGAGCGTTGTAAGCACTTGGCAAAAGTAGCAAAAAATAAAGCAACCACCCATATTGACCCGCTTGAAGACTATCAACTCATATGCTTCTCCCCCTTTTGTCAGTGAGGACTGTCGGTGTCAAAACCGGCGGATCTCGGGTAGGGGGTCCCAAACTGTGCGTCTAGGCCGGATGGTAACAGGAGGCAAGGAACATGATGTTTTACCCAGGTTCGGGCCCTCTTGATGGAGGTAAAACCCTACGTCCTGCTTGATTAATATTGATGATATGGGTAGTACAAGAGTAGATCTACCACGAGATCAAGGAGGCTAAACCCTAAAGGCTAGCCTATGGTATGATTGTTGTATGATGAAGTTGTCCTACGGACTAAAACCCTCCAGTTTATATAGACACCGGAGAGGGTTAGGGTTACACAAAGTCGGTTACAATGGTAGGAGATCTTGAATATCCGCATCGCCAAGCTTGCCTTCCACGCCAAGGAAAGTCCCATCCGGACACGGGACAAAGTCTTAAATCTTGTATCTTCATAGTCCAGGAGTCCGGCCGAAGGTATAGTCCGGCTACCCGAACACCCCCTAATCCAGGACTCCCTCAGTAGCCCCTGAACCAGGCTTCAATGATGACGAGTCCGGCGCATAGATTGTCTCCGGCATTGCAAGGCGGGTTCCTCCTCCAAATTCTTCATAAAAGTTTGTAAACACCAAGAGTAGTGTCCGGCTCTGCAAAATAAGTTTCCACGTATTGCCACAGAGAGAAAATAATATTAACACAAATCTAATCCGCTGACGTATTCTGCAGCGTGACATCACACTATGGCCAAGCCTTTATTCTAATCGTTCTCACTTTTCCACCTCAGCATGTTTTGCGAGGCGGTTTCCTTGGCACGTCTTGTCAAAGCAGAGATCGTGTCCCCTTTATTTACGGGATTCTCATCAATACGGACGTGGGTAACCCAATCGTTCCCGTTAGCATGTATTCTCAATTAAAGGCGAGTCCCAAACGGTTACAGGGAGGGCTCCTGGTATTCAACCTCTTATAAAGAGACCAAGGCCTTACTCCTTTTCTCCAATCTCAAAACAAGTTCGCCCGTCGCCTCAAGTTCCAACACCCTAGGCTCCAGATTCCAGGCGCTTCGGACCTTCGACAATGTCCGGTTCCGACCTTCAAGGCCGATGGATGCCCTCCTCCGTCACGGAGGAGGACGTGCTAAAGTTGAGAAAGGCTAAGTTCTTGACCGCCAAAATTTTGCATAGGTTGCATGCTCAAAGGCAGGCTATTCCCAGTCCCCAGCCCGGTGAGAGCGTAGTGTTCATGTCTCACTTCCTTCGGGGGTTAGGCTTCCCGATGGATCCCTTCGTGAGGGGGCTGATGTTCTATTATGGGTTGGAATTTCATGACTTAGCTCCGGAGTCCATCCTCCACATTTCCTCATTCATCATTGTGTGCGAAGCGTTGCTCCGTGTTACTCCTCACTTCGGATTATGGCTCAAGACTTTTGGAGTGGAGCCAAAGATGATCGAGGGACGGCACGCAGAGTGCGGAGGCGCTGTCATAAGTAAGAATGATGATGCTCCATGGCCCGAGGGCTCCTTTCAAGAGGAGCTCGGCTTGTGGCAACGAGAGTGGTTCTATATCACCGCTCCCAGGAGCGCCAAGTGGGTGGCGCTTCCTGCCTTTCGCTCGGGTCCCCCACCACGGCTAGCGTCATGGGTCAACAAAGGATTAGATTGGGGGTTATCCAAAGACGTGCCCTTGTTGCAGGGCCGCATTAGGGATCTCTTAGAAAGAGACCTCAACCTGGTCAAGGTGACGCAGGTCATGCTGATTCGCCGAACACTGCCCGACAAACGTCGCTCCCTTCGTCTGTGGGAGTTTAATCCGGAGGGACCACGAGCTCTCCAGCATTTTATGGGCACAACGCCCGTGGAGATGTGTAAAATGTTCTTCGGATCACAAGCAATGTGTCCAGATTTGACCGAGGATGCAGGTTTAAGCTGCAATCGCCCGGATACTCAAGTAAGTAACGTTGCGCCCGGACTCGCTATCCGTAAAATTGTCATAAATTCGCCCCTAAAAGAGCTGTCCTTTTAAACAAGAGTGGATAGCGAAGGCAAAGATGATCAGGTGTCCGACTCCCCTTCCTGAGACCAGGCCGGATCCCGTGCTAGTCAGGATGTTGAAGATTGTGCCTTTGGAGGGAAGTGAGGGGAAGGACAAGGAAACTATGGCCTCCTCGAAGGAGGCTGCTCTGAATTCTTCTCCTAAGGGGAAGAAGAGGGCCGCCTCTGACGACCCGGAGACCATGGCCTCAAAGCGGGGGGAAAAGTCCTCGTCAGAGGGTCCGACGCCGGGGAGATCCTCGGCCGAACTACGCCCTCAAAGGGATCAGCCCTCCAGTGAGCCGTAAGTAGAGAAAGATTTTCCTT
The DNA here is from genome assembly GCF_002162155.2 of Triticum dicoccoides. Lineage (NCBI taxonomy): Eukaryota > Viridiplantae > Streptophyta > Magnoliopsida > Poales > Poaceae > Triticum > Triticum dicoccoides. The sequence goes on along the minus strand of NC_041388.1, from coordinate 349,997,457 downwards.
TAGAGGGATGAGAGAAATCCTTGCCTTTTATCTGAGAGGATTAACCAAAATTTTACTTTGTAGCTCGGACCTCAGCCCTTCTCAGCAGAGCTCGTCTTCGGGGGATCTTCTTCTGGAGATGATGGAGAGTGGAACGCCTCCCCCTGCCGTACCGCCTGGCGAGGCGGGCGACCCTGAGGTGTCGTCGCGGAGGGTTTCTCCGAATCCGGCAGGGGTGGAAGGTAGCCATATGTCCCCCCGAGGTTCTCCGCGTCCGGCCTTCGATGGAGGTCATAGGACGAGTCCGGCACCGTCCGATGCGCGGTCGGAGGAGCTGATGATTCTGCTGGGGCGAGCTTCTATCTCAGAGGAGCACCATGCATTGATGGGTATGGTGATTGGAAGGATTTCGTCCGCGGAAAGCGGATTGCATGAGGCCGTCAGAAGTTTGCTGACGGGTTTTGAGGTACGTTTGATAATGTACTTCTTTGTCAGTTGCGCATAAACAAGATGCGCCCTGTGTAGATAGTAGCCCCTGAGACTCTGTGCGTTGTCAGAATTGACGGCGCGCAGAGGATCATAGTCCCAGGTCTAAAATGTTGCCTTTGTATACAAGTGGCGAAGTGTCCGGAATCGAGCCGAACTGATGATTTTGCCGAACTAAAGCGGCAACTTGATGTGGCAGATGCCGACGTCGCGCTCGTCAATGAGCAGCTTGATGAGGCTCAAGGTATGCAATTCCTCGGGCGGCATCTGATAAGAGGAGCTTTATGCCAGTATCTTACAATGTCTGTGCTTGACGCAGATGGTGCGGCCGCCATGGAGAATCTTCGGGTGGAACTTGCCCGAGCTAAGGAACAAGTCAGGAAAAGTGATGCGGCTGCCGAGAAGGCCCTTGAAGAGCTGAGAGCCGAACAAGCTGCTCACTGCCGAAGCAAGAAGGAGATGGCCATGATGGCCGTGAAGTTAAAAAGTGCTGCTGACCGTTGCAAGCTTCTTGAGAAAGAAGACCGGGCGAGACAGACGGACTTAGAGAAGGCCGTTGCTGATGCCAAGGACGCTCGATCTGCGATGAGAGCTGCGAAGGAGGAGCCGCGTCAGGCCGGACAGATTGCGGCTGGAAAGCCCTTTATGCTGCAGAGGAAGTTTTGCGATCCGAAGTTTGCTCCGTTGGACCGGATGTGGAGTGCGGAGGACACCTATCTGGATTTGGCAGTGAGTGCTGCTGATGCGACCGAATACTTTCGAGATCAAGAAGATCGCGAAGTGGAAAGGCTTTTCTGGTCGCAGTTCCAGAATCCAGAGCGTCCACTGGCAGTGGACGATCGTCTGGCTCAATGGGCCGAACTGAATAGATTATCCGGACTTGCCATGAAGTACATCATGGGTCATCTGTGGCCGGGGAGATCGGAGCCAAAGAGTTATTTCAGCTTGGTGCAGCAATTCCTTGACACGGTGCCACGTATCAATGCGATGAAGAGGTCAGCATGCATAGAGGGCGCACGGATGGCTCTTGCCCGTGTGAAGACATACTGGGCAGAGATGGAGACCACCGTTGTTGCATCCCGAGATCCGGACAAAAGCCGAGTACCCTCCGAGCACTATTTTCAGGAAGTCCTTGAATGCGCTCGTGTAATAGAGACGCAGTGCTCGAAGGATGCTATGTTCTGATAGCATATGTAATTATAAAGCATTTTTTGATGAATTGTAGTAGCCTTTTATACTTGTGCCTTCAAGTATTTGGAACACCTCCTGTGCGGCCGTTTTAAGATATATATACAAAATCTGAAAGATTGCAGTCGTTGGCTTCAGCCCCCACGCACATAGTGCGGGGGTGCTCGCAGAAGGCGCATTTTCACACTTAATCCAACGTCTTGGTCCTACAAAGGAGGTGATAGCGCAGCGAGCTAGGCAACCGGACTATAATGCTTTAACACCTTCACTTAGCCATAGGAGCTTGACAATGGGGCTTTTTAGGTAGCCCCTGGTGGCGACTGCGCTCGCCCGAATTCGGGGCGCGTATGTGCCTGGCCGGGAAATGGCCCTTCGTTAATGCGGAGGAATCCTACAGATTCCAGAGAGTCATCGAGTGGTTGACCAGTCTCACGCCATATCATGACAGTCGGTTTTCGGCTTTCTCTACTGAGGTGCTCGCCTGGCCGAACCAGGGCACAATCGCAGTAGTTCTCCTGGTGCCGCCTTAGCCGATAGAGCGGAACGTAAGGCGGCCGAACACATGAGCCGGGCAACCCAACATTTGACAAAAATCATGACTCGGAGCTGATGCATATAAGGCCAAACTCACAACGCCGAACACTCCCTAAGGTATTCGGTCTTTATGAGAGCGGGCGAGGTAACGCTCTGAGGTATAAGCCCCTAGTGTCCAGGTACGCGCAAGAATTCTGACGTGGTCACATGCCAAGACGCCAGCCTCCTCCTTGGTCATAGAACCAGGGGATGTGTATCAACAAGAGACAGTAAAAAAGGTTTACGCAAGGTCTTAATCTGAAAAGTATCCTTGGAACGGGTCCCTACTGCACGTCTGCGCCTATGTCTCCGTTGTGCCGTATCCTGGACGGGCGCAGCACGACGTTCATCTGTAAAAAGAGAGCAACTAAGTTGAAAAAGGGGCGTGCCGAACAAAAGTTATATGAAATAAACAAAGTGTAAAGTAAAATATGAAAAATTGAGCTTTATTGTCTCTTATTTATACGTGTGAAGCCCCTAGTGGAGGGGTATATGGCCACTAAGCCTTTATCAACGATACTTTTGTGCCGGACTCGTCTATCCGTGTCCGTGGTCTTAATGACCTGTTCCGATGTTCTAGCTGGTGAAGCCATTGTATTGTGGGGCTGTTAAAGCGGCCGCACAATCCTCCGCTTGGGGGAGGTGTTCTCACTGCTTCCCCTTTAAGGAGATGATGCCGCGTGGACCAGGCATCTTAAGCGTAAGAGATGCATAATGCGGTATTGCATTAAAGCGGGCGAAAGCTTCGCGTCCTAGTAGTGCTTGATAGCGACTTGAGAATGGGACGATGTGGAAAGTCAGCTTTTTGCGACGGAAGTTATCGGCAGAGCCGAAAATAACCTCGAGCCAGAGAAAACCCATGCAATGGGTGTCCGGACCTGGCGTTACTCCTTGAAAGGAGGTTTTGCTGTGGCGAATTCTTTTTGGGTCGATCCCCATGTGGCGGATTGAGTCTTGATATATCAGGTTGAGTCCGCTGCCACCGTCCATAAGGACATTTCAAAACTGGAGTCCGCCAATTATTGGATCGAGTACCACGGCAGTCCAGCCTGGGTTCCTGACACTTCTAGAATAATCCAGATGATCGAAGATGATTGGTTTTGACAACCAGTGGCGGGATTCCTTTGGGATAGGCCGTGGGTCGCGTACCTTTATGGGCGCCACACGCTTTGTTATGTGGAGTAAGTTTACTGTTTTTACTTCTTGTGGGAAATTCTTTTGTTTCCTGGTACTCTGCTTTTGGGGTTCGTCCTCGTCTTCGCTTTGTGTGTCGAGCCCCTTGTGTTCGGCGTTGAGTCTGCCGGATTGTTTGAAAACCCAACAATCTCTGTGGGTATGGTTAGCAGGCTTTCCGGGAGTGCTATGTATTTGACATATCCTATCCAAGATTTTGTTTAGGTTGGATAGGTCGTCCCTGTTATCTTGGAGGGGCGGCTTTTTCTGATTCTGTTGTGAGCTTTTGAATCCGGCGTTGACTGCCTTGCTCTTCGGACTATTTTCCTTAGTCCGGCGACGGTCCTTATTGCGTCGCGGTTTTCCGTTTCCATCCCTAGTTTCGGATGTACTTGGGTCACTGGTGCTGCATCTTGCCAACCAGCTGTCCTCTCCTGCGCAAAAGCGGGTCATGAGGCTTGTTAGCACGGCCATTGTTCTTGGCTTTTCTTGGCCGAGGTGTCTGGCGAGCCATTCGTCTCGGGCATTATGCCTGAAATTCGCTAAGGCTTCAGCGTCCGGACAGTCGACTATCTGATTCTTTTTAGTAAGAAATCTATTCCAGAATTGCCGAGCTGACTCTCCGGGCTGTTGAGTTATGTGACTAAGATCGTCTGCATCCGGAGGGCGGACATAGGTCCCTTGAAAATTTGCTCGGAAAGCGTCCTCGAGCTCTTCCCAACTTCCGATTGTGTTTTCAGGAAGGATTTTGAGCCAATGCCGGGCTGGCCCTTTAATCTTGAGGGGTAAGTATTTTATGGCGTGGAGGTCATCTCCTCTAGCCATATGTATGTGGAGGATATAATCCTCGATCCAGACTCCAGGGTCTGTTGTTCCATCATATGCCTCTATGTTTACGGGTTTGAATCCCGCTGGAAATTCATAATCCAGGACCTCATCGGTGAAACATAGGGGGTGTGCGGCACCCCTGTATTTGGGTGTGCCGGATTCTGATAATGGCTTTACTACATTGCTTACGAGAGCTTGCTTTCTTGGCCCGTAAATGGACCTGGTTGGGCCATGATGCGAATCCTTAAGTGGGTCGCATGCCGGCTTAAGTGTGGCGCTGCTTGCCGCTTTATGCTGGCCATGGGGTCGTCTATCCGACCGTGTGGCTTTCTCACTTTTGGAATGCGAGGGCTCTAAGGCCTCCTCGTCGAATTCAGGCAGTAGCTTTATCTTCGGATAGCTTTTAGTGCGGCGACTGTCGCCGTATTTGTCTGTGGTATTAATTACTTTACTCCATTTGATCCTGAGTGCATCTTCCGCAGTTTTTAGCTTCCGCTTCTGCTTTTTCAGGCTGCATGCGGTTGCAACGAGCCGTTTGTGGAGGTTCTTCTGCTTCGTGGGCTTGTCCAGCGTAGGGTCGTCCAGAATGCCATTTTCATCGGGGGAGGGATGTTCTGTTTCTCTATCCGGGTTGTCCTATTGGGACGGTTGCTCTAAGGCATGCTCATCGTCTACTGGCTCATCCTGCTCTGTGGCTGGGTCTTTATCGAGGCGGGGCTTGGGTCGGTGTTTACGCTGACGCTTTGATTGTTTTTCGAGAGACCGATCACTCTTTCCATCCCCGTTTTCCTCGTTGTTGCTTCCTTTAGGGGTATCCACCATGTACACATCGTGAGATGAGGTGGCTGTCCAATGCCCTATAGGCGTTGGTTCTTGGTTGTCTCCTGCATCGTCGTCCATACCGTCGATGTCTTTGGAGTCAAAGTCGAGCATGTCGGTTAAGTCATCGACAGTGGCTACGAAGTGGGTGGTGGGTGGGTTTTGAATTTCTTGATCATCCGAATCCCATCTTTGCTGACCGTAGTCCGGCCAGGGCTCTCCTGATAAAGAGAGAGACTTTAGCGAATTCAGGATGTCGCCGAAGGGCGAGTGCTGAAAGATGTCTGCGGTGGTGAATTCCATTATCGGCGCCCAATCGGATTCGATCGGCAGGGGCGCGGGTGGCTCAGAGTTCGAAAAGGAATCCGGCTCCTCGGAGTCACGGGCCATGCGGAGTGCGGGGCTGGAGTTCGGCTCGATCGCCTCTGAGATCGCAGCCCCTGAGGCAGCGTCCAACCGTTGATCCTCGATCGGCGTAGTAGGCTCCGAATCAATGGTCGGAACTGATGCGTGTGCGGCCTCCAAGGCGCTGTTCGGCGGCAGAGCTTTATCATGCCCTTCGAGACAGTGCGGGGCGCTTGGCTGTGGCTCGAATCCGTCGAAGATCAAGTCCCCGCGGATGTCAGTCGTGTAGTTTAGGCTTCCAAACCTGACCTGATGGCCAGGGGCGTAGCTTTCGATCTGCTCAAGGTGGCCAAGCGACTTGGCCCGCAGTGCGAAGCCGCTGAAGATGAAGATCTGTCCGGGGAGAAAAGCCTCACCCTCGACTGCATCGTTGTTGATGATCAAAGGAGCCATCGGGCCTAAAAGCGACGACACAGAGGAACTCTCAATGAAAGCACCAATGTCGGTGTCAAAACCTGCGGATCTCGGGTAGGGGGTCCCGAACTGTGCGTCTAGGCCGGATGGTAACAAGAGGCAAGGAACACGATGTTTTACCCAGGTTCGGGCCCTCTTGATGGAGGTAAAACCCTACGTCCTGCTTGATTAATATTGATGATATGGGTAGTACAAGAGTAGATCTACCACGAGATCAAGGAGGCTAAACCCTAAAAGCTAGCCTATGGTATGATTGTTGTATGATGAAGTTGTCCTACGGACTAAAACCCTTCGGTTTATATAGACACCGGAGAGAGTTAGGGTTACACAAAGTCGGTTACAATGGTAGGAGATCTTGAATATCCGCATCGCCAAGCTTGCCTTCCACGCCAAGGAAAGTCCCATCCGGACACGGGACGAAGTGTTCAATCTTGTATCTTCATAGTCCAGGAGTCCGGTCGAAGGTATAGTCCGGCTACCCTAACACCCCCTAATCCAGGACTCCCTCAAGGACCAAAAAGGTTTGAAGACATAGATCACTTACTCGTTCCCATGACGTGCAGGCTAGGCAGCAGGGTCGTCGTTGAGATCCGGTGGTGCAGAGGAACTTGGTGCAGTGTCGACGCGTGCTGAAGTTGGAGGAGGTGAAGTTGCATCATCTTGGTCATCGATGACTCTGGCATTTACGGTCGCAGCTGAGGACGAGTAGTCAGAGTCTTCAAGTGAGGGAGTCCGACGCAAGTGAGCATTTCTGGGAGGAGTTGAGTCAAACTTGAACCGTTCGGTGAAGCCATCGTCTTGCAGATCAGCTTCAGCACTAAGTAGGGTCAAACGTTTCCACGACCTCCGACATGTTTCATGAGTGACAAAGGCATTCTTGGTGGCAAGATTGCGAATGCAGTTGACATCCACCAAGAGGCTTTGCATCTGACACTTAAGCCAGTCGTGATGTTTGTCTTGTTTTTGATGCAGCGCGACGAGAAGCTCTCGGTCGTTTAGGACACGAGACTGTCTTTGAGGCCTTTGCCAATGGTGCTACCAGTGGCGTCAGTCTGAGCGCGAGGGGCACGTGTGTTACTAGCAAGAGGATAAACACGAGAAACTGCAGGAACTCCTTCAATAGGCTGGGTGAAGCTTTGGTGATCAACATTGTGAAGATAAATGGGATCCTTAGCCGGCTCTAGGTAAATAGCTTCAACTGACAGATCAACCTCTGGCAAGAATATGAGATGATTGCGCGCAGACAGCTGATAGTTGAAGGCAGAGTGACGCTTGATAAGACGCATGACCCATGGAGCATAGAATTTCAACCCAAAGATGTCGGAGCCAGATGCAGCCAACTGCCTGATGAAGAAGTCTTGAGCATTGAAGCTGATGCCATTGAAGATATAGAAAACCAAAGTCTTCATTGCTCCTTCAAGCTTCGTTGCAGATGAATGTCCTTTGACAGGCCATAGAGTCTTCCTAATGATATGGTAAATGGTGTGAGGAAGGTACTCTAGGTCTTCAACAAAGAACTCAGATGGGTATTCAGCGTCGTGAGGCAGAGGCTTCATCATGCTCAGCATTTGACTCATGTTGGGTTCTGGCTTCTGAAAGATGCTTTCCAGGGCATTTTGGTGTTGTTGACAACCTGGTTCATTGTATTCACCAGGAGTGGGCAGGCCTGTGAGCTCAATGATATCAAGAGCTTTAGCTTCATGATGGACATTGCCTGTCATCCACTCAAGGACCCAAGTCTTTGGATCCCTGTTGTAGCCTCGAATGTGAAGAGTTGCATAGAACTGTAGCAGAAGCTCCTCATTCCAGTGCTCCTTATCTGTGACAAACTGCAATAGACCAGCATCTCTGAAGCAATCTAACGCTTCTTCAAGGCAGGGCAGGCCAGCTATAGCTTCAGAGTCGAGGCGCATATGTGGAAATATGCGCTCTTGATTGTATAGGACGCAGGAATAGTAGCTGCGCTGCTGATAGCTCCAGAACCGATCTGATGAAATGCGAGGTCTGGTATAAGGGTTCTTGGAGCTGTTGAAGAAGGTGTTATGTGCCACGAAGCCATTCACATTGAAGACCCCGGGAGAAGTGGCAGTGCCTGGGAATCATGGAAGTCTTGGCTTGGGCTTTTGGACTTGAGGTCTGTGCTCGACATGATACTCAAATTGTGGACCCGCAGCAGGTGGAGGAACCAGAACGGGCCAGCGGACCATAACAGGCTGACCACGATCAAATGCCAGCTCAATTGTATGAGGTCTTGGAGGGGGAACATGAGCATTGGCATTGTCTTCATGGGCTTCAGGGGCCACATTGGGTTCAGGTGCTTGTACCTCAGGTGCTTCAGCATTGACTTCGGGTGCTGCAGTGGCTTCAGATGCTTGGACTTCTGGCACCGCAGTAGCTTCAGGCATCGTATTAGCTTCAGCCATGACGATGTCATTGGTTTCAGCGGTGATGTTGGTGGCCGCCTCAGGGTTGTTAACCTCCACTTCAGGAGCTGGAGGGTCGGACACGTTCTCCTCGAGAACAACATCTTGGTGGGACGGGGGTGTAGCAACTCTTGCAACTCTTGGTGCGTCTTCTTCATCGGCTGATGCAGCCGGAATATCTTCAGCCATTTTGGCTTCGGATTCAGGCACGTGCATAGTGGAAGTGACTTGGGGCCTTGGTCCTTTGCGAAGCCTGCATAATGCTAGCGACGCTTGTGGAGATGGAGTGCGCTGGGCCTCAAAGTCATCGTCTTCTTGCACTGGTAGGGTAGCTTGCGGTTGGGGAGAGCTTGGAGTGTCTTGTCGTTGTGGGTGATCAGCCCATGATGCATCCTGAGCATTTGGCGTTAGAGGACGACCAATGCTGATGAGTTCGCTGTGTGTGAGCACAGGCGATGATACCAATTGGTGCTCGATCTGAGGAAGGACTTCATCATCTTCAACATTGTCGTGAGGACCAATGTCTTTAGCTGCGGTGGGGTCAACAGCTGGATTGTCTTCAGCTTCAGGAGCCTCTGGAGAAGCAGGCTCATGAATGACCACTTGGCGTTCTTGATTTTCAGACGCAGGACGAGCCACTGAGATTGGCTCGACCTCAAGGGGCTCTGTGGGAGCAGCCCGATCTCTCTTCTTGGTTTTGCATTTCTTGGTTGGAGGAGCATCATCTGTAGTGCCCTTTGTTTTGCGTTTTCTTGCTTCAGCTTTAGCAACCCTTGTTTTCTTCAGTTCAGAAGCCACTGTGGGGACCTTACGCTTCGAGCCTGTCATACTAGCTGGGAAGACAATTGGATGTACTTCCTTCCTTGGTGCTTCAGGTTCTGCCACAGCTGGCTTCTTCTTCTTCTAGGCCGCCATTCGGGGGACGATCCCTGGTCGCCCCAAGGCCTTGCACTTTTTAGCCTCATTGTATCCTTGGACACATTTAGCGGCAAGATCCTTCATGCGCTCACGAGAACCCTTGGCTTCTTCGCGTTTGGTTCGGAAAGCTTCCTTAAGCTCATGCATCATGGTCTGGAAGTTCTGAATGTCTTCAACGTTGAGCTTGGCCATGTGCTTCTTGAACTGAGCCTTTTCATAATCGATCTTATGCTTCAGTTCAACAATCTTCTGAGCTAGAGCCAGTTCAGCAGCAATGGCTCCGTGGAAGGCGACGCTTAGGCTAATCGGAAGCTGAAGATCATCAAAGCTGACATTTGGGCTGTCAAACCACTCATCAATGAATGTGTTGATGATTTCAACATCAAAGAGAGGAAGGTCATTGAAGATTTCTGCCTCTTGCTTGCTCTTGATCAGTTGCTCAAGAGCATCATTGCCAAGATCGTCGTCGCTGGACAGATCAATGGCGTCATTGCGCAGAATAGCAGCAGCGCTCAGTTCTTGGCTAGTGGGTTGCAAGGGCATCTTCACTTTGGAGGGCTTGGAGATGCGTGACAAATCTTCAGACTACACACTGTGTTCAGGAGGTGCAGTGGCCAGAGGCGTCGCTCATGAGGCCTTTGGTGCTGGGGAAGGCTTCGAAGCTTGAGGTTTCTTCAGCTTCTTTGGCTTCGGTGGTGCAGGCGCTTCGTCAGAATCAGCGTCGTCTGCAGGCTCATCCACGGCTATCCCTTGAACCATGATAAGAGTGATGAGACCTTCTAGGTTGTAGAAGGGCCCAACAAGATTGGGTTCAGCTTTGCGTGTGCCATCGGCACGAGGAGCAGAGGGGCCTGGATTGAAGTCTAATCCCCGTGAATTCTTGTTTTCTTTGGCCAAATTCTTGGCAAATTGGAAGTTGCGCTTGAACAGATTATCGTCGCGGCACCACAATAATGAAGATGGGCCCGCATCTACAGGTTGTGGTCCACGGACCATGCAAGGATAGAAGCCTTGTTCAGTGGCTTCAGCTCTGGACCTGGGTTGAAGATTTCTGTATAGAATGTCTCCCCATGGTCATTTGATGGCATTCTTCTCAGCATACTCCTGGGTCACGAACCTGTACTTGAACCACTGTTCTGCCCAATATCTTCGAATCCATTGGATTCGAGTTTTTCGCCGATTGTAGTCCTCCTCTGGATCTGTCTTGTATAGCTCATAGAGGTCAGGAGGCAAATCTCTTGAGGTGTTGTCACGACGCTGTCTGCCACCCTTCCTTGCAGATTTCTCTGGTGCCATGAAGTTTAAACTGAAAGGCTTTAAAGCTGTCAAAGTCTTCCGTCTACTGGTCAGACAAGAACTGGCTTCAGGAGAATTTATATGATGTTGTAAGAATTCTGCAAATGAATGCAGACTATGAGAACCAAGGGATTCTCCCACGGACATGTACCTATGAAAGCATTAAGGTGCGAGGGAAGGGGAAGAGGTCATATGCATTCTCAGAAGATTTTGAAGATAAATCAGTTTAGAAGACATTGACCTCATAGTGCGAAGACATTCACTCATAGATAGAGAGTTGGTTCCAGATTTGTACGAATCCACGAATAAGTACAAGTGAGGAATCTAACTACTTTGTGAAGCATAAGTGAACATACTAGGCATATTATGAGATGCAGTATGAAATAGATTCAACTTGTGTGAATAGAAACTGCTTGTGGTAGAAAATGATGAATCCATAGGACCAAAGGGGCCGTAAAAAGGAGGTTTTATTTACCACATGAAGAACTGCTAGACGGAGTGGAAGAGGAGGCCGAGCAGTTCGAATCTTCCGTGCCCTAACTTGGCGACGGAGGACACCTACGACGACGGCGGAGAAGACGATGTCCGCGGTCGGCGTGAAGACGGCGTCGGTGAGGTCGCGGCAGCCAAGCGCTTCGTCGTTGGCGTCGTCGAGGGCTAGCGGTGGCGCCAGGGTTTGTGCGTGAGTGGAAGAAGGATAATAACTGTGGTGAGGCATGTATTTATAGGGATAGGGATGGCACAGTGTTATTACACAGGTGCCCCTGGCGATTCACATCTGAAGGTCACATGGCTATCATGCAACACATCGGAGGTTGTTCCATGTTCCCACGCACGCCTGGATTGTCAGGTGGTCGTTCCCACTTCTCCGGGTTTTAGGTGAAAGGATTTAGCATTGAAAACGGATTAATGTTTGTCTCTGTGTCTTCTACTGAGGATGCAGAGAAGACATTTTGACAGTGTCAATAGAATGCATATGATTTGGATAGATAGACTTAGGAAAGAAGCATAGATGGGTTAGGGTCCGATCCCATTCACTTAGTTCAAAAGGTTCAGCAAGAAGCCATAGCTATAAGTGAATGCTGTAGAGGAGAGAAACCAAATCAGTAAGTTGAAGATAAACAAGAGAACTTTTAATCATTGAAGACAAACAAAATGCGAAGACTTCGCAAATGTAACACCATGAGATAGACACTTCAAAGGGAAAATGTTGGTGGTGGCGTTACCCACCGTATAGGAAACATTAGACCCAGACACGACGCACAATTATCATGGCGCTCCGAAGTCAAATTCCACATTAATATATTCACACTCAGAATGTAAGTCTTCATTGTTTGAATATATACTTTACTTCATGTGTTGCACATCTAAGTCGTCAACATGCTTAAGTGTTAGGATGTGTGCCTGATCACAGGACATTTGAGGATTCCAAGATATTTAGCTCACACCGTAACTTGCAAAACCTCTTCTCATCCAAGGGCTTGGTGAAGATATCTGCCAATTGCTCTTCAGTGTTGACGTGAATGATATCAATATCTTCCTTCATAACATGATCTCTGAGAAAGTGATGACGAATTTGAATGTGCTTTGTCTTCGAGTGCTGAACTGGGTTGTTGGCAATCTTGATGGCGCTTTCATTGTCGCAGTAGAGTGGCACTTGCTTCAGATGAATGCCATAGTCTTTGAGTGTTTGCTTCATCCATAGAAGCTGAGCGCAGCAAGATCCAGCAACAATGTATTCAGATTCAGCAGTGGAGAGAGATACACAGTTCTGCTTCTTTGAAGACCAACATACAAGTGATCGTCCCAGAAAATGACATGTGCCTGATGTAGACTTGCGATCCACCTTGTCACCAGCATAATCAGCATTCGAGAATCCAACTAGATCAAACTCTGAGCCCTTTGGATACCATAATCCTAGTGTTGGGCACACATGCAAACACTAAGCATGATATCTGGCCTAGATGCACATAAATAAAGCAAGGAACCAATCATGGAGTGGTATACCTTTTGATCGAACTCTTTACCATTATCGTCGGGACCCAGATGGTGTTTGGCTGGCATTGGCGTCATGTAGCCTTTTCAGTCTTGCATTCCAAATTTCTTCAGGCAATCTTTGAGGTATTTCTCTTGGGATATAAATATGCCATTGCGTTGCAGATGTATTTGAAGACCAAGGAAGAACTTCAGCTCACCCATCATGGACATCTGATATTGCTCTTGCGTCATATATCCAAACTCTTCACTGTATTTCTGATTAGTGCAGCCGAAGATAATGTCATCCACATATATTTGGCACACAAACAGTTCACCATCATATGTCTTCGTGAAGAGATTGGGATCAAGAGAACCAGGTTTGAAGCCTTTGCTCTTCAGGAAGTCTTTGAGTGTGTCATACCAAGCCCAGGGGCTTGTTTGAGGCCATACAGTGCATTGTTGAGCTTGTACACCATGTCAGGATGTTTTGGGTGTTCAAAGCCAGGCGGTTGTGCAACATACACTTCTTCTTCAATCTTGCCATTGAGAAAAGCACTCTTCACATCCATTTGATACAGAAGAATGTTATGATGATTTGCATAAGCCAGAAGTATGCGTATGGCTTCAAGCCTAGCCATAGGAGCAAATGTTTCATCGAAGTCAATCCCTTCAACTTGAGTGTATCCTTGAGCAACGAGACGAGCTTTGTTTCTGACAACTTGACCATGCTCATCTTGCTTGTTGCGATATATCCATTTAGTGCCTATTATATTGTGCTTACGAGGATCAGGACGCTTAACCAGTTCCCAAACATTATTCAGCTCAAACTGCTGGAGATCTTCGTGCATGGCTTGAATCCATTCAGGTTCCATGAAGGCTTCATCAACTTTCTTGGGTTCAGATATTGAGACGAATGCGAAGTGCCCATAGAAGTTAGCTAGCTGTGTTGCCCTTGAACGAGTGAGTGGACCTGGTGCATTGATGCTATCAATTATCCTTTCAATCTGTACTTCATTTGCAACACGAGGATGGACAGGACGAAGATTTTGCTCTTGCTGATCATTGTCATCGTTAGAAGGATTGTCTTCAGGCTGACCATTGTCTTCAGGTTGATCAGGTGCAGAGATGATAAGTTCCTCTTCAGGCTGAGCTTCAGATGGTATGATTTCTCCAGTTCCCATAAGTTTGATTGATTCATTGGATGGAACTTCATCTAGCACATTTGGCAGGTGCTCTCTTTGCGAGCCGTTAGTATCATCGAACCGCACATCCACAGTTTCAACCACTTTATAGTGAAATAGGTTGAAGACTCTGTAGGAGTGCGAATCCTTTCCACATCCAAGCATAAAACCTTCATGTGCTTCACTGGATGGAACTTCATCTAGCACATTTGGCAGGTGCTCTCTTTGCGAGCCGTTAGTCTCATCGAACCGCACATCCACAATTTCAACCACTTTATAGTGAAATAGGTTTAAGACTCTGTAGGAGTGCGAATCCTTTCCATATCCAAGCATAAAACCTTCATGTGCTTTCAGTGCAAATTTTGAAGTGTGATGTGGATCCTTGATCCAGCACCTGGCGCCAAATACTCTGAAGTAACTGACATTTGGCTTCTTGCCAGTAAGGAGCTCATAGGATGTCTTGTTTAGAAGCTTGTGAAGATAAACATGGTTGACGATATGGCATGCAGTATCAATGGCTTCAGGCCAGAACTTTCTTGGAGTCTTGTATTCATCAAGCATCGTCCGGGCCATCTCAATAAGTGTTCTATTCTTGCATTCCACGACGCCATTCTGCTGCGGTGTGTACGGAGCTGAGAATTCATGTGGGATGCCCAAAGTATCAAGATAAGTATCTAGGCCAGTGTTCTTGAATTCAGTGCCATTGTCACTTCTGATGTGCTTGATCTTGACGCCATAGTTTTTCATGGCTCGATTGGCGAAGCGTCTGAAGACATCCTGCACTTCAGTCTTGTAGAGGATTATATGCACCCAAGTATATCTTGAATAATCATCAACAATGACAAAGCCATAGAGACAAGCAGTAGTAGTAAGAGCTGAGTAATGAGTGGGACCGAAAAGGTCCATGTGGAGCAGTTCGAAGGGTTGAGTCATTGCCATGATTGTCTTCGAGGGATGCTTGGCCCTCGCCATCTTTCCTGCTTCACATGCACCACATAAGTGATCCTTCTTGAACTTAACGCCCTCGATGCCTACGACATGCTTCTTCTTTGCAAGGGTGTGCAGGTTCCTCATGCCAGCATGCCCTAGCCTCTGATGCTAGAGCCAACATTCATAAGCTTTTGCTAGAAGACATACGGCAAGTTGTGGTCCTGCTGAGAAATCTACCACGTACAAATCATCTTTCCGATACCCTTCAAAGACTAGAGACTTGTCAGATTCCATTAGAACAAGGCAACGATATTTTCCAAACATCACAATCATGTTCAAATCGCAAAGCATTGAGACAGACATTAAGTTGAAACCAAGGGATTCAACAAGCATGACTTTATCCATGTGTTGATCCCTTGAGATTGCAACTCTACCTAGACCCAATACCTTGCTTTTACCAGTGTCAGCAAATGTGATGTGACTTTTGTCAGATGGACGTAAGGTAGAGTCCATGAGAAGACTTCGCTTGCCAGTCATGTGATTAGTACACCCACTATCAATAATCCACTCTGAAGCAGCTGGTGTCGTACCCTACAGTGCAGTTAGGGGGATAGGCTTCAAGAAGAGAATTGTGAAGCATAAACATTTGACGAGCAAGTGGATTATGAAAGCTTAGATCGAGGTTAGGACTGATAGGGCAAGTAGCAAGCGACTCAGGAACAAAATACATAATAGGACCATTTGGGCATTTAATCTTGCGCCCTACAAGATGTTAAGGTCCCCAGCAATAGCTTCAAATGAATTTGATTGTCGGCTGAAGACCTTTCCCTGCAAAAGAGAGTTAAGCTTTCTTAGCCACCCACATCTTCAAGGGTGGCTTCGAAGCAATGAGTCTAAGTGCAGCATCTGAGAATTTTGGCTTTGGAGCCCTAGCAAAAAGTCTTGCAGGTGGACAATAGTACTCATAAGAATAAGTAGGGTAGTTCTTGGTCTTATGAACATGGCGGTTTGATGAAACGCGCTCATATTCATAGGCCTGAGTATGGCTTCCCTGCAAAACATTTGCATTAGTGCGACTCAGGTGAGTCCTTTGTCTGTATGAAGCCTTTGGACCATATGAAGCCTGTGGTCTGGGGTTTGTCTTCTTCACTTGTGGTGTCATGATGACATTCACATGAAGATTCTCCAGTAACCTTTTCGGCACCCAGACTTTCTTCACAGGTGGCCCATTCCTGTAGTTAGTACCAATATACCTGGCAAACACTTCACCATGCTGATTCTTAAACAGTTTATAGTTTGCATCAAAGGATTCATCAATAACAATGGGATTAGCACAATTGAAGCCTGACAGGGTGGATGGATCCACTGAGGGTTCCTTTGCAGCAACCCATGTGGTTTTGGGGTACTGCTCCAGTTTCCAGTAAGAGCCATCAGCATTCATTTTCTTTCGAGCCCAAGACCCTCTTTTCTAGGGTTTCGGTTCAGGATCTGCCTTTTGAGGACATCACATAGTGTTTGATGCCCTTTGAGACTTTTGTACATCCTTGTTTCAAGCAATGTCTTCAACCTAGCATTTTCATCAGCAATTGTAGTGGTATCCTCAGCAGAGGGGTTAGTTACCACATCAACAGTTGAAGATATTGCAATAGTAGCAGCAGTAGAACATCCAGGAACAGAAGTAGCATTGTCATGCTTAATGCATTTAAGACATGGTGGTTCAAATCCTTCCTGAGCGGGACTGATCTGTTTGGCGGGAAGTGACTCGTTTTCCTTTTGAAGATCTTCATGAGCCGCTCTCAATTTCTCAAGATCTTGCTTCCTTTGAAGATAATCATAGGAAAGCTTTTCATGAGTTGTTGAGAGCATTTCATGACGACTTTCAAGTTCCTCATACTTAACATGAAGAATTTTTATGTCTTCAATTAAGGACCGAGATCGAGTCATTTCAGCGTCTAACAGGTCATCGCTTTTGTCTAATAGTTTTTGAATATGTTCCATAGCTTTATGTTGTTCAGTTGCAATTTTAGCAAGTGTTTTGTAGCTGGGTTTGGAACCACAATCAGAGTCATCTTCATTGGATGTTTGATAGTGAGTAGTGCGTGTGTTTACCTTGGCATCGCGTGCCATGAAGCAGTAGGTGGGAGCGGAGTAGTCCTTGTCATTTGCATCGGTGTCGGTGATGAAGTCATTGTCTTCAGTGTTGAAGATGAACTTGGCAACATATGCTGTAGCCAGACTCGCAACGCCAGAATCGGACTCCTCCTCAGACTCCACCTCCGCCTCCTCAGAAGCGGACTCCTCTTCTGAATCCATTTCCTTGCCAACAAACGCACGAGCCTTGCAGATGAGCTCTTCTTGTGTGATGAAGACTTTGAGGAAGACTTGGAAGAAGACTTTGAGTATTTCTTCTTCTTGTCGTCAGAATCATACTCCTTGCTCTTCTTTTTCTTCTTGTTCTCATTGTCCCACTGCAGACACTCAGAGATGTAGTGGCTAGGTTTCTTGCACTTGTGGCATGTTCTCTTCTTGTAGTCATGAGCAGAAGCTTCATCATTCCTTGAGCTTGATCGTGAAGACTTTCTGAATCCTTTCTTCTTGGTGAATTTTTGGAACTTCTACACAAGCATAGCAAGCTCCTTTCCAATGTCTTCAGGATCATCAGAACTGCTGTCAGATTCTTCTTTAGACGAGGAGACAACTTTTGCCTTCAAGGCACGAGTTCGCCCATAGTTTGGACCATAGATGTCTCTTTTCTCAGAAAGCTGAAACTCATGTGTGTTGAGCCTCTCAAGTATGTCAGACGGATCGAGTGTCTTGAAGTCAGGACGTTCTTGAATCATCAGGGCTAGGGTGTCAAACGAGCTGTCAAGTGATCTCAGGAGTGTCTTGACGACTTCATGCTTGGTGATCTCAGTAGTGCCAAGGGCTTGAAGCTCATTTGTGATGTCAGTGAGTCAATCAAACATGAGCTGGACATTATCGTTGTCATTTCTCTTGAAGAGTTTGAAGAGGTTGCGAAGGACACTAATTCTCTGATCTCTCTGGGTTGAGACGCCTTCGTTAACCTTGGGGAGCCAGTCCCAGACTAGCTTAGATGTTTCCAAAGCACTCACACGGCCATACTGTCCTTTGGTCAGATGACCACAGATGATGTTCTTGGCAGTGGAGTCCAGTTGAACGAACTTCTTGACATCAGCAGCGGTGACACCTTCACCAGCCTTGGGAACGCCATTCTTGACGACATACCATAGGTCGACATCAATGGCTTCAAGATGCATGCGCATCTTATTCTTCCAGTAGGGATATTCAGTTCCATCGAAGACTGGGCACACAGTGGAGACTTTGATTATGCCTGCAGTCGACATAGCTAAAACTCCAGGTGGTTAAACCGAATCACACAGAACAAGGGAGTACCTTGCTCTGATACCAATTGAAAGTGCTGGTGATCGACTAGAGGGGGGTGAATAGGCGATTTTTATGAAAGTCTTCAAAACATGGAAGTTTCAAAGACAAACGATAGAAATAAACCTATTACCATGCAGCGGAAGGTAGACTACACTAAGCAAGCCATAGTCAAGTATTGAATGAAGTGAAAGCACAATGACTAATAGCAACTAGGCAGTATAAATTAGGTAGGAAGATAGTGTGAAGCCAAATGAGAACAAGCAGTCACTCAGTGAAGACAAAAGATAATGCAATCATACAATGACTTCACCAGGACCGACAGTAAGTAAAGGGATGGGAAGGATGAAACCAGTGACTTGTTGAAGACAATGATTTGTTGGACCAGTTCCAGTTGCTGTGACAACTCTACGTCTGGTTAGGGAGGCTGAGATTTAACTCAGAAGACCGCGTCTTCACCTTATTCCCCTCGAGCTAAGTACACCCAGTCCTCGCCCAATGACTCTGGTAAGTCTTCAAGTAGACTTCCAAACCTTCACAGACTTCGTTCACTGGCGATCCACAATGACTCTTGGATGCTCAGAACGCGACGCCTAACCGGCTGGAGGATTCACAGTCCTCAAGTGTAATAAGTCTTCAGATCACACAGACAGGAAGACTTCAGTGATGCCTAACATCTTTGGCTCTGGGTGTTTAGGGCTTTGTCCTCGCAAGGAATTCTCTCTCAAAGGCTTCGAGGTGGGTTGCTCTCAAACGACAAAAGCCGTACACTAACTCTGAGCAGCCAACCATTTATGGTTGTAGGGGGTGGGCTATTTATAGCCACTAGGCAACCCAACCTGATTTGTCCGAAATGACCCTGGGTCACTAAGGAACTAACACGTGTTCCAATGGTCAGATTTCAAACACACACGACAACTTTACTTGAGCTACAAGCAAAGCTGACTTACCCAGCTCTGGATAAGATTTGCTCTCATTGTCTTCGCTCGAAGACATAGGATTTTGGTTAAGCATCACTTCTGTCATTCTGACTGGTTCACTTGGACCCCACTTAACAGTACTGTGATTCCTATGACTCAACAAAGAAGAAAAAGAACGACGAAACAACTAAGTCTTCGCGCTCCATAGTCTTCACACGTTGTCTTCTCTTGTCATAGTCTTCAATGTGAATGTCTTCACATCCCACCTTTGACTTCAACGTCTTCATACATTTTTAGGGGTCATCTCCGGTAGGAAAACCGAATCAATGAGGGACTCTACCTGTGTTATCCTGCAATTCTCACAAACACATTAGTCCCTCAACCAGGTTTGTCATCAATACTCCAAAACCAACTAGGGGTGGCACTAGATGCACTTACAAGATCGAACTCAGGAAAACAGTAAAGATAAAAGTGATGGTGATACGATACCGGGGCACTCCCCCAAGCTTGGCAGTTGCCAAGTGGAGTGTCCATACCCAGATACTCAATTCTTCTTTGTTGGAGGATACGGTGGAGGTGTTGTTGATGATGCGGGCTTGTCATCCATCTTCCAAGGCATAGGTTCACGATCATAGAAGGATGATCGAGTCTCCGGAATCCTCGAATCTGCAGCCAAACTCATTCTTTTGAATCTATATTCATACTCACAGTTTTGGTTTTGCAGGTCATAGATTTGGGCTTGGAGGTGCTCGATCTTCTCATGTAGCTTGAAGATGGCCTCCTCGGTGTTCTTGGCATCCGGCTTGTAGTTGTTAGTGAACTCCGCGAGCATCATGTGGCTAGCGTTGATTCCACGCTCCACCATCCCCTGACACTTGAAAACTTGTTGCTCCATTGCTTCAAGCCTCGTCTCCATGCTTCCGATTCCCTTTGGTCCCTCAACATCGCGGATGTGCAGCAACCCATCACGCATCTCAATGGTTTGAGGGTGTCGCAGCACCTTCGCGAGGTAATGGTTGATGACCTTCTCGAAGAACTTGTCCTTGGAAGCACTTGGGGACGTCATGATAATCTAGATCAGTCAAAAAAATAGCTCAAAAAAAACAGGAGATTTTTGCGTGATACGGGAGTCAAAATCCTGGGAGATTATATAGTGAATTTTTACCGACCAAAATTCGTAACGTGCAAGAAAACAGAGTTCGGAAGGCACACGAGGTGCTCACGAGGTAGGGGGGCGCGCCCTCCACCCTCGTGGGGCCCTCGTTTCCTTCCCGGATTGCTACTTAATTTTCTATTTTTCTAAATATTCCAAAACAGAGAAATATTGCCTTAAAAATTGTTTTGGAGTCGGTTTACTTGCCGTACCACATACCTATTCCTTTTCGGAGTCTGAAACGTTCTGGAAAGTGTCCCTTATGTACTCTTCCGGGGTTACGATTTCAATAATATTGGTTTCAACATTTATGGGATTACCTGAGATATAATGTTTGATTCTTTGACCGTTTACCACCTTCGGATTTGTGCCTTCGAAGTTGTTGATTTTTATGGCACCGGAACGATAGACCTCCTCGATAACATAGGGTCCTTCCCATTTAGAGAGAAGTTTCCTTGCAAAAAATCTTAAACAAGAGTTGTATAGCAATACATAATCACCTACATTAAACTCACGCTTTTGTATCCCTTTGTCATGCCATCTTTTAACCTTTTCTTTAAACAACTTGGCATTTCCATAAGCTTGGGTTCTCCATTCATCAAGTGAGCTAATATCAATAACCTCTTTTCACCGGCAAGTTTGAAATCATAGTTGAACTCTTTAGTAGCCCAGTATGCCTTATGTTCTAGTTCTAGACGTAAGTGACATGCTTTTCCATATACCATTTTATATGGAGACATACCCATAGGATTTTTATATGCAGTCCTATAGGCCCATAATGCATCATCAAGTTTCTTGGACCAATTTTTTCTGGACCTATTAACAGTCTTTTGCAAAATAAATTTGAGTTCTCTATTACTCAATTCTACTTGACCACTAGAATGTGGGTGATACGGAGATGCAATTCTATGATTGACGTCATATTTAGCAAGCATTTTATGGAAAACACCATCAATAAAATGTGAACCACCATCAGTCATTAAATATCTAGGGACTCCAAACCTCAAAAAAAATAACTTCTTTAAGCATTTTAATAGAAGTGTTATGATCAGCACTACTAGTTGGAATAGCTTCTACCCACTTAGTAACGTAATCAACAGCAACTAAAATATGTGTATATCCATTAGAGGCAGGAAAAGGTCCCATATAATTAAAGCCCCAAACATCAAATGGTTCAATAATAAGTGAATAATTCATAGGCATTTCTTGACGTCTACTAATATTACCAATTCTTTGACATTCATCACAAGATAGGACAAACTTACGGGCATCCTTGAAGAGAGTAGGCCAATAAAAACCAGATTGCAATACCTTATGTGCAGTTCTATCTCCCGCGTGGTGTCCTCCATAAGTTTTGGAGTGGCACTTGCGTAGGATCTGTTCCTGTTCATGCTCAGGTACACAACGTCCAATAACACCATCAACTCCTTATTTATAAAGATGCAGGTCATCCCAAAAGTAATGTCTCAAATCATAGAAGAACTTTTTCTTTTGTTGGTATGTGAAGCTAGGTGGTATAAATTTAGCAACTATGTAATTAGCATAATCAGCATACCAACGGGTACTACGAGAAGTACTTATGACATTTAATTGTTCATTAGGAAAGCTATCATCAATATGTAGTGGGTCATTAAGAACATTCTCTAACCTAGATAAGTTGTCTGCAATGGGGTTCTCAGCTCCTTTTCTATCAACATATGCAAATCAAATTATTGTATCAAGAGAACCCATCTAATAAGTCTAGGTTTAGCATCTTTCTTCTCCATAAGAAATTTAATAGCAGCATGATCAGTGTGGATAGTTACTTTAGAATCAACAATATAAGGTCTGAACTTATCACAAGAAAATACAACTGCTAAAAGTTCTTTTTCAGTAGTAGCATAATTTCTTTGAGCATCGTCTAGGGTCTTACTAGAATAATGAATAACATTTAATTTCTTATCAACTCTTTGCCCTAGAACAACACCTACAGCATAATCACGAGCATCACACATAATTTCAAAGGGTAAATTCCAATCAGGTGGCTGAATAATGGGTACAGAGACTAATGCTTTCTTAAGTATTTCAAATGCTTCTACACAATCATCATCAAAGACAAATGGTATATCTTTTTGTAATAAAATTTTGAGAAGTCCTTAATGAACCTCCTATAAAATCTGGCGTGACCAAGGAAACTTCTTATACCTTTGATGTCCTTGGGACATGGCATCTTTTCAATAGCATCAACCTTGGCTTTATCAACTTCAATACCTCTTTCAGAAACTTTATGCCCCAAGACAATACCTTCATTAACCATAAAGTGGCACTTTTCCCAATTCAAGACAAGATTAGTTTCTTCACATCTCTACAAAACTCGATCAAGATTGCTCAAGCAATCATCAAAAGAAGATCCATAGACGGAAAAGTCGTCCATGAAAACCTCACAAATCTTTTCACAAAAGTCAGAGAATATAGCCATCATGCATCTTTGAAAGGTAGCAGGTGCATTACATAAACCAAAAGGCATACGTCTATAAGCAAAAGTACCAAAAGGGCATGTAGAAGTAGTCTTTGATTGATCTTTGGCCGACACAGGTATTTGAGAGAAACCAGAATAACCATCTAGAAAGCAGTAATGTGTATGTCTGCATAATCTTTCTAGCATTTGATTGATAAAAGGTAAGGGGTAATGATCTTTCTTAGTAGCCTTATTTAATTTGCAGAAATCAATTACCATCCTATAACCTATAATAATTCTTTGTGGAATCAATTCATCTTTATCATTAGGAACAACAGTAATACCTCCCTTCTTAGGGACACAATGAACATGACTTACCCACTGACTATCAGCAACGGGATAAATTATACCTGCCTCCAGAAGCTTTAGTATTTCTTTTCTTACCACTTCTTTCATTTTAGGATTCAGACATCGTTGAGGATCACAAATTGGTTTGGCATCTGCTTCCAAATTTATTTTGTGTTGACATAGAGTGGGACTAATGCCCTTAAGATCATCAAGAGTATATCCAATAGCAGCATGGTGCTTCTTCAAAGTTTTCAATAATCTTTCTTCTTCATGCTCTGAAAGGTTAGCACTAATAATAACAGGATATATCTTCTTTTCATCAAGATAAGCATATTTAAGATTATCAGGCAACGGTTTAAGCTCAAACACGGGATCACCCTTAGGTGGAGGGGGATCCCCTAGGATTTCAACAGGCAAATTGTGTTTCAGCATAGGTTCCTGTTTAAAGAATACTTCATCTATTTCCCTTCTTTCATTCATAATCATATCATTCTCATGATCTAGCAAATATTGTTCTAAAGGATCACTAGGAGGTACAACAATAGAAGCAAGACCAATAATTTCATCCTTACTAGGCAATTCTTCATCTAAGCCGACAATAACAACATTCTTTTTGCAGTCTATCCTAGCATTAACAGTATTTAAGAAGGGTCTACCAAATATAATGGGACAAAAGCTATCTTGTGGGGAACCAAGAACAAGAAAATCAGCAGGATATTTAGTTTTCCCACACAAGACTTCAACATCTCTAACAATTCCCATTGGTGAAATAGTATCTCTATTAGCAAGTTTAATAGTAACATCAACTTCTTCTAACTCAACAGGTGCAATGTCATGCATAATTTCTTTGTATAAATCAATAGGTATTGCACTAGCACTAGCACCTATATCACATAGGCCATGATAACAATGATCTCCTATTTTAACAAAAATAACAGGCACGCCTACCACATGTCTATGTTTATCTTTAGCACAAGGTTTAGCAATTCTAGCAGTTTCACCGCAGAACTGAATAACATGCCCATCAATATTATCAGACAAGAGATCTTTAACAATAGCAATATTAGGTTCTACTTTAACTTGCTCAAGGGGTGTATATGTTTTAATATTGCTTTTTACAAACCATAGTTGAAGCTTTAGCATGATCCTTTATCCTAACAGGGAAAGGTGGTTTCTCAACATAAGAAGTAGGAACAATAGGATCATTATAAGTAATAGTCTTTTCTTCAACTTTAATAGGTGCAGCTACTTTTACTTCTATGGGAGGATGATATTTAAACCACTTCTCCTTAGCGAGATCAACATAAATAGCAAAAGATTCACAAAAAGAAGCTACTATCTCAGGATCAAGTCCATATTTAGTGCTAAACTTACAAAAATATCGGTATCCATAAAAGATTTAATACAATCAAACTTAGGTGTCATACCTGACTCCTTACAATTGTCGAGGTCCCAATCTTTAGAGTTGCGTTTAATTCTATCCAATAAATCCCATCTAAATCCAATAGTCTTCATCATAAAAGAGCCAGCACAAGAAGTATCAAGCATGGTGCGATTATTTTTAGAAAGCCGAGCATAATTTTTTTTGAAGAATTGTTTCTCTTGGAAGCTCATGATTGGGGCATGAATATAACATTGATTTAAGCCTCCCCCAAGCTTGAGCGATGCTTTCTCCTTCGCGAGGCCAAAAATTATATATATAATTGCGATCATGATGAACAAGATGCATAGGGTAATACTTTTGATGAAATTCCAATTTCAATCTTCTATAGTTCCATGGTTCCGTATCATCACATAGCCTATACCATGTCAATGTGTCTCCCTTCAAAGATAAAGGGAAGACCTTCTTCTTAGCAACATCATCGGGTATACCTGCAAGCTTAAATAATCCACAAACTTCATCCACATATATTAGGTGTTCATGCTTTGTTCCATCTCCTGTAAAAGGATTAGCTAGCAGTTTTTCTATCATAACCGAAGGATACTCATCAGGAATTTCATTTTCAATAGGTTCAGTAGGTTGAGGAGCAACACTTTGCTCTACTGGTCGGGGTGAAGATACCCCGAACAAGCCCCTCAGAGGATTACTTTCCATAATAACAAGTGACAGTAAATTTCAGCACACTATATAAATTTTTCCTCACCAAATTCCACCTACCAAAGGTGCGTCACTTCCTGGCAACGGCGCCAGAAAAGAGTCTTGATGACCCACAAGTATAGGGGATCTATCGTAGTCCTTTCGATAAGTAAGAGTGTCAAACCCAACGAGGAGCAGAAGGAAATGATAAACGGTTTTCAGCAAGGTATTCTCTGCAAGTACTGAAATAAGTGGTAACAGATAGTTTTGTGATAAGATAATTTGTAACGAGCAAAAAGTAACAAAAGTAAATAAAGTGCAACAAGGTGGCCCAATCCTTTTTGTAGCAAAGGACAAGCCTGGGCAAACTCTTATATAAGGAAAAGCGCTCCCGAGGACACATGGGAATATCGTCAAGCTAGTTTTCATCACATTCATATGATTCGCGTTCGATACTTTGATAATTTGACATGTGGGTGGACCGGTGCTTGGGTGCTTTTCTTACTTGAACAAGCATCCCACTTATGATTAACCTCTATTGCAAGCATCCGCAACTACAAAAAAAGTATTAAGGTAAACCTAACCATAGCATGAAACATATGGATCCAAATCAGCCCCTTACGAAGCAACGCATAAACTAGGGTTTAAGCTTCTATCACTCTAGCAACCCATCATATACTTATTACTTCCCAATGCCTTCCTCTAGGCCCAAATAATGGTGAAGTGTTATGTAGTGGACGTTCACATAACACCACTAGAGGCTACACAACATACATCTTATCAAAATATCGAACGAATACCAAATTCACATGACTAGTAATAGCAAGACTTCTCCCTTGTCCTCAGGAACAAACGTAACTACTCACAAAGCATATTCATGTTCATAATCAGAGGGGTAATAATATGCATAAAGGATCTGAACATATGATCTTCCACTAATTAAACCAACTAGCATCAAGTACAAGGAGTAATTAACACTACTAGCAACCTACTAGCACCAATCCCGGACTTGGAGACAAGAATTGGATACAAGAGATGAACTATGGTTTTGAGATGAGATGGTGCTGATGAAGATGTTGATGGAGATTGCCCTCTCCCGATGAGAGGAGCGTTGTTGATGACGATGGTGATGATTTCCCCCTTCGGGAGGGTAGTTTCCTCGGTAGAACAGCTCTGCCGGAGCTCTAGATTTGGACCCGCCAAGGTTCCGCCTCGTGGCGGCAGAGTTTCGTCCCGAAAAGTTGCTTCTTATTTTTTTTCTCGACGAAAGACTTCATATAGGATAAGATGGTCATCGGAGAGCCACCAGGGGGGCCACGAGGTAGGGGGCGCGCCCTAGGGGGGGCGCCCCCACCCTCGTGAGCAGGGTGTGGGCCCCCTGGTCTTCATCTTTGGCGAGGATTTTTCATTATTTATTATAAGGTGTTCCATGGAGTTTCAGGACTTTTGGAGTTATGCAGAATAGGTCTCTAATATTTGCTCCTTTTCCAGCCCAGAATTCCAGCTGCCGGCATTCTCCCTCCTTATGTAAACCTTGTAAAACAAGAGAGAATAGCCATAAGTATTGTGACATAATGTGAAATAACAGCCCATAATGCAATAAATATCGATATAAAAGCATGATGCAAAATGGACGTATCAGACACTATGCCACGGAGTGCCCTGAAGGGAAGAATGGAAACGGAAACAGGAGCGCTGGGAAGAAGCCCAGTCCATTCAACAAAGGACAAGTAAACCACGTTAACGTGGAAGAGGGTCAAGAGCAGCCAGACGCGGTTATAGGTAAGTTTTTGGTTAAGTCATTTACCACTCTTGTTCTTTTTGATACTGGTGCATCACATTCATACATATCAAGGGAATTCGTGGATAAGTCTAAACTACTGACCCAAACCCTTAGGACCCCTCTGTTAGTAAGTTTACCTGGAGCAGAGTATATGGCTAGTTGATGGTGCGACCAGATAACCTTAACCATTGGTAGCCATGTTTTTTCGTCTGACCTAATTATCTTGGAGTCACAAGGATTGGATGTGATATTAGGAATGGACTGGATGTCGAAGTACGGAGGAAACATTGACTGTGTTAGTAAGTTAATTTGTCTCACCACCCCGGAGGGAAAAAGGATCAAGTATATATCTAGGCATGCGTCAAGAAGTAGCCAAGTGAATACCCTCATGGGAGTTGTTCAGGAGGAAGTGCCTATAGTAAAGGATTACCCCGATGTTTTCCCAGAGGAGTTACCAGGCATGCCACCAGATCGAGATATTGAGTTTTTGATAGAGCTATTGCCAGGCATAGGGCCAATATCCAAGAGACCCTATAGGATGCCCGCGAATGATCTGGAAGAGATTAAGAAATAGATCAAGGAGTTATTGGAGAAAGGATACATTCGACGGAGTTCATCACCATGGGGAGCTCTAGTGCTCTTGGTAGAGAAGAAGGATAAATCCCTAAGAATGGTTGTTGATTATCGAGCCTTGAACAAGGTAACTATTCAGAACAAGTACCCATTGCCGATGATCAATGATCTGTTTGACCAGCTGCAAGGAGCTAAGGTGTTCTCGAAGATCGATCTATGATCGAGGTATCATCAGTTGAAGATACGAGAGAAGGATATACCAAAGACAGCCTTCACCACACGGTACGGGCTATACGAATATATGGTCATGTCATTTGTACTGACAAACGCCCCTGCCTATTTCATAAGCATGATGAACAAGGTGTTCATGGAATATTTGGATAAGTTTGTTGTGGTGTTCATTGATGATATAATGGTATATTCGAAGAGTGAAGAGGAACACAAGGAGCATTTGCGATTAGTTCTCGAGAAACTCAGGGAACATCAGTTATATGCCAAGTTCAGCAAATGCGAGTTTTGGTTGAAGGAAGTCGGATTTCTTGGACATGTTATATCAGGAGAAGGTATAGCAGTAGATCCCACCAAGGTTCAGTCAGTCACTGAATGGTTGACACCCACTTCAGTTAGCGAGATCCGCAGTTTTCTTGGACTCGCAGGATACTACCGTAGATTCATTGAGAATTTTTCAAAGACTGCAAAGCCCATGACAGAATTATTGAAGAAGGATACCAAGTTTAAATGGATGGAAGATTGCGAGGCATGTTTCCAGGAGCTGAAGAAACGTTTGACTACAGCCCCAATGCTGACACTACCAGATATACGTAAGGATTTCCAAGTGTATTGCGACGCCTCTCGCTTAGGACTTGGAAGTGTGCTTATGTAGGACGGAAGAGTTGTTTCGTATGCCTCATGACAACTAAAACCACACGAGTTGAATTACGCTACGCATGATTTGGAGCTAGCAGCCATAGTGCATGCGTTGAAGACTTGGAGACATTACCTTATTGGAAACCATTGCGATGTGTACACGGATCATAAGAGTTTTAAGTACATTTTCACACAGAAGGAACTGAACCTTAGGCAGAGAAGATAGTTGAAGCTTATAAAGGATTATGACATGAAGCTTCATTATCATCCAGGAAAGGCCAATGTCGTAGCAGATGCCTTGAGCCGAAAGAGTAATGCTAATACCCTAGTGAGCATGGGATTGCCAAAGGAGTTAGCAGAGTATCTCAGGGAACTTCGATTGGAGATTGTTCCTAGAGGTTTTATTGCAACAATGGAGGTGCAGTCTACATTGTTGGGAAATATTCGAGAAGCTTAGAAGGATGACAAAGAGATTGCCAAGATAAAATAGAAAATGAGCGAAGGAAAGGCCAAAGGTTTTTGTGAGGATGAGCATGACACCTTATGGTTTGAGGACCGTGTTTATGTGCCCAATAACACAGAAATCAGGAAATTAATACTTCAGGAGGCTCATGACTCACCATACTCGATACACCCTGGAAACACCAAGATGTATTTGGATTTGAAGGAACATTTATGGTGGTCAGGGATGAAGAAGGATATCGCCGAGTATGTGGCCGTATGTGATGTATGTCAGCGAGTGAAGGCAGAGCATCAAAAGCCAGCAGGATTGTTACAGCCTATGCCGATACCCGAATGGAAGTGGGATAAACTGGGCATGGATTTTATCACCGGATTACCCAGGACCAAATCAGGATATGATTCTATATGGGTAGTGGTTGACTGTTTGACCAAAGTGGCACACTTTATCCCAGTGAAAACAACTTATACTAGTGCAAAGTTGGCCAAGATATATATATGACCATGATCGTATGTCTGCATGGAGTTCCGAGGACCATCGTATCGGATAGAGGAACACAGTTTACTTCAAAGTTTTGGCATCAACTGCACTAGACTTTGGGAATGAGATTGGAGTTCAGTACATCATTTCACCCGCAGATGGATGGACAGACCGAGAGAGTCAATCAGATTCTGGAGGACATGTTGAGAGCCTGTGCGCTAGATTATGGATCTAGTTGGGATGACAATCTGCCATACGTAGAGTTCTCATACAACAATAGTTACCAAGCCAGTTTGAAGATGGCACCGTTCGAAGCCCTGTATGGATGAAGGTGCAGAACACCGTTGATGTGGGATGAAGTCGGAGACCGA
This sequence comes from Triticum dicoccoides, assembly GCF_002162155.2. Taxonomy (NCBI): domain Eukaryota; kingdom Viridiplantae; phylum Streptophyta; class Magnoliopsida; order Poales; family Poaceae; genus Triticum; species Triticum dicoccoides. The sequence continues at coordinate 349,967,996 of NC_041388.1, read as the reverse complement.
CAGTTGTTTGGACCAGACTTGATCAAAGAGTCTGAGGAGAAGGTTAAACTGATCCGGGATAGACTGAAGATAGCTCAGTCCAGACAGAAGAGTTATGCAGATTCAAACACAAGGAGGTAACCTATGATATTGGAGATCGAGCATATCTGCGAGTATCGCCTTTGCGAGGAGTGAAACATTTTGGAGTTAAGGGAAAGTTAGCCCTGAGATTTGTAGGACCATATCGTGTTTTGGAACGGATGGGAGAAGTTGCCTACAAGTTGGAGTTACCTGAAGGACTGTCAGGAGTTCACGATGTGTTTCACGTTTCCCCGTTGAAGAAGTGCCATGCTGAGATGGCCGACGTACCACTAAGAGATACCGTACCCTTGGAGGCGATTTAGTTGGACAATGACTTGACTTATGAGGAGAAGCCAGTCAAGATTTTGGAGTTTGCTAGTCGAGTCACCCGCAGCAAGGTCATCAAGTTTTGCAAAGTTCAATGGAGCCACCATACCGAGGACGAAGCCACGTGGGAACAAGAGGATGATCTTCGCAAAGACCACCCACACCTATTTTCTAGCCAACACGAATCTCGAGGGCGAGATTCATCTTAAGGGGGGTAGGTTTGTAACATCCCAAATTTTCAATTTGGAATGTTATACATAGATCATTCTTGCATATCATATTTTATTGCATTTCATCTCGCGATCCTCGAAATCCTAAGCAACTCAAGGACTCTCAGAGAGAGTTGGGGATTTCCCCGGTTTTCAAATTTGATTTTATCAAATTTCAAAATGAGGATTTTGGTTTTAATTATTTTTCCCTCCGAGAATATTTCATACTAATATATGAGAGGAGATAATATGACTTCGCCAAAATAAATGAAATATTGGAGGAAAAATATTAGAATCAATTTTTTCTTTTATTTGGATTTTATTTGCAATTTTGGTTGCATTAGAAAAATTGCACGTTTTCAAAATTGCATTTTAGGGCAAGAAAATGTTCATCTCGTTCTAAATATTTTATTTAGACGGAGAAAATTTGTTTTGGTATTTTTAGAATTTTATTTTATTTTTTAGGATTTTTCTGAGTTTCGGTGGAATTATTTAAAAAACGCGCCAAGGCCTAGCTGGGCCGAAGCCCAGCGCCGGCCCACCTCCCCCCGCGCCGCCGTCTCCTAGCGGGAGACCGCGCCGCCGAACCGGAGTCTGGCTCAGACTCCGTTCCCCGCGCCGTGCCCCCTTCCACAAGGCACCGACCCCCCTCTTTAAAGGCCGACCCCGCTGCCCCTGGAGCCGCCACCCCGCGCCGCGAGCCGGCGACCCAGTCGCCGCTGCCGCGCCGCCTCGCCGCCCCTTTGCCGCTGTCG
>NC_041388.1:349915799-349966368 GCF_002162155.2 Triticum dicoccoides | reverse complement strand
CCGCCGCCCGTTGCCCGCGCCGCCACCGCCCCGCGTTGCGCCGCCCATCGCCGGAGCCGCCGCCGTGCCGGACCTCGCCAGAGGTTAGCGTCGTTCGGTTTTTTTTAGAAAAACAGTTCGGTTTTTGTTAGAAAACCCTAGTCATTTTTTTGGTTCGCCGTTTTTTTTGGTTTTTCTGTTTAGCGGACGTTCGTTTTTAACGAACGGTTTTCGCTCGTTAGTTACAGATAACGAATGCTCGTTCGTTAGCCTGTTCGTCAGTTTTCTTTTATCGGATTAATCCGCGATTATTTCTGATCGCGATTTCTGATCCGATTTTCATTCTAGTTTATTTTTTTGCTCGTTAGTCGGAATCAGGCGATTCAAGCGCCTAGATCTTCGTCTCGAGACCCTCTTTTCGTTTAACCAACTTGCACAAGTTTTTTCTACTGTAAAATTTGACCTAGGTCCAGATTAGTAAATGGATCTTGTTTCTTTCGCCGTTTGAGTTTCGTTGCTCCGTTTGATTTGATTCTTTTTGCAAACCGGAGTTCTTAAGTTGAACTTTCTGGTTAGATCTTTTTGTTTGAGATTTACCCATGTTTCTTTGCTTGATTACTTATGTATGTTATTGTTTGTTTGCGATAGAATTCCCGGAGTGCGAAGCGTGTTATTTGGAGTCTCTAGGTTACGCGGATCGTCAGCAAGGCAAGTAACACTTTGATCATACCCCTTTATCACCCAGTTTTTATGCATTAGTTCCAATCCTCAAACATTGCATGGTTAGGATGTCATTAACATGTGGGTTGGGAAGTAGTTAATGAGGTAGAACATATTACCCTGTTACATTTAAACCCTTGGGAGTTACTTCTGCGCGTTGCTTATATTGCTATGCTATGCTCGTAGACGTGGTTTGGGTGAGTGAAATCCATGACAGATGTGAGATTGATAATTAATGGTTTAACTTAAGGTGGCAACTTAAATACACATCTGGGTGGATTGAGGCACCTGGAGTACCCAGTGTTGCCTGTATTTCTGGAAATCCCGGAGTACCCGTGTGATCTTCCTATGGACCGCCACCCAGGCTCAAAGGGAACTGAGATTATTCATGCTAGAAACTTCCGTGTGCAGCCACAAGCTATTATGGGCTCTAGCATACTTGAGTAAGTTACATGAAGCCCTTGAAGAGGTGGATCAGTAGGTAGTGGGATTGTAGGTTTGGTATGGTCTGCCCGGAGTAGAGAGTTAATGTTTCTGAAAGACTGTGTCTCGGTCATCTGTTTCTCAAACACCCGGCAGTGCGAGAAATTCAACAGAGGAGATCGGATCTTGTGGGGAAAAGTGCGCAAACCTCTGCAGAGTGTATAAACTAATCATGGTTAGCCGTGTCCCTGGTTATGGACAATCTTGAGTATCTAGTACTTGGATTATCATATGTATCTCATCACTCTAAATTAATATTGTTGGGTTGATAATTACCTTTAATCAGGATTGAGTTGGAGGAACCTTCTCAATGATGTTTCAACTACCATGATAGTTAAAATAAAATCTATTCCTTTGTTGTAGGAAAAAATTGGCTTTTCACAAAACTATAACCATAGAGATTTCACCAGCCAAATATGCATGTAGTATATCATTATTCTGTTCTTGCTCTACTGTGTTATTTTGCCAGCATATTCCATGTGCTGAGCCGTTTTCGGGCTGCAACGTATTATGTTGCAGACTTTTCAGACGAGGAATAAGATTCGTTAGGTCATTGCCGTGCAACTCAGCTATGCCATTGGAGTTGATGGACTCACTTTATCTTCCAAGCCTTCCGCTGTTATCGCATTAGATGGCCTTAAGCCATATTTATTGTAATAAGTTCTCTTTGGAGACATTTTGATGTAATAAGTGTGTGATTGCTACTCTGTTATAAATCCTCGAGTACTCTGTGTGTGTCAGCATTACCGATCCAGGGATGACACTGAAGCACAGAGACTTGACCGTTTGAGGTCGGGTCGCTACAATCTTTCTTCTTTTCCATATCACACAAATCAAAAAAGTTGTTTAGATGGGTAGCGGCATCTTCACTAGGAAGGCCGGCGAATTGATCTTTCATGACAAGAATCAACAAAGCAACATTAATTTCACAAGATTCAGCATCGGTAAGAGGAGCAATCGGAGTGCTAATAAAATCATTGTTGTTGGTATTGGCAAAGTCACACAATTTAGTATTGTCTTGAGCCATCGTGACAAGCAAGCAATCCAACACACGGGCAAACAAGAAGCAAGCAAAAAAGAGGCGAACAGAAAAAGAGAGGGTGAATAAAACGGCAAGGGTGAAGTGGGGGAGAGGAAAATGAGAGGCAAATGCCAAATAATGTAATGCGAGGGATAAGAGTTTGTGATGGGTACATGGTAGGTCTTGACTTGTGCGTAGACTCCCCGGCAACGGTGCCCGAAATGGCTAGTTGTCGGGAGTCAAATCTTGACTTGACTTGGCGCGAATATCCCCGGCAACAGCGCCAGAAATCCTTCTTGCTACCTCTTGAGCACTATGTTGGTTTTCCCTTGAAGAGGAAAGGGTGATGCAGTAAACTAGCGTAAGTATTTCCCTCAGTTTTTGAGAACCAAGGTATCAATCCAGTAGGAGATCACGCTCGAGTCCCATGCACCTACACAAACAAATAAGAACCTCGCAACCAACGCGATAAAGGGGTTGTCAATCCCTTCACGGTCACTTATGAGAGTGAGGTCAGATAGATATGATAAGATAATATTTTTGGTATTTTTACGATAAAGAGAAATAAAGATACAAAGTAAAATAAATGACAATAGAAATAGCTAAGTGTTGGAAGATTAATATGATGGAAGATAGACTTGGGGGCATAGGTTTCACTAGTGGCTTCTCTCAAGTGCATAAGTATTACGGTGGGTAAACAAATTACTGTCGAGCAATTGATAGAATTGAGCATAGTTATGAGAATATCTAGGTATGTTTATGTATATAGGCATCACGTCCCTGACAAGTAGACCGAAATGATTCTGCATCTACTACTATTACTCCACACATCGACCGCTATCCAGCATGCATCTAGAGTATTAAGTTCATAAGAACAGAGTAATTCTTTAAGTAAGATGACATGATGTAGAGGGATAAACTCATGCAATATGATATAAACCCCATCTTTTTATCCTCGATGGAAACAATAGAATATGTGTCAGTTCCCTTTCTGTCACTGGGATCGAGCACCGCAAGATTGAACCCAAAGCTAAGCACTTCTCCCATTGCAAGAAAGATCAATATAGTAGGCCAAACCAAACTGATAATTGGAAGAGACTTGCAAAGATAAACCAATCATGCATAAAAGAATTCAGAGGAGATTCAAATATTGTTCATAGATAAACTTGATCATAAACCCACAATTCATCGGATCTCGACAAACACACTTCAAAACAAGATTACATCGAATAGATCTCCAAGAAGATCGAGGAGAACTTTGTATTGAGATCCAAAGAGAGAGAAGAAGCCATCTAGCTAATAACTGTGGACCCGAAGGTCTGAGGTAAACTACTCACACATCACCGGAGAGGCAATGGAGTTGATGTAGAGGCCCTTCATGATCAATGCCCCCTCCGGCGGAGCTCCGAAAAAGGCCCCAAGATGGGTTCTCTCGGGTACAGAAGGTTGCGGCAGTGGAATTAGGTTTTCATGGTGCTCCTGGATGTTTGGGGGGGTACGTGGATATATATAGGAGGAAGAAGTACGCCAGTGGAGCAACGAGGGGCCCACAAGGGTGGAGGGATCGCCCAGGGGTAGGCGCGCCCCCTGTCTCGTGCCCTCCTTGATCATTTCTTGATGCCCACTCCAAGTCTCCTGGATCACGTTTGTTGAGAAAATCATGTTCCCAGAGGTTTCATTCCGTTTGGACTCTGTTTGATATTCCTTTTCTGCGAAACACTGAAATAGGCAAAAAACAACAATTTGGGTTGGGCCTCCGGTTAGTAGGTTAGTCCCAAAAATAATATAAAAGTGTAAAATAAAGCCCATTAACATCCAAAATAGATAATATAATAGCATGGAACAATCAAAAATTATAGATACATTGGAGACGTATCAGGCCGCGGTCTCTCTCGTGGAGTAGATCCGATGTGGATGAGCGAGGCTCTGTCTCTAATATGAGCTATCACAATGCTAACCCTAACTAGGAGGAGGTGGGGAGTATATATAGTGCTAGCCCACGAAGGGGTAAGTGAGAGGGGGATACATGGGACCTTGGCCCGATCTCTGCGCACAGGCAGGAGCCGGATGTCCGGGCTGGGGGCCGGATGTCCAGAGGCTCACGAAGAGCCGGATGTCCGGGCCTCTGGCCGGATGTCCGGGCTGAACTTGGCCGGCTTCGGTTGCATTCTGTGATGAGGGGCCGGATGTCCGGGGCTTCGGGAGGAGCCGGATGTCCGGGGCATGGTGGCCGGATGTCCGGGCTGCGCTGGTCCTTTCCGGTGTTCTTTGGATAGCCGATGCCGGAATTTCGGGGCAAGGGCCGGATGTCCGGCTGCTGTAGCAGCTGCCCTTCTTCCTTCTCCTTCCTTCACTTCTGTGCATGCTTGGCCTTGGTCCTTGGGCTCTCCATGGTCTCCTCGGGTGTACCTGAGTATGCACAAGGTCCGTGCTTGAAGTAGCATCCATGTCTTACATGCGGAAAGGGAAGATTCGAAAAGGAGCGAGTTCACCTTAGGTCCAAAGGCGTATGCTTGAGTGTACATGGGGATGATCGTAGGATGCTCCGCATCATCTCCCCTCCCTTGGGAAATATCCGACCTCAGATCGAAAACCTCATCACCATGGAAACGGTTGTCGTGGACGGACTTGTAGTTGGACGAAGAGGAAGACATGGTGCAAGCCAAGTACTCCAAGGTGTCGCCAGAGTGGTATACATGCAAAAAGAGCAAACACAAACGACACTCGGAAATACAATGGTTAGCGCACACAAAGTGTCTATCATGTAAGAATGAGTCTGTGCGGCAAGATTGTTCGTGACAAAGCGCATGAAGCTTATCAAGATGATAGAGAATGATATGCAAAGTGTTCATGGGAGCAAAAGAATTCATTGTGCACCCAAATGTGTTGTGAATATGATCAATGCAACCACGGTGCAAAATGATGTCATAGAGAGAAGGTTTATCAATAGCATGAATATGGCAATGGATGCTCAATATGAATAAGTTATCATGCAATTGATGGTAGGCAATATGATCATGATGTATGAATATGCCATCAAGGAAGATCACAACAAATTTGCTAAGAAAGTGCACAAGCTCGTATATCATGGATGACATGGAAATAGATGCAACAAGGCAATCATAATGTGGGTCAATCCATGCATAAGACACAAATTTGCCATGTGTATGATATGTCCATCGAGCATGACATGTGTCAGCACAATCAACTAATATGGAGGTGTTGGAGTACCAATGCTCGATGTCGTGGCATGAGTGGAGGTTCAAAGGTGCATCCAATAAGTTCGAGCGCTCCTCAATTTGAAGGTCCATAGGGTCCACCTCCAATGTAGGTCCTCCATGCGATAGATGTATCATGTAGACAACAAGAAAGAGGCAACACTGAAAGAATGGCCCATCCAATATGCGTAGTTCACCTTTATGAGGATGTCGAAAATGTTGGTGTTGTGCATCATGTACATCTTCACTTGACCAATATGTCTCGTGATGGTACCACCTTGTGAATCCTTCAAAATGAAAGAACATGACAAACACTTGGAAAAACAAATGAGGTTAGCGGAAATGCAAAACCTATCATTCGAGTGGTGAGATAGCCAACAAGTGTTTTCGTCATTCTTATCATAAGAAAGGACAAGGTGTGGTATGGTATGAAAGCATATGATGCAACTACAACCAAAGACAATAGGCTCAAGTAAGCAAGCATGCATCACATGTAAGGTGTCAAAGTCTCCAAGATCAATAAGCATAGCAAGTTGGCACTCAATAGAAGGGTATATGAGAGATGGCACTAAAGGAGACAAGAGACAATGATCAAGATAAGTCAAGTGAGAGGCATGAACATATATGCTATTAACCCAAGAAAGCGAGTAATAGTGGAACATGGGAGATACGATAAAGCAAGCAATCATAGTGATCAAGTCAAGCAAGCTAGTAGTGCGAAGATGCAACGTACTAGAAGTAATCATGACAATCATGTCATGTGTGCAAATAGTGAGCATATATAATGCACATGACATATCACAAACATGAAAGCAAGATATGAGTAATGTATCATCATTGTATTGACAAGAAGTCCTATGTAAATAGCAATTGAACAATATGACTATCCCAACACAAGAATCAATAATAGCATGTGGCACAAGGAAAATATGGTAATAGCAACAAGGATCTCCACCAAGCATGCAAATACACATAGAAGTAGTATAATGGTGAATCATGGGTAAATGCACGCAAGGGGCACAGTTGCATGGCAAAATCATAGAAAGAGGCATAACATGCAAAGTGAACACGAGAAAATGGGCATAACGTAACAACTGATATATATAGCCCAAAGTCATGTGAGAGCCAAGTCAAAGGAATGTGCGAAGTCTTTGCGTGAAGAGAGCGGTGGGAAAGACAATCCATGGGATCCCAAGTCATCATTGCTCTCAAGAGCTCGTTTCGTCAACTCTTGGGATTGAGAGGTTGACGAGTATGCATGAGTACCTACACAAAACGAAGGCAAAGGAAAAATTGTATGTGCGTGGTATATGTACACATCATCCATCATGATGCGTACGTGCTTGTGTTGGTTAGCACAAAATATCCAATGCTCAAATAAATGAGATGCATGATATAGAAACATGTCATCCATCATGAGAGGTTTGTTATTATGTATAGCATAATGGAGACTCAAATTGTGTAATGTATCATGAGAAATATGTAGAGCATTATTATTCATGGTATGCATATGGTGCATGCAATTATGGGAATCATGCAAAGTATGGAATGCAACAAAATCTCCTAATATGTATGAGGAAACTATGGGGGTCTTCTCATGAGCATTAATGGAAACATCACTTGGAGAATATTGACAACATCCAAAACAAAGCATATTCGGAACAATGTGATCATGGCATGGTATAGTAGATGAATTGCACAAATAATGTAAAGGAAGCATGGCAATATCATCACATGAAAAACAAAAGCCAATGACCATCATCTCGTCATCTATGCCATAAGTGCAAATGGGATTGATTTTAATGGAGCATGCATAGTTACTATGTTGAGATTGAAATGATGCAATATGGGAGATCTCACTCATAGCATATGACAAGTTTAATGGATTGTCAAACATGATGTGACCAAAAGAATTTTCACATGATATCCTATGGAGCATAACATCACAACTAGGCAACTCGACATGTTTGTCATCATATTCATCATAAATAGGTAACTCATGACATGAGGAAGTCGCACTAGCATGAAGCATGGGAATAGGTGTGTCAACATCATGCAAGCAATCATTCGTAAAATAGTACACTAGTGGGACAAGAGAAGCACCATCACCTATGTTACCTTTGGAGCATCGCTCATGTGTTGTAGGTGAGGTGTCGAAGACCAAGTCGTTGTCATCTTCATCTTGATGGAACCATGTCGGGGGTGCATCATCGTCCACCATGGCCATCGTCGTCTCCAGTGGAGGTATGGACTCGTCGAGGATAGGCGTGTTGTCATGTAGGAGACCTAGCACCAAAGAAGAAGAAAAAGCTCAGAGTAGAGGGTAAGTCATTAGAAATCATAGTGGCCTCACGTGTACCTCACTCACTAAGTGTTGTGGCTCACTCACTCCCTCTTTGATGCTCTCACTCGTATGGTGGGTGGAGTCACTCAAATGGCTCTCAACCTCACATAGGGTGTGTGGCATGCTCTCAAGTGTGGGGCTAGTGGTGGTCACACTCATCCTCTCGTCGGAAATGCACTCAATGTCATATATGGTGGAGTCACTCATTTCACTCATAGGTTGGTGGCTCTGCTCACATGGCAATTGGGGCATCTCGTCATATGTGGGTGTCGGAGAGATGTAGGTGCAAATGTCTCCATGCTCAATCATGTCGTAGTCGTAGCCGTGAATGAAGGCCGAAGATGGCACATCATCACTCTCCTCTAAGACCAAAGATAATGTCTCATGTGCGGTCGCGTAGATTGACTCGGAGTATGAGCCCAATATGGGCGCCGTCTTCATGTTGTTGAAGAGGTTCGTGCTCGTCGCCGTGGTCTATGGGGATGGCCCTAGCTCGACCGTCTTGTCGCCGTCTTGTTATTGGAGGCCCATATGATGTGGCACCTCATAGCTCGCCTCCATGACTGAAGGGAAATTCCCATGTTCGGCCATCTTCCTTGAGGGCTTCCGAAGATGGAAGTGTCACCCTCACTCATAGGTGGTCGCCTCATTGGTGAAGATGCCGATGTAGGTGAACTCATGGGAAGTAGGCAAAGATGTTGTACGTCCGAAAGCGAAGATGCCTTAGAACACTTGGCGAAGATGCCGAAGTGGTTTGTGTAGCCGTAGCTCTGTCTTTTTTGTGCTTGTCCCGCGGTCTTCTCTTGTGCTCATGAAGCTTGGACTTGGCGTGAAGTAGGGATTGTTGGGACTTGTGCATTTGCGCTAGGCGAGCATCTTCATGATGATGGTGTCATTGTCGTGCTTGAGCTCGATGGCATTCGTCGTCGTCGTGCACATGATGCTTGGAGGTGACTTGCCCTTCATGACGATGTGGATCACGAACGTGATGGTGGTCGCCATGGAGATGTGGACGTGGACGACTTGCGCTTGCATAATTTTTGTGCTCTGAAGACTTGTGACCTGAACGTCACTGCCTTGAGGATGATGAAGGGGAAGAACGGTTGATCAACAAGGTCCGAATCTCCTCCATCCTTGCATCTTGCTCCTTCTTTTGTGCGGAAAGCTTGTTGTCGATGTAGTCCCTTTTCCTTGCTTCGGAGTGACGAATGTCGATGGAGAGGTTCTCAATGCGTTCTCGCAATCTTGATTGCGCGCCTTGCATTTGTCGTTGTAGATCGAAGATTGACGCTTTGGTGATGTAGTTGTTCACGCCGTCGTTGTTGTGGAAGACCGGAGATGAAATGCCTTGCCTATCCATCACAATACTCGAGCAAATAGGTCGGGACCTGAGGAATGTAAGGATTGTTGGGAATGGCGCTCCCACCCCCACCCCGGCAATCTCCACCCCCTTCCGGCGATCTCCTCCACTAGCCACTAAATTCTAGTTCCCTTCCAGTGGATCTCTTCGGTGCTCCGAGATCTACACATTCATACCCATCTTCAATGGGTTCCATGGAGGGTTCCACCCTTGGCTTGGACTTGTCCAAGGGTTTGGCTTTTGCGAAGAAGGTTTTCCAATCTACGGGCTTTTCGGTACACCCCATGGAGGACTCATACATCTTCACCATGGTGGTTTCGTTTGGACACCACAATTTTCGTTTGAACGAAGATTCTGTGGCCGCGGCTCTGGAAGCAGCTATTGGTGGTTTGGGCATTGATTTCATGGTGTTTTTGATAAAGGACAAGGTACTTGGATTTCAAGTCTCTTGCAAGGTTGTTTCCATGATTATTCTTCGCCTTCGGTCTTTTTTCTTGCGATCAATTCAAATGTTACTTTCATCTGTGGAGTAACGGTGGTCCTAATTGGAGTCGTGAGTTCAAGATCTGGAATTTGGAGTGTGATGCTGAGTGGATCCTAGTGAGTCCCTCAAAGAGACGTGCGTCACTTGGGGTTTTAGCCCTACGTTCTAAGCCATCTAAGTCTTCTTTCAAATCTGCTCATTCATTTGGCAAGAAGCTTTCATTTGCAGTTTTTCAGAACTATGGTGCTTGGCAGGACTATCGTTATCCAGCTAAGGAAAGTTGCATTCGTGATGTCGAATAGGCGGGTTACTCAATTTCTTCTCATGAGCGGGTTATTATTCGTCCAACATTACCGGCGACTCTCCGGTGAACGTCGGCGAGGCCATCTATCTCGTTTGGTACGGTGCATGATCTTAGGCCCCAGGCTGATCGCACGCCACCAATCTTGGGCGGGAATTCTGTTCCTTTGAATGAGGACGTGTCGTGCCATGTTGGGCCTGCTTCTGTGGCCTCGGTGGGCCTTGATCAGCCATCATCCTCCTCTGAGGTGGGCCGGGCTTCGCCGGTTCCCTCTGGGGAGCAGCTGGATATCCACTCGTCTCAACAAGCCAGGGAAGATTTTGATATTTTAATTTCTGATATGGTCGATGAAATTTCTACGTGTCAGAAGTGCCTTGAGAAGGGTCATTTTGCCTCGGCGTGTACATCTACGCTTTGGTGTATCTCTTGCCTCCGGTCTGGTCACGTCAAAAAAGATTGCAACAAGTTTGCCAGAATCTTGGGGCTCGTATGGCAAGCCAAACCCGTTAACGCTCCATCTTCTGAGGCGCGCTGCGGGAATATCTCACTGACAAATCTTTTACCAAACTTGGACCTCCCTTGCACTTCCGCATTTACACCGTCGTCCAGTTCCATCAGCCCCGGCCCCAAGACATCATCAGCCTCGCCGCCTGCAACCCCTCCCCCACCTCTTCACTCATCGTCCTTGGAGGCGGAGCTCCCGGCTCCGATGGCCAACTTCCATTTAGATCCCCTGTTGTATGTGCCTGCTGGTCACCACATCGTTGACGGTGGGGAAGATCGTCTGCCGCGCACCTTTGTGACGCCACATATCCCAATTGTGCGCCGTCATGAGGAGTTCATGCTTGCGGGGGTAATGCCTATTCCTCAACCAGATGAGATTGGTGCTGCTAGAGAAGAAGTAGTGCAGTGGTTGCAAGGGCATGGTGTTCATGTTCGGTCAGCTCAGCCTTGGATCCGGTCTGTTGGGCTCTTTGAGCTTCGGGACGCTGCCATCAGATTTTCTTTGCTGCAACTTCCGCCTCAGCCGTTGGGAGATGACCGATTTGTGCGATTTATGAAGCACGATGAGGGTGAAACTTTTTGTGGAGTTTAGGGTTTTCGCCAGGGACTTCTTATGTTTCTTAGAATTCCGTTGGACCTTCACAACACTGAATGCATTAGGGCAGCCGTGAATACTTTTGGCAAGTTTCACCATTGGGTCAGTGAGGACCCGTATATGGTTCGCTCTTTGGTTTTTGCTTCATTCCCAAAGGATATCCTTGTGCCACGTGATGTGGTTTTCATGGATTATGCGGCCTATGGTGGTGCTCGGGTTTCTTGGACTGCGCCTCTATACATTTTGGGAGCGAACTTTGCTGAGCAGATGCCCCAGGACGAAGATTGGATGCCTCTCAATGGAAATCCGCATCCAGTTTCGGGTGTTCCTTTCCCCGAGTTGCCTCCGTTTAATCTTCCTGCCTACCCCGCCTTGGGGTGGAATGCAGTCCCTCCTCCGCCGCCAGAGCCTGTGATCAATGAAGTGGCTGAGGATAATTGGGGGAATTGGCAAGACAGTGTTGAGCCTGAACCTGTTCAAGATCAAGAATCAATGGTGGTGGATCTCTCCGCCCAGCCAAGCTCTGCTGCTGACCAGGATCCACCCGTCATTGTGGTGGAGGATGATCTGTCTGAAGCACCTGTGGTGCCTTTGGTCAATGAAGATGCAGCTAACAATTGGGCCATTGTTGTCTATCAGCCTCCTGCTGTCAGGGAGGAGATTGCTCTGCCTGTGATTCCTTTTGGGCCTCCTTTGCCCCCGGATATGATTTGGAGGAGGTCTTTTGAGAGTCTTCTGCAAGCTCCTGTAGCTTTCTCTGTACCCAGGCCAGTGCTGCTGCAACCTTTGTCGCCGGTTGTTCTGTCTAAGAGGAGCTGGGATTTGGCTTTCAGCGATTCAGATCTGCCACGCCTTACATGGAGGGAAGAGGAGCCAGCTAGACCAGTTGCCAGGGCGCTTTTTTCTGATCCTGTTGATGTGCAACCTGTGTAGGTTCCCCCTCCTGCTGCGATTAAAGCTCGCAGGCCGCGGAAGACTTTGGCGCCAACTCCAATTGTTGACACTGCAGTTCAACGCTGCACCAGAAGCTCGGCTCAGCGTGATGGATTCAAGCCCACATTTCAGGAGCTCGCACTACAGCCAAGAGGAAGAAGCCCAAGGCCAAGCCTTTCACGGCCCAGATGCATGAAGAGCCTTCTTCTGATGGAATTCCTCTTGCAACCCCTGTCACTCGACTCCAAGAAGTTGGGCGTGAGCTTGAGATTAATGCTGCTCTGCTCTCTGTGGATGAACTTATGGTGGACCCACCTGCTGTTGCTTCGCCTAAACATGATGATTAGAGTGTCCCTGGCATGTTGGGTTTCGCAAGCCCTTAACTTTGTTTTATCTTTATTTTTAGGCAGTTTTCTGCTTCTGGAACTTTGGTGTGTGTTAATGTTGGGTACGACTAGACTGTGCTCTTTTGGACATGTGGTATTGTGTGCCATGTGGTTTCTGGTCTTTATCTTATGCTATAATGAGTAATATCTGTAGAAACTGGAATGTTCTTTGTTGGAATGTAAGAGGCCTGAATTCTGAAGCTAGACAGAGAGCTGTTAGACAGCAAATTGAGGAAAGCCAATGTTCAATAGCTTGTCTGCAAGAAACAAAATGCACTTCTTTTGACTCTAGGACAATCAAATCTTTCTGCCCTAAAAGATTTGACTCTTTTGTCTGTTCTCCTTCAATTGGAGCTTCTGGAGGAATTATTGTTGTCTAGAATTCTTCTGTTTTTAGTGGCACTGTATTTGAAGTGCAGCAGTTTATTGTGGTCGTTCAGTTTACTTCCAGGCAGAATAATGAATCTTGGACTCTTGTGGCTGTTTATGGCCCTTGTAAGGGTCAAGCTAGGGACAACTTTGTTAATTGGTTATACAACCTGGTTATACCTATCAATGAGCACTAGTTGTTACTTGGCGATTTTAATTTCCTTTGATCTGTGGATAACAGAAACTTACCTGGTGGGGACATAAATGACATGTTCATTTTCAATGAGATTATTGGTCACCTAGGCCTCCTTGAGCTTCCAATCAAAGGCAGATCCTACACATGGTCCAATATGCAGGATACCCCACTTCTTGAGCAGCTGGACTGGTTCTTTACTTCTGTGGATTGGATTTCTGATTACCCCATGACTGAAGTTCTGCCCCTGGCTAGGACTGCATCGGATCATGTGCCTTGTTTAGTATCCATCAAGGCTTCCATTCCAAAATCAAATCTCTTTAGGTTTGAAAACTATTGGCTTGAAATTGAGGGTTTCATGGACTGTGTTGAATCCTCCTGGAAGCAGCCCTCTCGGAAAACACACATAACTGCTAAAATTGCAGACAAATTTAAATGTTTGAGAATGTGTCTTAAGAGGTGGCAAATGAATGTTTCCAAATTGAGGCTATTGATCAGCAAATGCAATCATGTCATTTTCCTTCTATATGAATTGGAGGAGTGGATGCCTCTTTTTATTCAGGAGAACAACTTCAGAAGAATTGTCAAAACCCATTTGGAAAAGCTTCTGCACTTACAGTTTCTGTACTAGAAGAAGAGATGCTCTATCCGGTACTTTAAGGTGGGGGAGAAAACACCAAATTCTTCCATGCTATGGCCACTGAGGCATAGGAGGAACTCTATAGCTAGTTTAAGACTACCTGATGGATCTGTAGTCTCTGATCACTCCCAAATGGCTAGAATTATCTGGAGTTGTTTTAAGAATAGAATGGGCACCTCTAGAGGGATTGTGATGGGTTTTGATTTGTCTTCACTTATCTCACCTGTGTCTGGCCTTGAGGTGCTCACTAGGCCTTTTGAAAAGGAGGAAATGGACAATGTGGTCAAGCATATGCCTGTGGACAAAGCGCCTGGTCCTGATGGATTTAATGGCTTGTTTTTTAAGAAATGCTGGCACCTTATTTCTGGGGAATTTTATGAGCTAGCACAGGCTTTTTATGATGGAACTGCTGTCTTGGAAAACATCAACAGTTCTTTTATTACTCTTGTGCCCAAAAAACTTTCACCTGAGGAAGTGGGAGACTACAGGCTTATCTCTCTCACTAGTATGGAGCTTAAATTTTTGTCCAAAATGGCTGCAAATAGATTCCAAGCAATTATTATGCAGTGCATCCATAAGAACCAATATGGTTTCATTAAGACCAGAACAATACAGGACTGTCTGGGTTGGACATTTGAATACTTGCACCAATGTCACCAGTCAAAGAGACCTATAGTAATCCTCAAATTGGATTTTGAAAAGGCCTTTGACTCTATTGAGCATGAAGCTATCTTTCAAATTCTCAGATATAAGGGCTTTAATGATAAGTGGATTCTTTGGATGAAACAGCTCCTTGCCACTGGTACTTCTTCTGTTCTGCTCAATGGGGTCCCTGGGAGGAAGTTTGTTTGTAAGAAAGGAGTTAGACAGGGTGACCCTGTATCTCCCTTGTTATTTGTCATAGTTGCTGACCTGCTACAAATAGTGATTAATGATATGTTCAGGAAGGGAATTCTGCATTTACCTATACCTTGCCATGATGAAGACTACCCTGTGATCCAGTATGCTGATGATACTTTGATCATCCTCCCTGCAGATAGGATCCAACTTCTGGCTCTGAAGGATATGCTAAAGGTGTTCTCTCAGTCCACTAGTCTGGATGTCAACTATCATAAGTCCTTCATTATTCCAATCAATGTTGACTCTGCTGTAATGGAGGATTTGGCCACTGCTTTTGGTTGCAAAATTGGTAAAATGCCATTTACTTATCTGGGATTACCTGTGGGGACCACAAGACCCAAAATGGTAGACTTCATGCCACTGGTTGACTGTATGGAGAGAAGAATGACTGCCAGTTCTTCTTTCCTTAACCAAGGAGAAAGGCTACAGTTCCTTAACTCTGCTCTATCCTCATTGCCAATATTCTTTATGGGTAGTCTTGCTCTCCCAGCTGGTATTCTCAAGCAGTTGGAAAGAATCCAAAGACAGTGCTTGTGGAGAAAGCATAGAGATGAGCCTGCTCCATCTCTTGCTGCTTGGGAACTCATATGTAGGCCAAAAAACAAAGGAGGTCTTGGTATTCTTAATCTGGGGGTTCAGAATGTGGCTCTCCTTCTCAAGCATGCCAGTAACTTCCTGAACAAACGAGAAATTCCTTGGGTATCCCTAGTTTGGGATTCACATTATTTTGAAAGAATGCCCCGGGGAACAAATGATTGTGGCTCCTTCTGGTGGAGGGATATTTGTAAAGTCATGCAGCATTTTAGGGACTGCTCCTGGGTGCAGATCAATGAAGGGGACACTGCTCTCTTTTGGTCTGATAATTGGAACCTTGGCTCTGAAACATCTAGTTTGCAGGCAAGATTCCCAAGGCTTTTCTCTTTTGCCAAGGACCCCTGGGTCTCAGTTAAGGAAATTTTCAATACCCAGGATATGCACCAACTTTTCCACCTTCCCTTATCTGCTCAGGCTTTTGATGAGTTAAATTTGATAAAGGATTTAATGGACTCACACAGCAGAGACCCCAGCTCGAAGGATTTTTGGTTCTGGCAGGGCTCTTCCAAGTCTTTCAAGCCCAAGATGTTTTATTCACACACCTTTCAGTCTGAGTCCTTCAATCCTTTGCTCTGTTGGATTTGGAAATCCTCCTGTACTCTCAAGATCAAGTTCTTTGCTTGGATGCTTATTATGGACAAGTTGAACACCAAGGATATGGTTGAGAGAAGGCACTGGCACATGGAGGATGGAGTCCACTGTAGGCTCTGCCCCTTGCAGGCTAGAGAAACCAGGGATCACTTGTTCTTCAACTGCAATTTCAGTGTAAGGGTCTGGAATTATCTGCAGATTGATTGGTCTGCTGGCACTTCCATGATTGAGCTGGTTACTCAGGCAAGGAGAAGTTTTGATAGGCCTTTCTTCTCTGAACTGGTGTTCATTGCTTGCTGGCATATTTGGATCATCAGAAATGCCAAAGTGTTCATAAATGAGAGGGCTAGTTTCAATAACTGGAGGTTTGCTTTTAGGCATGATATTAGCCTCATGCAACATAGAATCAGATCTGCTTACAAGGATGACCTGCTCAAGTGGATCTCTTACCTCCCCCCTTAATCTAGTTTTGTAAGACTCTCTTTTACCTTGTACTCTGGTTACTCCTTGTAATCAACTTGTTGTATCTGTTATTTAATTCAATAAAGTTTTGATCTGCTGTGGGGGTTTTGCCCCACAGTTCACAGTCAAAAAAAAATACTCGAGCAAATATGAGTGGAGAAAGGAGAAGAAGTATACCAAATGTACCTTGACCGATGTTGAAGATGGATCAATGAACACCTAATGATGTAACAAGGAAATAACATAATTGGTACCAATTCTTGTCGTTTTCTCACACCTACACAAATAAGGCTTATGGTGGAGCTCGGTGAGGATAGTGGCACAAAAATATTTGATGCAAAATGTTAGCAAGAGTCAATAATGTTGAAAGAGATTCACAAATTCGCAAGTGAAACAAGTAGACAAATAGCAATGAATGGCACACCGAAACGCACACACAGATAGATAAATGGGGTCGTGGAACCAAGGATGAACACAAAATGTGGAATCCACGAAAAACGCTCGGGTTGCACAACTCAAGAGAGATGCTGGCACAATTGCTCAATAGGCGGATACGACACTTGTGCACAACCTATAAGATGCAAAATGTATCAACTTTCTATCCCAAGTATGCTATATATGTATGTTCCGGTGGTGTGATCCAAAATGATCGGACATGACAATCTTATATGCGATGTGGTATGATGCTATGGCTATTGCTTACATGCTCTTTGCTCTCTTTTTCTTTGCTTAAAAGCTTATTCTATTTTTGTATATGGCCACAATGCAAAATGCACAAACCAAGATAGCAATTGTGTATATGCGAGAACAAACTTGAGGCACACGAGATGATATGGTACCAAAATGATACCGATATGGTATGGTATGTATGTAATGGAAGGTGTAGACCACTAATGTGCACAAGTAACATTGCCGGCAATACTCAAATGGCTAGTCTCGATAGGCAAGTGACGCAAAATGGGATAGGGGTTATCAATGCAATGGCAAGGGAATATACAATGGAGGGATACCACGATACCAATATGATATGGAGGTTACCGTCTGTGGTGGTGATGAGTGGCAGTGTTCTTGAGGGAGACTCATCCCTAAGTAGCTGAAATACCTTAGGAAATGGAAAAACCGCGAACTCAAAATCTCAAATGTCAAATGTCAAATGGTGGTAGCGGGAAAGCGGTGGTGGTGCGGAAACTCAATGGGATTGCGGAAATGCAATGATGGGTTTTGAGAGTAGGCAATGCGGAAGTGGAGGGTAAGGTGGTGGACTATACACGGTGTCGGAGTTGGAAGCACGGTCCCTAAGTAGCCGAAACACCTTAGGAGACACAACTCACAACACAAACAAAATTGGGTTAAGTTGGGGTGGCGGAAGTGTATGGTGGGCAAGCCTATGCAGAAGTTATGGTGGTGGTTGATGAAGAAGCAACCGTCCCTAAGTAGCCGAAACACCTTAGGAGACTCGAATCACTCCTCAAGCAACCACTAATGTGATGGAGAACAAAATTGGTTAGGTTGCGGAAGTCGGTGGTGGTTATGGAGAGGTTGTGGTGGAAGCCCTAGGCAAAGATGCCAAAGTGCCAAAAATTTGATGGAGTCAAATGGTGTTGAAACCTATCTAGGTGGATAGGGGATGTCAATAGCTACTAAACGAGCTAAAAACGCAAAAATCAGACTCCGAATGTGAAAGTTACGGTCAAAACGGTGAAACACGGGAGGCTGATGCTCCAGGGGTCGAACATCCGGGGTCGGGCCAGATATCTGGGACCTGATGTCCAGAACGCTGCGGATTTGGTGCTCCAGGAGCTGGATGTCCGGCTTGGGGCCCGGATGTCCGCCCCGACGATTCCAGATCTCGTTTGGGGCGGAAATTTTTGAATTGGGGGCGGAAATTGATGATTTCGGGGGCAAAATTTGATGGATTTTGTGGATGGAAGGTGGGGAAACTTGGGGAGATGCTAGATCCACTCGAAACCAAGCAAATCCATGGATCAAATTTCAAAAAATATCATCAAAACCAACAAATCACAAAAAACATTTCAGGCTATTTTTAGTGGGGATTTTTGAAATTAGGACGAAATCAACAAAATAAGGCTAGAAAACAAAGAGTGGAGGCTCCGAAATCGTGATCAACATGGCTCATGATACCAAGATGATATCATGAGACAAGCTGGCTCTAATCCAAGATGATGTAGGGTGGAACCCTATACGGCTGATCTTTCACGAAAGGAGTGGATCCCGCGAAGAACATGAGGGGAAACACAAGGGGAAATCACAAAGGGAAAACAAGAGGGACACTCAAACCAACAAGAATAATCACACGTGTGCTAGATCCATGAACAGAAAGGGAGATACATGATCCACGATCAACAAGGGATGATACATGGTAATCGGTTCTTCTCTGCGAGGAGGTCTTGAATCCAACATGGATCTTGTCCGTAGAGGGTCCGCGGTCTCTCTCGTGGAGTAGATCAGATGTGGATGAGCGAGGCTCTATCTCTAATATGAGCTATCACAATGCTAACCCTAACTAGGAGGAGGTGGGGGAGTATATATAGTGCTAGCCCACGAAGGGGTAAGTGAGAGGGGGGATACATGGGCCCTTGGCCTGATCTCTGCACACATGCAGGAGCCGAATGTCCGGGCTGGGGGCCGGATGTCTGGCGACTCACGAAGAGATGGATGTCCGGGCCTCTGGCTGGATTTCCGGGCTAAACTTGGCCGACTTTGGTTGCATTCTGTGATGAGGGGCCGGATTTACGGGCGAAGGGGCTGGATGTCAGGGGCTTTGGGAGGAGCCGGATGTCCGGGGCATGGTGGTCGGATGTCCGGGCTGTGCTGGTCCTTTCCGGTGTTCTCTAGATAGCGGATGCCGGATTTCCGAGGAAAGGGCCGGATGTCCGGGCTGGATCGGATGTCCGGGCTGGGGCCGGATGTTCGGCTGCTGTAGCAGCTGGCCCTTCTTCCTTCTCATTCCTTCACTTTCGTGCGTGCTTGGCCTTGGTCCTTGGGCTCTCCATGGTCTCCTCGGGTGACCCCGAGTATGCACAAGGTCCGCGCTTGAAGTAGCATCCATGTCTTACATGCGAAAAGGGAATATTCTGAAAGGAGCGAGTTCTCCTTAGATCCAAAGGCATATGCTCGAGTGTACATGGGGATGATCGTAGGATGCTCCGCATCACCCGGGGGTGGCAGGTACTCTATCCAGTCAAATTCCAGTGCCGCGAGGCCACACAGCGAGGTCAGAGGCGGGATTGGAGGAGGAGGCGGCGTGGGAGGCGGGAAGTGAAGCGGCCGAAAGTTGGTTCGCGCCAAAGGGAAGCTGGCAAAATCGAGTGAAATCCCGTAGATATGAAGGAAATGGCCAGCGGATTCAGGATCACAAAAAAATTCAGGACGGCCGAATTTGGGGGATCTATTTGGGCCGGCCAAACCCCCTCCATCCCTCAAACCGACGGTTGTTTTGCCGGATGGCCCGGTTTGCGGGATCTACTAGAGATGCTCTTAGTCTTCAGAAATACCCCCTCGGTTCACAAATCTGAGACATCTTCGGAAATATGGAGTAGTGTGCATGCACCTCCATTAACCAACCAAATCCGTGTGATCACGTATGCGCGCAAAACACGCTCGAGTGATTTTGGATTGAGAAGGAGAATGAGATGGTCCAGAACATGCTCTCACCCCATCTACCGGTGTCGCTAACCATTATGTGAGCTAATTCTCCAGCCGACACTTTTCTTTGATGGCTCTCGTCATGTAATTTTTTTTGCGAAAAGAAACTTGTATTACTCAAACTCCAACAATGTTACAATCTGAAGCAGCAAGTTTCAAAACTCTGGGAGGTCCAGAACCTAAGCAAGTCATGGTTCTACCTTCCTATCTAGCAAAGATAGCTGAACAATCACTAACTTCATTTTGGCGTCTACAAACGAGTAATACTAGTCTCCTAAAGACTCATCATCAGCTTGATCTCTCTAACAAGATAAGCATAAATTGATCTGCCGATGTCATTTGTCTGCACCAGCTTGACTACTTCCAAGAATCAACCTCCAATTTGATAGGTAGGTCAGTTCTCATAAGGGTAGAAGGTAAACCCTCCATACAAGCGCATAGTTCTGCTTCTAAGGCATCACGGCAACTATACAACGTACGACATGCAGAAAAGATGATTGCACCATTAGAATCTCTCAAAACCATACCAACACCTGCTCTTCCATCCATGGTGAAGGAACCATCAGAGTTCAACTTAACTTACAACACTCGGCGGGCACCAAGATGGAACTACTTCCGTGGACAAAACTAAAGATTTTGGTATAGGCACAACATAAACTGGGGGTTTACCTTTGCAAGGATCAAGGACTGAATTGTTTTTATGTTCACCAAGGTCTCCAAATAACTACAAAGGATGTATACATGGGACCCCTCTGTCGTAGGATGTGATACCCTTTTAAGTCTCCTTCGATTTAAAATAATTTTATCTTATTTTGGAGTATTAGGATCCTTCAGATTTTTTCTTGTATCGGTCATTCAATCCATGGGACTGGAATCGTTAAAAAGGTTTTCTTGAGATTCATTTCCATTCTATTTTGAGGGAAAATTTCCACCCACTTAAACCTCTTCGTAGAATTATGTTCTTTTCTTTCTTATCAAACAATATTTGATTCAAATTCCTATACGACAGTGTTCGGCCCAGGGTGCCTCAAGCCATCAGAAGTTAGCCCCCCAGGGTGCTACACGGCCCTGGCCATCAAACCGGCCGATGGGCGGAAGTGACTTTTCGGTGGATGGGGGCGTTGGCTACCGTATTTTGAAATGATTCAAAAAAACCTATTTTCATGTTTTTTTAAATGTGAAAACTTATACATATTCACGATGGATCCGTGAATTCTCCTTCAAAATATTATTATTTGCAAGATGCACAAAAAAACAAAATTCAGCCCAACAATAAAAAAAGATCAGCCCATTTTCATGTACATTTTTTGTCTATGCCACATATGAAAGTATAGTGTTATGAAAATTTTCTTGAATGTGTTATATGTGTATTTGTGTATGTACAATTTTTATCTTTGTTTGCGTTGTGGAAAAATGTTTCTTTTTAAAGTCCACATGGTGCCCGTCCACCCTTGGGCATTTACGACCGATGGATCTTTTTCTTTTGTGACAAAAAAAAGGAAGGATCCAGTGTGTTGGCGTAAAAGCAGGCTAGAAGACCGAGTACAAGGAGGATTTTCCGCTTGCATCCCTACTTGAAAGGACATGACACACTAATGATGTGACCCAGAGCTGGCTTGACAACACTCCTAGCTTTCTGATCAGCAGCTTGTTGGCTGTCTGTTCAGCGAATGCCTTCGTTGAATAAAGCTCCCAAAGTTTCCCCCGCAAAAAAAGGACATGACACACTAATGCTGCGTTTTTTCTATTTCTACATTTTACAAATCCTATGAGTGAGGCACTTACAAAATATGGACGACAGGGGGGGAATCATATGCTATGACCCGGTCTCAATACATGCATTCACTGTTTTCCCCTTAACTATGAACTTGCAAAATCCACTTGAAAGTCGAAAGGAAGGATGACAAGTAGGAGAAGCCACCACGTGTCCACGTCTCAATGGAGAAATCAAACATATCGCCTCCTTCCTGTTGACACCAGTTTTTGGACACTGCCTCGTTGCAGCCAGCCGGTCGTTCTCATGCATACGGTGAGCTGTAGCAATGCCCAACCTAATTGACTGCTCTAATGTCTAAACAACTCCCAACATAAAATATCTCCTTTGCTTCATATAGGGCGTGTTAGGTAGCCCGCATGAGGCCCGGCCTGGCTCGTGCGAGACGAAAACGGGCCGATTGGTTGTCTGCTTTCATTGTCCGGCCCGTATGGCACAAACCTTAAAGCACTTCTGGGCCTGGCTCCCTGGCAACGCACGAATCGGCAGTTTCTCCAGGGCCTGGCCCAAGCGGTGCACGTGGGCGGCAGCAGCTGCACGCGCGCGGCCATGGTCGAGAAGTAGCGTTGCTTCCCGAAGCACCGACAATTATTAGCCTCATTGCCCCTCACCGCTCCCTCTCCCCACTCTCCCCCACTCTCCCAACTCTCATTGGCGGCGGCGGATCAGAGTAGAGCAAGAAGACCACCGGACTCCATCACCGAGAGCGGATCATCACTTGGCCGGCGGCAATGGTGGTAGGCACTTCTCTCTGTTCGACATGCAGAACTTCTTCCCGTTCGATCCGGCGATAGATTCGATCCATGACGGAGGGGAATAGAGAACAGAGGTAGATAAGCATGTAGAGGTAGTTCATACTAGTTCATACGAGTTCATAGTACTTCAAAGTAGTTCATGCAAGATCGGAATAGAGGTAGATGCGGATGCAGAAGGGGGATTGAGGGATTGGGGTACACAACGGGCACCGGCTCACCGCGGCGGTCGTCACGGGTGTGTGGAGCGGCGGGTCGAGCCGCTGGCCTTCATCTTCTTCTTCATCGCCGTGCGGGCTGACGGGTCGTCATCGTTGTCCTCGGCGGATTCGAGGTCGATCTACCAGCTATGACAGCCTGGCTCTGGCGCCCTCACTGGCATCTGCACCGCTTCTTCCTCCTCCTTAGGCTCCCCACCAATGACTACCGGCGGCACGATAGCCGTCTCCCAGTACACTGCGGCACAACGGTCATTAGGAGCCCAGTAGTTCTTGTACTTGTAGCACTTCTTCCTCTATTTAGCATCGTCGGAGACGGCCTGATTCATGGCCCAGCGAATGATGCCAACTGCCATCGCGCCCTTTGCAGGGTCAGGAATCAGCGTCTTCAACTCTTCTGCAGTGGCCTTCATGAGCATTGCATTGGATTCCTTCTGCATGTCAGGCATGGAGCCAAAGTTCGAGCACACCTCCATGGTGTTCTCGAACTTGGTCCGGCCACCAGCCGTCCACCCGAGGAAGAAGGCCCTCCAGCCAATACCCCAAGTGAAGGGGTTGGTGTTGTAGCTGGAGCTAGAGCTCATGGCGATGGGGAGGAGGAAGGTTGATAGTGAGAGAAGAGAGGGGGTGGGTAAGTAGTGTTGGGAAGGGTGAGTAAATATAGGGGCGATGGAGAGGAGGAGAAGAGTGACAGTCATGTCGTTTTAACTACATGCTCTTCAATAAGCCATGAACTCTATGTTGTGCTGAGGAAGACCCGAAGAAGACCCGAAGACGCCTAAGGGTGGCGACGACAAGGGCATGGAGGAGCCCCCCCAGCAACAAGCACCGCAACTACGGCCACTACCATCAGGAGGATGGCCCAACTCACTTCTGCAAGGTCATCCTTGCACCGAAGCTTGAGTGCATCCCCATGCCCCTGGACTTCACCAAGCACTTCGTCGCGGTGCTGATGGAGTTCAAGCTCAGGAACAACACTGGCTCCTCCTAGAAGGTGACGGTGAAGCGATGAACAGCAGGGTGACCCTGGATCAGGGTTGGGCCACCTATGCAGTCGTTCATCAGATCAAGATCGGCTACATGGTGACGTTCAAGCTCCTCACTCCCGACACCCTCAAGGTCATCATCTTCGATGACGATGGCATTGAGGTCGTAAACAAGTGTGGGAAGCACAACGAAGCCTTCGCCGCCAAGGAGTAGGGCCGGGGCCTCCCTAAGTACTATTGAGTCTGCTTTGAACTGTCTATGTTTATGGTTTATGAACAACTGTTATGAAGTGTGGTACTGCTTATCTGAACTATGCTCTTAAGTAGTTGATCCTCTATTTATACTCTGCTCTACTTATGATGTGTGCTACATGGTTGTGCCAAAGTGTGCTGGTAACCTCACCAACTAGCCAAAGAGGTTACCACAGACCAGGCGTTGCATACAACCAAACACCATGCCTTGGGTTTGTCCACTAACATGCAGGCAACCAAACACCAGGTAGTGTGGTTCTGCCCATGCAGGCTAGAGGGCATGCAGGCAACCAAAAAACATGCAGATGGTGCATTTGAGGCTGCATTTGCATAGCCAGGCTGAGTTGGGAAGGCTATGCAATGCAGCTATTGTTGGCTACGGCAACCAAACACGCCCATAATCGCAAGTTGACCAGCTAACTACGTTGTGGGTAAGCCCGTGACTGTAGTGTTGTGGGTAAGCCTGTGACTGTAGTGCAGTTGTTCTCATATCCTGTGAGTCGTTTTAGCAATTCCCAACTTAACATTCAAAAGTGTGACACTTATTTTGAATCAAAGTAAGTACTTTTTTTGATTTATTGGACCTATGCATATCCCTATATTGGCAATTTAACCAACATAATATGAGTTATACATCGCAAAAAATATATCATTATAAGGTATAACTTTTGTGATATATATAGTTCATAGTACTATAATGCTAAAATTGACAATCCAGATATATAGGCTAAATCAACAAACTGGCAAGGAGGGGGTAACTGCTTTGAATCTTCAAGCAAAAACCTCCGCCGTGGCAAGTATGCTTTAAACCAAAATTGAATGCATCCATCTCTTCTCCACAACGAGGGTTTCAACGTTCTCTCATTTTTTAAGGGAAGACACAAGCACAACTTTATAAATAAAGTCACACCAGACACCAGGCTCTCCGGCAGGCCCCATGTCGGTGGTGGAGGCTCTCCCTCTTGACTGTGTGGGCTGCAGGACGGTAGCGGTGGGTGGCTCGGGCACTCTCCCTGTCTTTGGCAGTGGCGTCGCCCCGATCCGGTCCTTGCGAGCTGAACTCGTTGCGCTTGTCTTGAAGATCTTGTGGTGGCACGGGGAGCTGCCGAGTGAAAGCTCTGCGCTTTGTCGCCAATGATGACGGCACTTGCGAGCATCGCTATATTCTTGAAGACGTCATGATGGTGCTCCTCTTCGTGCCAGGGTTCCCGCTGAAGACCCTTGTCCCTTTTGGACTTTGTAGTGGCGACGCTTTGTGTCGTTTTCCCTCTTCGGGCATTGTCATGGAGTTTAGGTGTTTAGGGCATTGTGTGGTGTTGTACTCGGTTTTCCCGATGCTTTCTTTCGGTAGCGTAGTCGTGTGTGTTCTGTGCGATCCGATTATCCTAGGATCAGCATTGTATGAGGGCTACCTCACCATCTTGTATCGTTCGACCGTGTTCTTGGTTCGGTGATGGCTTTATATAAAAAAGTGGGGCGAAAGCCTGTTTTGAGCAAAGTTAAACAACATCCAAGAATAGCAATGCATTACAAAGTGGCTCTGACAGCACAAACAAACCTCGAGCAAACGAAATAGTTCGAGGAAGAGGCATACATGCAAGCCCTAATGCGCATAAAAATAAGGGGCCAGTTAGGGTATGGCAGGGGCGGAGCAGGAGGTATCAAATTGATGGTGGTGGAGTGGATCTTGAGAATTAGTGAATCGATGACTTAAGTGTTGAAGCCCTTAACAAGTGTCCTCTGATACGTCTCCAACGTATCTATAATTTTTGATTGCTCCATGCTATATTATCTACTATTTTGGACATTATTGGGCTTTATTATCCACTTCTATATTATTTTTGGGACTAACCTATTAACCGGAGGCCCAACCCAGAATTGCTGTTTTTTGCCTATTTTAGAGTTTCACAAAAAAGGAATGTCAAACGGAGTCCAAACGAAATGAAACCTTCGGGAACGTGATTTTTGGAACGAACAAGACCCAGGAGACTTGGACCCTACGTCAAGCAACCAACAGGGAGGCCACGAGGTAGGGGGCGCGCCTACCCCCCCCCCCCCAGGTGCGCCCTCCACCCTCGTGGGCCCCCTGTTGCTCCACCGACGTACTGCTTCCTCCTATATATACCTACGTACCCCCAAACGATCAGATACGGAGCCAAAAACCTAATTCCACCGCCGGAACCTTCTGTATCCACGAGATCCCATCTTGGGGCCTCTTCTGGAGCTCCGCCGGAGGGGGCATCCATCACGGAGGGCTTCTACATCAACACCATAGCCTCTCCGATGAAGTGTGAGTAGTTTACCTCAGACCTTCGGGTCCATAGTTATTAGCTAGATGGCTTCTTCTCTCTTTTTGGATCTCAATACAATGTTCTCCCCCTCTCTTGTGGAGATCTATTCGATGTAATCTTCTTTTTGCGGTGTGTTTGTTGAGATCGATGAATTGTGGGTTTATGATCAAGATTATCTATGAACAATATTTGAATCTTCTCTGAATTCTTTTATGTATGATTGGTTATCTTTGCAAGTCTCTTCAAATTATCAGTTTGGTTTGGCCTACTAGATTGATCTTTATTGCAATGGGAGAAGTGCTTAGCTTTGGGTTCAATCTTGCGGTGTCCTTTCCCAGTGACAGTAGGGGCAGCAAGGCACGTATTGTATTGTTGCCATCGAGGATAACAAGATGTTTTTTCATCATATTGCATGAATTTATCCCTCTACATCATGTCATCTTGCTTAAGGCGTTACTCTGTTTTCATGAACTTAATACTCTAGATGCATGCTGGATAGCGGTCGATGAGAGGAGTAATAGTAGTAGATGCAGGCAGGAGTCGGTCTACTTGTCTCGGACGTGATGCCTATATAGATGATCATACCTAGATATTCTCATAACTATGCTCAATTCTTTCAATTGCTCAACAGTAATTCATTCACCCACTGTAAAATACTTATGCTCTTGAGAGAAGCCACTAGTGAAACCTATGGCCCCGGGGTCTATCTTCGTCATATTAATATTCCAATACTTAGTTATTTCCTTTGCTTTTTTACTTTGCTTTTATTTTACTTTGCATCTTTATCACAAAAATACCAAAAAAATTATCCTATCATATCTATCAGATCTCACTCTCGTAAGTAACCGTGAAGGGATTGACAACCCCTTATCGCGTTGGTTGTGAGGAGTTATTTGTTTTGTGCAGGTACGAGGGACTCGCGCGTAGCCTCCTACTGGATTGATACCTTGGTTCTCAAAAACTGAGGGAAATACTTACACTACTTTGATGCATCATCCTTTCCTCTTCAAGGAAATCCAACGCAGTGCTCAAGAGGTAGCAAGAAGATTTCTGGCGCCGTTGCCGACAAGGTTCGCGCAAGTCAAGATTTGACTCCCGACAACGAGCCATTTCTGGCGCAGTTGCCGGGGAGGTCTACGCAAAAGTCAACATACCAAGTACCCATCACAAACCCTTATCTCCCGCATTATATTATTTGACATTTGCCTCTCGTTTCCCTCTCCCCCACTTCACCCTTGCCATTTTATTCGCCCTCTCTCTCTCCGTCCTCCCTCTCTTTCTCTATTTGCATGTTTCTTATTTGCTCGTATGGTTGGAATAGTTGTTTATTTATTACTAAAAAGAGAACCTAAGATCTATGGATCCTCATCTGCTTGCTAATCTTTTTAAGAGATCCAATTATGATGAATCAATTGCTAGTGAGTTTTATGCACTAGATTATCTTTATGAAGTTTTGCTTGAAATTTGTGAATCTGAAAATTGTGATGGAGTACTTTATGGAGTGATTCATGATAGATCTTTGAATAAAAAGCATGATTGCAATGATTTTACTATAAATTCTCTTGATGTCAATTGTGCTAATATTATGCAAAACCCTAAGCTTGGGGATGCTAGTTTTGCTATGTCTACTACTTGTTGCAATGATCATGGTTGGGGTGATTCTTCTTTCGATCTTGAAAATTTATTTAAGCCCCATGATGAATATGAGATTGATAATAGTGTTTGCAATATTATTGAAAG
The DNA here is from genome assembly GCF_002162155.2 of Triticum dicoccoides. Lineage (NCBI taxonomy): Eukaryota > Viridiplantae > Streptophyta > Magnoliopsida > Poales > Poaceae > Triticum > Triticum dicoccoides. The sequence continues at coordinate 349,938,612 of NC_041388.1, read as the reverse complement.
TGGGTTTGGAAGAGTGTCAACTTTAGATCCCACTATTTTGGAAGAGTGTCAACTTTGCATGCATGTGGATCATGTTGAAAATATTTTATGTGATAGCTATTTTGTTGAATTTGCTTATGATCCTACATCTAATTATTATGAGAGAGGAAAATATGGTGGTAGAAATTTTCATGTTACTAAATTACATCTCGTTATGTTGAGATTGCTATTGTTTCTTTCCGCTTCCTTGCATATGCTACCTTTTGCTTGCCTTGATAATTTGTTTGCCTATAAGATGCCTATGCATAGGAAGTATGTCAGACTTAGATGCGTTTGTCACGTGTTTTATGATGCTCTCTTTGTGCTTCAATTCTTGTCTTTCATGTGAGCATCATTGAAATATTATGCCTAGCTATAAGTCTTTAAAGAAAAGCGCTTGTTGGGAGACAACCCAATATTTTTCCTTACTGTTATTGTCACATCCCTGCTTTTAGTCATGCATTAGGGTTGGATGAACTTGTGCATCATGTTTAAATTTCTCTTAAACTTGAAATGGGGCCTAATCAACCCCAACACCCCCCCTGAAAATGCTAATTTCCAACAATTGGAATTTCAATGAACCCAAAATGCCCTTCATAAAAGCCCACCATTTTTGGTCTTGACTAAAACCTCTGCCAAAAATGGTCTTGCAATTTATGGAGCCATTCTGGATTTTTTGAACAAGCCATAAGTATTTGGATTTGGGCATTTTAAATGCTATAAATATTTTAAAGTGATCAAATAATCTTGGAAGCATTTTTAGGCAGTTCCCAAATGTGTCTCTAAATATTTCCAGAGTTTTTGGAAATGAAATAGTATTTATTCTATTTCAATACACATAGCAGGAAATAAATAAAAGCAAACAGAAAGAGAGAGAGAGAGAGTTAGAGGACTTACATGTCGCCTGGCCTGGCCCAGCTCGGCCCAGCCCACTGGCTCCTGCCAGTCGTCCTCCTCCTCTCGCCAGGAGGACGAGAGGCGCGTGGCCGGCGCCCGCGGCCACACGCCGGCCACCTCCTGCTTCTGCCGACACCCCGGGCGCGCCTACGAGTGCCACACACTCCCCCTTGTTCCCCTCTCATTCTCCCCACTCTCCCCGTGCCCCTCTCCCTCCTCTGGTTCTCTCCCCATCCCCTGCCGAGCGCAGCCGTCGCCGCGGACAAGCACCACCGCGGCCACCGCCTCTCCCTCGCCTCTCTGACCGGCCCAGAAGCCCCGCCTCGTCGCCCTCGTCCTCTCCGCCGTGCCATGCCGCCCCGGACGCCCCCAAACGTCATCACCGCGGTTGTCTTCTACCTCGAGCAACCGAGATCACCGGCAACGCCCCGACGTCGTCCGACCTCCCCCGATCCCACTGAGACGCGTTTTGCAACCGCCGTGAGCTCCTCTACCGAACCCCTCACTCCCCGCCGTCTATTTCCTCCTCTAGCCTTACTAACCACCGCGCCCGAAGCTCGCCGCCGCCACCGCACGTCGCTGTCGTGGCCACAGCCATGTTGGGTCGCAACCGAGCACGCCATCATCTTTAACGCACTCGCAGGAGCCCGTAGCACCCCCGCACGCCCCTCGCCATGCCTGCTAGCGACTAGTTCGACCTCGCCCGAACTCCGGTAGCCACAACGCTCGTCGCCGACGGCGTTTCCGGCCACCCAGCTCCACCCACTGCAACCACTCGACACGGCTCACTCCCCGCATCACGTAGATGGTCTCCGCCGTCCTTTTGGTCGCCGGAGTGCAAAACCCGTGCTACTCCGCCGCGTCTCGCCTCGCCGGCGGCTAAACGCCGGCGAGTTTGACCACTTTTTGATCATGGACTGACACGTGGGCCCAGGTTGACTTCCCCCTGAGCCTATGATAGGTGGGGCCGGCCTGCTAATTAGTTTAGGATTAGTGTTAACTAATTATAATTAGTTTAGTCACTGACATGTGGGCCCAGGCCCCACTGACATTTAATTAGTACTAACTTAATCCTGTTAATTAGCTGAGACACTGACAGACAGGGCCCACCAGTCAGGTTTGACTGGCCGTGGCGCCTTTGACTCGCTGACATCATAGTGACGTAGTGTTGACGCATTTATTCTTTTTCTGAATTTATTTTTATATAGGAAATTCTAGAAAATAACCAAAACTTCTAAAAATCATAGAAAATCAACCATAGCTCCAAATCAAACAAATTATATATGAAAAATGATCAGAAAAATTCAATCTATCCATCTGTAATGGTTTAATGCATGACAAAACAAGTTAACCTTGCTGTTTAAGCAGATTAAGATAATGCACTAATAAGGCTATGTTAAATGAACTAACATTTGAATCTTTGATTCAAATGAGTTCATTCCTTTCTGTTTTAGCTTGCATTAGGCCAAAACACATTCATTTTGCCATGTCATAGCATGCATCATATTGTTGCATATTGTCATGTGTTGATTATGTTTCGGGGTGTCTTTCGTGGTAGGTTCTGCCTCCGAGGATAACCCCGAGTATCCGTCTGAAGGGCAGTACCCTACTACCACTACATCAGGCAAGCAACCCATTGATCATTCTGATACAAACCCATGTTCTCCCTTCTGCTCTTGTTTACTGCATTAAGACAACATGTTTCAAACTGCTGTGTGCTACGGTAGTTGAACCCTTATCCTCTGCATGACCTGTCATTGCCACAGTAACTAGATGAAACCCACTAGCATGTGTAGGAGTTGATTGAGCCATGTATGTGTTTCCTACCTTTCTATGCCTGCTATGCTTAGAGTTGTGTCAGGTCTGGTTCATCTGGGTGATGGGCTAGAGTGAAATGATTATGTCGGTAATGTGAGGGATGTGTTGAACATGATTTGGTAAAGGTATTGATGAGAGGCCATGTAGGAGTACATGGTGGGTTGTTTCATTGAGGTCGTCCATAAGAACTGAGATCTGTATGTGTGATTTAAGATTCAGTTACTACCATACATTCGGCCCGAAACCAACGGACCCTCTCGGCTTCTTATTCACCCTAGTACTCTGTCCAAGAGTTGTAATTAGTTTTTGGTGTTTGTAGGTTATGTGTTGGCGGCCGTGCGTAGCACTGACCCTAGGGGTGGGATATGTTGCGGTAGATACACCGTGGCACGGTGTACCGAGTCACCCGTTTGGTGTCTCGGGAACCCTGTTCACATCGTTCGGGGCCGTATGTGGAAACCTCGGCCGGAGTCCCTACGGATGGAACCTGGATAGGCGATAAACCTGTACTAGAGGCTTGAGTGTTTAGGTAGGCCGTGGCCGACACCCTCGTTGGGCTTCCGCTTGAAGGTTGCCGAGTACATGTCGTGTAAACGGCGGTAAGTGGTGAAAGCGTGTATGAAGATAAGTGTGAGTACCGAGGATGGCCTCTCGTAGGATGACGAGGGAGGATCCCCGGTGGAGTATTGTGTTGGTGAGTAGTGGACTCGTGTGCGAAAACTATTTTACTAGGGGAGTCTCGTAGGATAGCTTAGCCAAGAGTCAAAGCTGGCCTGCTGCAATAACTCCACCACCTAGTTGAGAACGAGCATGTATAGTAGGTTCTGATGTAAGACTTGCTGAGTACCTTTGTGCTCATGTTTGCTTAATTACAGTTTTCAGACGACAACACCGCCCCCTCCGATGGGTTCTACGTAGACCTTGATGTCGACGAGTGACTAGCCACCCAGGTGGTGATCTTGGCCATGGAGGGCCCTATGTAGATAGACAGGCTTCGAGAAGCCTTCTCCCTTTCTAGTGTCTGTACTCAGACTATTTGCTGCCGCATGTGCTTGTATGCTTGTATGACTTGAGTGTTGGGTCATGTGACCCCTACCTGTATGAACATGTTATGTATGGCTCTCTGGAGCCTTTAAATAATGTACTTGAGTTGTAGAGTTTTGTTGTGATGCCATGTTGTATGTACTCATATCGGGCATATTGTGTGTATGATTGAAATGCTTGGTATGAGTGGGATCCGAAAATCTAGTTGTCTATCCTTGGCAGCCTTTCTTATGGGGAAATGTAGTCTAGTGTTCCTCGAGCCATAGTAGTCCGCTGCAGCCCGGTTCACCGGAGTCCTGCTAGCCCAGCACTACTGCTCAGGACACTTGACTGGCCGGCATGTGTTTCACTTTGTTCCTATGTCTGTCCCTTCGGGGAAATGTCATGCGGTGACATCTGGAGTCCTGCCTAGCCTGCTACAGCCCGGGTTTCCCGGAGTCCTGTTAGCCCAGTGCTACAGCCCAAATTCACTCGCTGATGACCAACATGCTCGATGTGATTCATGTATGCCTGTCTCCATAGGTCTGCGCCGCTTTGGGTTCACGACTAGCCATGTCGGCCCGGGTTCTCTGTCATATGGATGCTAGCGACACTATCATATACGTGAGCCAAAAGGCGCAAACGGTTCCGGGCCATGGTAAGGCGACACCCTTGGGGATACCGTGCGTGCGGCCGCAATGTGATATGAGGTGTTACCGGCTAGATCGATGTGACTTGGAATCGGGGTCCTGACAGTGTTGATATCAGAGCCGGACTGCCTGTAGGTTTGCTGAGCCAAACGGGTCGATGTCGAGTCTAGAAATGCTTTAGTTATATGTAGGGGAATTGATTGTGGGAGGGAATGTAAGGCTCTTTTTACTCCTTTACCTTATGCCCTCTGATCTGAGTCATTCTCTTCTCATTCAACGTGGGTTAAGGACTGGGCTCTCTTCTTCTATCAGGTTCACGTGTTACTAATCTGTAGTAGCTTATAGGATTGTTGTTACAAGCCTCAGTACAGTTTCTACTAGTTTTAGTATGTTGCCAGTTGAATCAGAACCTTGATATGATGTTGTTGAGTCGTATTGCAAACTATTGTGGATGTCTCAAATCTTTTTCTGAGCATTTACAGCTGTTATGCTGTCCAATTTTCCCTAGAAATTCTAATGTCTTTGCATTGTGGTTGTGCTTTCAGATGGCCACTCGTGCTCAAAACCAAGTGGTTCGCCTGACCCGGTGCCTCGATGTGCCCGGTCATACTGCTATGTTAGTCCGGGTAATGATCGAGACGGGTTACCGTTGGTATCCTGAATACACTGTGGAAGAGCAATTCCGAGACTTCAACCAGAGCCAGTACCTCTGTACCGTCAGGATATATCCCTCTTATCCTGGAGCCACTGAGCCCATTCACTGTTCCTATGGACTCGGGGTTACTGTTGAGATGGCTGTGCAGGATGCTGCCTATTCCATGATGACCATCATGCGAGTCCGGACTGGCCTGCTTCGGAACACCGAATTCCATTATATGCCAGCTTCACTTCCGGAAGCGCAAGGGTATCTCCAAGCTATCTATGCTGACCCCACACATGAGGAGTCACTACTCCGCACCACTGCCGAGATGCTCGAGGATAAGGACCATGGAAATCGGGCTTGTGTATGGAGCTTTTTAACTCTCGTGCTGATCACTGGGCCACTTTGACTCGGTTTGCACCGGCGGTACAGGCAGGATACATGGATCTGAGGGATCTGTACCCTGTACGGTCTGGATTGCCAAATTGTATGGAGTGGCGCGATGTAGGAGGCATCATCCCTCCTCGTGGTCCCCGTCTGCCACCCCCTGTGGGACCAAGGCCACATCCGAGTCCCTATGGTCCACAGGCTCCACAGGACCGTCTGTTCCCAGATGATCATGTTCCACTTCCAGGTTTTGGTGGCGACCTCTATGAGGATTACTATGGAGCCGTTTGAGCTAGTAGTAGTTTCACTAGTATTGTAGTAGTTGTATTCTTCACAGTCCTGCGTGACCGTGGGATACGACTTGGTGTGCATCACGCTCCGGAGGTGTAGAAAAATAATGTATAGGAGCTTGGAATGCCTCCGATGAGATGTAATGTCTTTCACCGTAGTCGTACTCTAGCCTGGGCTTGTACTAAACTATGTATGGTGTGTATGACCAATGATATATATATGGCAGTTTGTATATTACCATGTCGTGCAATGAACATCTTAGCATTCCAAGTTATCCATTACATTTTGCACTTCCTTGCTAAGTTTGTGCCATCCTTATCTAAACCGTTGTCTTGTTTTCTCCTAGGATGGTCAACACCCGCAGTAACCCTGCTGCCCCGGAGCAGGGGGAAGCCAGTGCAGCTAGGGGTGAAAATCTGCCTCACCCGCCTTCTCTGGCCGAAGTGATGCTGGAGGCGGAAAGAAACAAGCGTGAGACTAACCACTTGCTAGAGCGGATTGAGCAGAACACTGCACGCCATCAGCGAAATGACTTGGTGTCAATCAATGACTTCATCAAGTTGTACCCACCAAAGTTTAATCATTCCGTCGAGCCCCTCGACGCGGATGACTGGCTTCGTAGCATCACCCACAAGCTATGTTCTGCCAACGTAGCCGAAGCTGATAAGGTTACTTATGCTGCCTATCACCTCGAAGGCCCTGCTAGCCTTTGGTGGGAAAATTTTGAAGCTATGCGTCCGGTCGGCCAAATCACTACTTGGGCTGAATTCAGTGAGGCTTTCCGTGAGAATCACATCCCGGAAGGTCTCATAGATCGCAAGAGGGAAGAGTTCTGCAATTTCACCCAAGGAAGACTGACTGTGGATGCATATAGTCGTGAATTTGGGAATCTGGCATGATATGCTCCTGAAGAGGTATCCACCGACGCTAAGAAGCAGGCAAGGTTCCGCAAGGGACTTAGCCCTGAGCTTCGCCGCGATCTTCGTCTACACGAGTGCACCTCCTTTCAGAAGTTGGTCAACAAAGCCATCAGTGCTGAGACAGGTCGGTCTGATTATGACGCTTCACGCAAGCACTCCCGTGATTTTGGCTCTTCATCCGGCTTTGGATCTCAGAAGCGTCGGGTGTGGATTCCAAGCATGGCACTGCCACCCAGGTTCATTCCGAGGCCATCCTTTGAGGTGCCTCATCCCAACCAGCAGTTTGCACCGCCCAAACCCTATGGTGGGCCCACTGCTAATGCTGCTCCACGCCCCAATGTTGTGACATGTTTCAAGTGTGGAGAGCCGGGTCACTATAGTCGAGAGTGTCCCCAGAACAACAAGCCCAATCAGTCTGGAAAGTCCGTTGGCCGTGGTAAGCCAGCGGGAAAGACATTCTACGCCAAGCCGGTCACCAGTGCACGTGGCCATGTCAACTATGTTTCAGCCGAGGAGGCTCATGAGGATCCTAACGTCGTCCTTGGTACGCTCCTTGTTAATTGCCATTCGGCATCTGTTCTTTTCGATACTGGAGCATCTCATTCATTCATATCCGAGAACTATGATCGATTGCATAACACGACATTCTGTGACATGCCCACTTCCATGGTAATTCAAACTCCGGGTTCCAAATGGCAAACTTCTAGAGTAAGCCATGGGAACGAAATTCTTGTCGATAGACTTGTCTTTCTTGCATCTTTAATAGCTCTCAAGTCCTCGGACATTAACATCATCTTGGGTATGGACTGGATGTCAGCTCATTATGCTAAGATTGATTGTGCCACTAGAACCGTTCAACTTACTCACCCATCGGGCAAGACAGTCAATGTCTTAACTCGAGTGGCCAAGCGCCAGCTTTACTCCCTAAATGCCAACCCCCTTCCAGACCTTGAGGATATTCCGGTAGTCCGAGACTTTCCGGATGTCTTTCCAGAAGAACTGCCAGGTGTTCCACCTGACAGGGATGTCGAGTTTGTGATAGACCTTATTCCAGGAACCGTTCCAATTTCTAGAAGACCCTATAAGATGGCACCCTTAGAACTAGCCGAGCTTAAGAACCAACTCGATGAGTCCTTGAAAAAGGGTTTCATCTGTCCTAGTTCCTCTCCTTGGGCTTTCCCCGTCCTCTTTGTCAAGAAGAAGGATGGAACGGATCGGATGGTTGTAGATTACCGACCTGTCAACTTGGTCACCATCAAGAACAAGTATCCGCTTCCCAGGATCAACGATCTGTATGATCAGCTCGCTGGATCCTCAGTCTTTTCCAAGATGGATTTGAGGTTGGGCTACCATCAAATCAAAATCAGAAATGGGGACATTTCCAAAACGGCCTTTGTTACTCGCTATGGCCAATACGAGTACACCGTTATGTCCTTCGGTTTAACCAATGCCCCAGCCACCTTCTCTCGGTTAATGAACTCGGTCTTCATGGAGTATTTGGATAAATTCGTCATAGTTTACCTCGATGACATACTCATCTACTCCAAGAATGAAGAGGAACATGCAGAACATCTAAGGCTGGTGTTGACGAAACTTCGAGAGCATCGCCTTTATGCCAAATTCTCCAAGTGTGAATTTTGGTTGCCAGAAGTGACCTATCTAGGCCATGTAATCTCTAGTAAGGGTATTGCTGTCAATCCCGAGCGAGTTCAAGCCGTCCTTGATTGGACTCCACCTGAGACGGTCAAGCAAGTTCGGAGCTTCCTTGGCTTAGCGAGCTATTGCCGCCACTTCGTCGAGAATTTCTCCAAGGTTGCTAAACCTCTAACTGAACTCCTCAAGAAAGATAAAAAGTTCGAGTGGACCCCACAGTGCGAGTTCAGCTTTCAGGAACTGAAAAGACGCCTGACATCTTCTCCCGTACTGGTACCACCAGATTTCTCCAAGGACTTTATTATCTATTGCGACGCCTCGCGACAAGGACTAGGTTGCATACTCGTGCAAGATCGGTAGGTAATTGCCTATGCTTCACGGCAATTACACCCACATGAGGAAAACTATCCCACACATGATCTAGAGCTTGCAGCTGTAGTCCATGCACTCAAAACTTGGCGACATTACCTCCTCGGTAATCGTTGCGAGATCTTCACCGATCACCAAAGTTTGAAATATATCTTCACCCAACCGGATTTGAATCTCAGGCAAAGACGTTGGGTCGAGTTGATCTCGGATTATGACTTAGGAATAACTTACACCCCAGGCAAAGCCAATGTCATGGCTGATGCGCTAAGTCGTAAATCTTATTGTAACAACCTGATGTTATAACAAAGTCAACCACTTCTTCGCGAGGAATTCCGTAAGCTCAATCTTCACATTGTTCCTCGAGGATTCCTATCCACCCTGGTGGCGAAACATACCCTTATGGATCAGATCATCAAGGCACAGAAGGTAGATCCGGGAATCTCCCATATTAGGAGAAACATTAAGAAAGGAGTCGCGAATTGTTTCTCCCTTGATGATCAAGGTGTCGTATACTTTGAAACCGCTTAGTGGTTCCCAAGGCACGAAACCTGAGGTGGCTGATCCTTAAGGAAGCTCATGAATCCCCTCTCACCATTCATCCCGGTAGTACTAAAATGTATCAAGACCTACGCCAGAGGTTTTTGTGGACTAGGATGAAGAGAGAAATCGCTCAATACATTGCTAATTGCGACGTTTGTCGTCGTGTTAAAGCAGAGCATCAACGGCCTGCTGGCACCCTTCAACCTTTGGCTATTCCTGAGTGGAAATGGGATAAAATCAGTATGGATTTCATTACCGGGTTTCCCAGGACCAAGAGAGGGAATAATGCCATCTTCGTCGTGATCGGCCGTCTTTCCAAAGTAGCCCATTTCCTACCTGTTCGTGAGAGTATCACCGCTAGCCAGCTAGCTAAATTATACATCTCCCGAATAGTGTCGCTTCATGGTGTCCCATTGGAAATTAACTTAGACCGTGGGAGTCTCTTCACCTCTCGATTTTGGGAAAGTTTCCAAAATGCTATGGGAACTCGTCTCTCTTTTAGCACCGCCTTCCATCCTCAATCAAGTGGTCAAGTAGAGCGAGTCAATCAAATTCTGGAAGATATGCTCCGAGCTTCTGTCATCTCATTCGGAATGGGTTGGGAGAAGTGCCTTCCATTCGCGGAGTTTGCTTATAACAATAGTTATCAAGCTAGTTTGGGCAAAGCTCCTTTCGAAGTTCTCTATGGACGAAAATGTCGAACGCCTCTTAACTGGTCAGAAACCGGGGAAAGACAACTCTTTGGCCCGGATATGATTCAGGAAGCAGAAGAGCAGGTTCGCGTTATTTGTGAGAAATTGAAAACAGCCCAATCTCGTCAAAAGAGCCAATATGATCGTAAACATAAGCTCATGACTTATGAAGTCGGCGAGAAGGCTTACCTTCGGGTTACTCCGTTAAAGGGAACCCATCGTTTCGGTATCAAAGGCAAATTGGCTCCTCGTTACATTGGACCCTTTCACATTCTTGCCAAACGAGAAGTTGCCTACCAATTGGAACTACCTTCGCATCTTTCCAGAGTTCACGATGTCTTCCACGTTTCTCAACTCAGGCGTTGCTTCGCGAATCCTATCCGTGGAGTGGACCACGAAACGCTTGATCTACAAGATAACCTCTCATATCGGGAATATCCCGTTCGTATCCTTGATCAAGCCGAGCGTACCACTCGACGCCATAATATCAAGTTTCTCAAAGTTCAATGGTCACACCATTCCGAAAAGGAAGCCACTTGGGAAAGGGAGGATCGTCTTCGACTCGAGTACCCCACCTTCTTCCCGGAGGATCCTAAATCTCAGGACGAGATTCTTTTGAGTGGGGTTGAGTTGTCACATCCCTGCTTTTAGTCATGCATTAGGGTTGGATGAACTTGTGCATCATGTTTAAATTTCTCTTAAACTTGAAATGGGGCCTAATCAACCCCAACACCCCCCCTGAAAATGCTAATTTCCAACAATTGGAATTTCAATGAACCCAAAATGCCCTTCATAAAAGCCCACCATTTTTGGTCTTGACTAAAACCTCTGCCAAAAATGGTCTTGCAATTTATGGAGCCATTCTGGATTTTTTGAACAAGCCATAAGTATTTGAATTTGGGCAGTTTAAATGCTATAAATATTTTAAAGTGCTCAAATAATCTTGGAAGCATTTTTAGGCAGTTGGGAATATTCCCAAATGTGTCTCTGAATATTTCCAAAGTTTTTGGAAATGAAATAGTATTTATTCTATTTCAATACACATAGCAGGAAATAAATAAAAGCAAAGAGAAAGAGAGAGAGAGTTAGAGGACTTACCTGTCGCCTGGCCTGGCCCAGCTCGGCCCAGCCCACTGGCTCCTGCCAGTCATCCTCCTACTCTCGCCAGGAGGACGAGAGGCGCGTGGCCGGAGCCCGCGGCCACACGCCAGCCACCTCCTACTTCTGCCGACACCCCGGCGCGCCTACGAGTGCCACACACTCCCCCTCGTTCCCCTCTCATTCTCCCCACTCTCCCCGTGCCCCTCTCCCTCCTTTGGTTCTCTCCCCATCCCCTGCCGAGCGCAGCCGTCGCCGCCGACAAGCACCACTGCGGCCACCGCCTCTCCCTCGCCTCTTTGACCGGCCTAGAAGCCCTGCCTCGTCGCCCTCGTCCTCTACGCTGTGCCACGCCGCCCCGGACACCCCCAAACGTCATCACCGCGGTCGTCTTCTACCTCGAGCAACCGAGATCACCGGCAACGCCCCGACATCGTCCGACCTCCCCCGAGCCCACTGAGACACGTTCTGCAATCGCCGTGAGCTCCTCTACCGAACCCCTCGCTCCCCGCCGTCTATTTCCTCCTCTAGCCTTACTAACCACGGCGGCCGAAGCTCGCCGCCACGACCGCACATCGCCGTCATGGCCACAGCCACGTTGGGTCGCAACCGAGCATGCCATCGTCTTCAACGCACTCGTAGGAGCCCGTAGCACCCCCGCACGCCCCTCGCCGTGCCTGCTAGCGACTAGTTCGACCTCACCCGAACTCCGGCAGCCGCAACGCTCATCGCCGACGGCGTTTCCGGCCACCCCAGCTCCACCCACTGCCACCACTCGACGCGGCTCACTCCCCACATCACGTAGATGGTCTCCGCCGTCCTATTGGTCGCCGGAGTGCAAAACCCGCGCTGCTCCGCTGCGTCTGGCCTCGCCGGCGGCTAAACGCCGGCGAGTTTGACCACTTTTTGACCGTGGACTGACGCATGGTCCCAGGTTGACTTCCCCTCTGAGCCTATGACAGGTGGGGCCGGCCTGCTAATTAGTTTAGGATTAGTGTTAACTAATTTTAATGAGTTTAGTCACTGACATGTGGGCACAGGCCCCACTGACAGTTAATTAGTACTAACTTAATCCTGTTAATTAGCTAAGACACTGACAGACAGAGCCCACCAGTCAGGTTTGACTGGCCCTGGCGCCTTTGACTCACTGACGTCATAGTGACGTAGTGCTGACGCATTTATTGGATTTATTTTTATATAGGAAATTCCAGAAAATAGCCAAAACTTCTAAAAATCATAGAAAATCAACCATAGCTCCAAATCAAACAAATTATATATGACAAGTGATCAGAAAAAATTCAATCTACCCATCTGTAATGGTTTCATGCATGACAAAACAAGTTAACCATGTTGTTTAAGCAGAATACGATAATGCACTAATAAGGCTATGTTAAATGAACTAACATTTGAATCTTTGATTCAAATGAGTTCATTCCTTTCTGTTTTAGCTTGCATTAGGCCAAGACACATTCATTTTGTCATGTCATAGCATGCATCATATTGTTGCATATTGTCATGTGTTGATTATGTTTCGGGGTGTCTTTCGTGGTAGGTTCTGCCTCCGAGGATAACCCCGAGTATCCGTCTGAAGGGCAGTACCCTACTACCACTACATCAGGCAAGCAACCCATTGATCATTCCGATACAAACCCATGTTCTCGCTTCTGCTCTTGTTTACTGCATTAAGACAACGCGTTTCAAACCGCTGTGTGCTATGGTAGTTGAACCCTTATCCTCTGCATGACCTGTCATTGCCACAGTAACTAGATGAAACCCACTAGCATGTGTAGGAGTTGATTGAGCCATGTATGTGTTTCCTACCTTGCTATGCCTGCTATGCTTAGAGTTGTGTCAGGTCTGGTTCATCTGGGTGATGGGCTAGAGTGAAATGATTATGTCGGTAATGTGAGGGATGTGTTGAACATGATTTGGTAAAGGTATCGATGAGAGGCCATGTAGGAGTACATGGTGGGTTGTTTCATTGAGGCCGTCCATAAGAACTGAGGTCTGTATGTGTGATTTAAGATTCAGTTACTACCATACATTGGGCCCGAAACCAACGGACCCTCTCGGCTTCTTATTCACCCTAGTACTCTGTCCAAGAGTTGCAATTAGTTTCCGGTGCTTGTAGGTTATGTGTTGGTGGCCGTGCGTAGCGCTGACCCTAGGGGTGGGCTATGTTGCGGTAGATACACCGTGGCACGGTGTACCGAGTCACCCGTTTGGTGTCTCGGGAACCCTGTTCACATCGTTCGGGGCTGTATGTGGAAACCTCGGTCGGACTCCCTACGGATGGAACCTGGATAGGCTATAAACCTGGACTAGAGGCTTGAGTGTTTAGGTAGGCCATGGCCGACACCCTCGTTGGGCTTCCGCTTGAAGGTTGCCGAGTACATGTCGTGTAAACGGCGGTAAGTGGTGAAAGCGTGTATGAAGAAGTACACCCCTGCAGGGCATAAAACTATTCGAATAGTCGCGTCCGCGGTAAAGGACTACATGGTTGCCTATAAAATTCATAGAAGTTAATGGATACTACTAAAAGACTCAAGATAAGTGTGAGTACCGAGGATGGCCTCTCGTAGGATGACGAGGGAGGATCCCCGGTGGAGTATTGTGTTGGTGAATAGTGGACTCGTGTGCGAAAACTATTTTACTAGGGGAGTCTCGTAGGATAGCTTAGCCAAGAGTCAAAGCTGGCCTGCTGCAATAACTCCACCACCTACTTGAGAACGAGCATGTATAGTAGGTTCTGATGTAAGACTTGCTGAGTACCTTTGTACTCATGTTTGCTTAATTACTGTTTTCAGACGACAACACCGCCCCCTCCGATGGGTTCTACGTAGACCTTGATGTCGACAAGTGACTAGCCACCCAGGTGGTGATCTTGGCCATGGAGGGCCCTATGTAGATAGACAGGCTTCGAGAAGCCTTCTCCCTTTCTAGTGTCTGTACTCAGACTATTTGCTTCCGCATGTGCTTGTATGCTTTTATGACTTGAGTGTTGGGTCATGTGACCCCTACCTGTATGAACATGTTATGTATGGCTCTCTGGAGCCTTTAAATAATGTACTTGAGTTGTAGAGTTTTGTTGTGATGCCATGTTGTATGTACTCATATCGGGCATATTGTGTGTATGATTGAAATGCTTGGTATGAGTGGGATCCGACAATCTAGTTGTTTATCCTTGGAAGCCTTTCTTATGGGGAAATGTAGTCTAGTGTTCCTCGAGCCATAGTAGTCCGCTACAGCCCGGTTCACCGGAGTCCTGCTAGCCCAGCACTACTGCTCAGGACACTTGACTGGCCGGCATGTGTTTCACTTCGTTCCTATGTCTGTCCCTTTGGGGAAATGTCACGCGGTGACATCCGGAGTCCTGCTAGCCTGCTACAGCCCGGGTTCCCCGGAGTCCTGTTAGCCCAGTGCTACAGCCCGGATTCACTCGCTGATGACCGACATGCTCGATGTGATTCATGTATGCCTGTCTCCATAGGTCTACGTCGCTTTGGGTTCACGACTAGCCATGTCGGCCCGGGTTCTCTGTCATATGGATGCTAGCGACACTATCATATACATGAGCCAAAAGGCGCAAACGGTTCCGGGCCATGGTAAGGCGACACCCGTGGGGATACCGTGTGTGCGGCCGCAATGTGATATGAGGTGTTACCGGCTAGATCGATGTGACTTGGAATCGGGGTCCTGACAGTTATTAAATAAATAATTTACCTAGCCTCTGTTTTGGTTGTGTTTTTTGTGTTTAATTAGTGTTTGTGCCAAGTAGAACCGTTGGGAAGACTTGGGGAAAGTCTTGTTATCTTGCTGTAAAAAACAGAAACTTTAGCGCTCACGAGAACTGCTGCCATTTTTATTTGGAAAGTGCTATTTAGTTAATTATTTTTGCACATGATTAATATATAAATTCCTCACGTCCAGAAATCTATTTTAGAATTTTTGGGGTTCCAGATCTTGCGCTAGTTACAAATTACTACAGACTGTTCTGTTTTTGACAGATTCTGTTTTTCCTGTGTTGTTTGCTTATTTTGATGAATCTATGGCTAGTAAAATAGTTATAAACCATAGAGAAGTTGGAATACATTAGGTTTAACACCAATATAAATAAAGAATGAGTTCATTACAGTACCTTGAAGTGGTCTTTTGTTTTCTTTCGCTAACGGAACTCACGAGATTTTCTACTTTAAGTTTTTTGTTGTGAAGTTTTCAAGTTTTGGGTAAAGATTTGATGGATTATGGAACGAGGAGTGGCAAGAGCCTAAGCTTGGGGATGCCCATGGCATCCACAAGATAATCTAGGTACACCTAAAAGCCAAAGCTTGGGGATGCCCCGGAAGGCATCCCCTCTTTCGTCTACTTCCATCGGTAACTTTACTTGGAGCTATATTTTTATTCACCACATGATATGTGTTTTGCTTGGAGCGTCTTGTATGATTTGATTCTTTGCTTTTTAGTTTACCACAATCATCCTTGCTGTACACACCTTTTGAGAGAGCCATACATGATTTGGAATTTGTTAGAATACTCTATGTGCTTCACTTATATCTTTTGAGTTATATAGTTTTGCTCTAGTACTTCACTTATATCTTTTAGAGCACGGTGGTGGATTTGTTTTATAGAAACTATTGATCTCTCATGCTTCACTTATATTATTTGAGAGTCTTAAATAGGATGGTAATTTTATTAAATAATCCTAATATGCTAGGTATTCAAGATTAGTAAAAAAAATCTTATGAGTGTTTTGAATACTAAGAGAAGTTTGATGCTTGATGATTGTTTTGAGATATGGAGGTAATAATATCAAAGTCGTGCTAGTTGAGTAGTTGTGAATTTGAGAAATGCTTGTGTTGAAGTCTGCAAGCCCCGTAGCATGCACGTATGGTAAACGTTATGTAACAAATTTGAAACATGAGGTGTTTTTTGATTGTCCTCCTTATGAGTGGCGGTCAGGGACGAGCGATGGTCGTTTCCTACCAATCTATCCCCCTAGGAGCATGCGCGTAGTGCTTGGTTTTTGATGACTTGTAGATTTTTTCAATAAGTATGTGAGTTCTTTATAACTAATGTTGAGTCTATGGATTATACACACTCTCACCCTTCCATCATTGCTTGCCTCTTCGGTACCGTGCATTGCCCTTTCTCACATTGAGAGTTGGTGCAAACTTCGCCGGTTCATCCAAACCCCGTGATATGATACGCTCTTTCACACATAAACCTCCTTATATCTTGCTCAAAACAGCCACCATACCTACCTATTATGGCATTTCCATAGCCATTCCAAGATATATTGCCATGCAACTTTCCACCATTCTGTTTATCATGACACATTCATCATTGTCATATTGCTTAGCATGATCATGTAGTTGACATAGTATTTGTGGCAAAGCCACCATTCATAATTCTTTCATACATGTCACTCTTGGTTCATTGCATATCCTGGTACACTGCCGGAGGCATTCATATAGAGTCATCTTTTGTTCTAGCATCGAGTTGTAATCATTGAATTGTAAATAAATAGAAGTGTGATGATCATCATTTTCTAGAGCATTGTCCCAAGTGAGGAAATTAAAAAAGGGAGAGAAGGCCCAAAAAAGAGAAAAAGAGAGAAGGGACAATGCTACTATCCTTTGCCACACTTGTGCTTCAAAGTAGCACCATAATCTTCATGATAGAGAGTCTTTTGTTTTGTCACTTTCATATACTAGTGGGAATTTTTCATTATAGAACTTGCCTTGTATATTCCAACAATGGGCCTCCTTAAGTGCCCTAGGTCTTCGTGAGCAAGCAAGTTGGATGGACACCCACTTAGTTTCTTTTGTTGAGCTTTCATACATTTATAGCTCTAGTGCATCTGTTGCATGGCAATCCCTACTCCTCGCATTAACATCAATCGATGGGCATCTCCATAGCCCATTGATTAGCCTCGTTGATGTGAGACTTTCTCCTTTTTTGTCTTATCCACATAACCCCCATCATCATATTCTATTCCACCCATAGTGTTATGTCCATGGCTCGTGCTCATATATTGCATGAAAGTTTGTAGGTTTGAGATTACTAAAGTATGAAACAATTTCTTGGCTTGTCATCGGGGTTGTGCATGATGAGAGCATTCTTGTGTGATAAAAACGGAGCATGACTAAACTATATGATTTTGTAGGGATGAACTTTCTTTGGCCATGTTATTTTGAGAAGACATAATTGCTTAGTTAGTATCCTTGAATTATTATTATTTTTATTTCAATATGAACTTTTATCTTGAATCTTTCGGATCTGAATATTCATACCACAATTAAGAAGAATTACATTAAAATTATGCCAAGTAGCACTTCACATCAAAAATTATCTTTTTTATCATTTACCTACTCGAGGACGAGCATGAATTAAGCTTGGGGATGCTTGATACGTCTCCAATGTATCTATAATTTTTGATTGCTCCATGCTATATTATCTACTGTTTTGGACATTATTGGGCTTTATTATCCACTTTTATATCATTTTTGGGACTAACCTATTAACCGGAGGCCCAGCCCAGAATTGCAGTTTTTTGCCTATTTCAGAGTTTCGCAGAAAAGGAATATCAAATGGAGTCCAAACGGAATGAAACCTTCGGGAACGTGATTTTTGGAACGAACAAGACCCAGGAGACTTGGACCCTATGTCAAGCAACCAGGCACGCCCTCCACCCTCATGGGCCCCCTGTTGCTCCACCGAGATACTCCTTCCTCCTATATATACCTACGTACCCCCAAACGATCAGATACGGAGCCAAAAACCTAATTCCACCGCCGCAACCTTCTGTATCCACGAGATCCCATCTTGGGACCTGTTCCGGAGCTCTGCCGGAGGGGGCATCCATCAAGGAGGGCTTCTACATCAACACCATAGCCTCTCTGATGAAGTGTGAGTAGTTTACCTCAGACCTTCGGATCCATAGTTATTAGCTAGATGACTTCTTCTCTCTTTTTGGATCTCAATATAATGTTCTCCCCCTCTCTTGTGGAGATCTATTCGATGTAATCTTCTTTTTGCGGTGTGTTTGTTGAGACCGATGAATTGTGGGTTTATGATCAAGATTATCTATGAAGAATATTTGAATCTTCTCTGAATTCTTTTATGTATGATTGGTTATCTTTGCAAGTCTCTTCGAATTATCAGTTTGGTTTGGCCTACTAGATTGATCTTTCTTGCAATGGGAGAAGTGCTTAGCTTTGGGTTCAATCTTGTGGTGTCATTTCCCAGTGACAGTAGGGGCAGCAAGGCACGTATTGTATTGTTGCCATCGAGGATAACAAGATGGTTTTTTTTTATCATATTGCATGAATTTATCCCTCTACATCATGTCATCTTGCTTAAGGTGTTACTTTGTTTTCATGAACTTAATACTCTAGATGCATCTTGGATAGCGGTCGATGAGTGGAGTAATAGTAGTAGATGCAGGCAGGAGTCGGTCTACTTGTCTCGGACGTGATGCCTATATACATGATCATGCCTAGATATTCTCATAACTATGCTCAATTCTGTCAATTGCTCAACAGTAATTCGTTCACCCACCGTAAGATACTTATGCTCTTGAGAGAAGCCACTAGTGAAACCTATGGCCCCCGGGTCTATCTTCATCATATTAATCTTCCAATACTTAGTTATTTCCTTTGATTTTTACATTGCTTTTATTTTACTTTGCATCTTTATCACAAAAATACCAAAAATAGTATCCTATCATATCTATCAGATCTCACTCTCGTAAGTGACTGTGAAGGGATTGACAACCCCTTATCGCATTGGTTGCGAGGAGTTATTTGTTTTGTGCAGGTACGAGGGACTCGCGCGTAGCCTCCTACTGGATTGATACCTTGGTTCTCAAAAACTGAGGGAAATACTTATGCTACTTTGTTGCATCATCCTTTCCTCTCCAAGGAAATCCAACGCAGTGCTCAAGAGGTAGCATCCTCCATTGCTGCAACAGAGCAGTCATTTTGAATAAGAAGTCAGACGTTTGGTTAGGGAAAGAGTTCTTAATGGCAGACTTACTACAGGTAGTCTAAATGGACTAACAGGGCATGACAAAAGGGAACCAAAACACACGGCAAAATTGACCAGAGATATTTGCAGTAAGATCAAAGTCATCAAAGATATTCGGGTGCTAGTTAACATTCAACCACAACCAAACTCAACTCTAGAAAAATATCACAAGCATATATCTAACAAGAATATGTTTCATGTCTTCATTCTCTCCACAAAGGGAACATGTTGTGTCAATTGTACCATTACACTTAAGAATCTGGTCACCAGAGAGAACACGCCGACGCCGCCGAATGGTTTTCCATAGAAAGATTCTAATTTAAGAGGAATGTGATGTAACGCCCTCGATGCGGCTATATCTCCCACGTGTCGAAGCACGACTTAGAGGCATAACCGCATTGAAAGCAATGTCGCAAGTGAGGTAATCTTCACACAACCCATGTAATACATAAGGGAAAGAGATACATAGCTGGCTTACAATCGCCACTTCACATAAATACATGAATAAAGCATTACATCAACCAGATACAATCAAGGTCCGACTACGGAACCAAAATAAAAGAAGACTACCCCAAATGCTACACAGATCCCCGATCGACCCCAACTGGGCTCCACTACCGATCAACTGGAAACGGAACAACAAAACGAACACGAACTTCATCGAGCTCCTCCTTAAGCTCGGTTGCGTCACCTGCTCGGTAACATCGGCACCTGCAAACTGGTTTTGGAAGTGTCTGTGAGCCATGGGGACTCAGCAATCTCACACCCTCGCGATCAAGACTATTTAAGATTATAGGTAGGGTAAAAGTATGAGGTGGAGCTGCAGCAAGCGACTAGCATATATGGTGGCTAACATATTCGCAAAAGAGAGCGAGAAGAGAAGGCAAAAGCACGGTCGAACAACTATGATCAAGAAGTGATCCTAGAGCAACCTACATCAAACATTACTCCAACACCGTGTTCACTTCCCGGACTCCACCGGAAATAGACCATCATGGTTACACACGCGGTTGATGTATTTTAATTAAGGTCAACTTCAGGTTTTCGACAATCAGACATTAACAAATTCCCATCTGCCCATAACCGCGGGCACGGCTTTCGAAAGTTCATAACCCTGCAGGGGTGTCCCAACTTAGCCCATCACAAGCTCTCACGGTCAACGAAGGATATTCCTTCTAGCGGGAAGACCCGATCAGACTCGGAATCCCGGTTAAAAGACATTTCGACAATGGTAAAACAAGACCAGCAAAGCCACCCGAATGTGCCAACAAATCCCGATAGGAGCTGCACATATCTCTTTCTCAGGTCACACCGGATTGTCCAAGGTTCCGGTAGGCCAGCCCAGAGTTGCCCCTGGTGGCCACCGGCAGCTGACAGGTTGGACCAACACTCAGAGGAGCACTGGCCCGGGGGTTTAAATAAAGATGAACCTTGAGTCTGCAGAACCCAAGGGAAAGAAAAGGCTAGGTGGCGAATGGTAAAACCAATGTTGGGCCTTGCTGGAGGAGTTTTATTCAAGGCGAACTGTCAAGGGGTTCCCATTATAACCCAACCGCGTAAGGAACGCAAAATCCGGGAACATAACACCGATATGACAGAAACTAGGGCGGCAAGAGTGGAACAAAACACCAGGCATAAGGCTGAGCCTTCCACCCTTTACCAAGTATATAGATGCATTAATTATATAAGAGATATTGTGATATCCCAACAAGTGAACATGTTCCAACAAGGAACAACATCTCCATGTTTCAACAAGGAACAAACTTCAATCTTCACCTGCAACTAGCAACGCTATAAGAGGGGCTGAGCAAAGCGGTAACATAGCCAAACAACGGTTTGCTAGGACAAGGTGGGTTAGAGGCTTGGTTCAACAATATAGGAGGCATGATAAGCAAGTGGTCGGTATCGCAGCATATGCATAGCAAAAGAGCGAGCAACTAGCAAGCAAAGATAGAAGTGATTTCGAGGGTATGGTCATCTTGCCTGAAATCCCGCAAGGAAGAAGAACGAGTCCATGAAGAAGTCAAACGGACGTAGACGAACGGGTCCTCACAAACACGACATTATCGGAACCAACCCGAAGAAGCAACACTGGAAAGAAGCACACAACATAGTAAACAACCAACACATGAACATGGTATGATATGCGGGATGCGGTATGTGATGCATATGCATGATTTGGAAAGGAATGATTGAACCTGGCCTCAACTTGGAAATCCAATAGTGCCACTGGAAAGGTGAGATGATTTCGGTTGAAATCGATATAAAGATCACCGGAATCGGATGCACGGTTTGGTAATGGCAAGCAAAACAAGTATGGCACCGGTCTGCGATAAACAGCAAGTAGTCATCTAAATGCATCAAGTTAAATATGCTACAGCACTCAAACAAGGAAACAAAATACATGGTAGGAATACACTCAAGAAGCTTAACAAAAGATGAACACTGAGCTACGGCTAAATCATCCATTAACAGGTTTAAACAAGCATGGCAAAAGAGCAAATGATAACAGGTTTCAGACTTAGTGAAATTAACACAAGTCTGGAATTTATCATCGGAAAGCACACTTTAGAGTATGAAAACTACATGCTACAGGAACTTAACATGTCAAAGCAAGGCATGGCATGAAGCTACTCAAAGCACTTACCAAAAGTCCCTTAGTGACCTTGAGCCAAAAGGGATCATAAAATACAATTGCAAGCATGTGAACATGGCAAAAACATAAGCAGATTCAGACTTAGTGAAAAACTGGATCATGCAAAACAGTTAACGATTAGGCATGTTTACGAGCTCGTTGCACTCACTACAGAGCATGACTAAGAATACATCCATTAAGAAGACATGGCATAGAAGCTAGACATGGCAAGAACAACATCATAGCATGCATGGATCAATAGCAACATCCTTGGAAAAATCGCTAAACATGTCAACAATCTGCCAGGATTCACGATATAGCAAAAGTAGAGCTCGATTGACTCAAGCTAGGGTGCTCCATAAATGAAAACAAAGACATGGATGGATAGAGCACCACGATGTTAACAAATCATCCTTACTGATCATCCTCAAAAGAGGCACGTATCACTAGGAAACAACATGAACATATGGCATAACGACAAAATCAGGACAAGGACTTAGTGAAAAACTAAGTCCCTGAAATCAGCATTACCGATTACGCTACTTTGCAAGCTTGTGCTAGTCACCACACATATCACAAAAATACATGCCAACACCTCTGTAAAGATGGCATGGCATATAACAAAACACATGAAGAGCTCAGGGTCATAGCATGCACACATAAATCATGGCAAAAATGACAAAATGCCATTTGCTGAAACAGATCTGACAAATTACTCACATAGACCTCTTCCAACAGCATTTCGGGCATCAAGATGAGCTCAAATGAAAATTATGCAATGAGATGAAATGATGTACTCGTCGAGACGAA
This sequence comes from Triticum dicoccoides, assembly GCF_002162155.2. Classification (NCBI taxonomy): domain Eukaryota; kingdom Viridiplantae; phylum Streptophyta; class Magnoliopsida; order Poales; family Poaceae; genus Triticum; species Triticum dicoccoides. The sequence continues at coordinate 349,916,143 of NC_041388.1, read as the reverse complement.
CATTTTGATATGCTACACGCACGAATCGGGGCAACAGTGACAGAGTTATGATGCGATGAAAAGTGCACAAAAATTACTGAGATCTGGGGACTTAGCCATATCACCTCGCGGAAAAAGTCAACCCGAGACGAGACGGAGCAGGACGGAGGGATCCAGGTCACGGGACGGAGTGTTTGGATCGGGCACCCGGTCGATCTCGTCCACCCCCGACGAGAACTCACCGGAGTTGGCCAGAGGGACGCCGGAGACGGAGAAGGAGGCGCGGGGGCTCGCCGGAGTTGCCCCGGGCGGCGGATCCGGCGACCCAAGGCGGCGGCGCAGCTGAGGTCCGGCGGCGAAGCAGC
>NC_041388.1:349904954-349915261 GCF_002162155.2 Triticum dicoccoides | reverse complement strand
GCGGAGACGGGCGGCGGCGAGGTCGCGTGGTGGAGGCGGCGGCCGGCGGCGAGCGCAGCGGCGACGGGGCGGCGTGCGGTGGAGTCGGCGGCGGCGCGGGGAAGGCGCTTGGGTGGCGGCGGTCAGGCCAGGCGCGGGGCACGCGGTCGGGCCGGGCGGGCCGGCCGTGGGCCCGCAGGGCCGCGGCGGCGCGGGGGAGAGAGAGGACGCGCGGTGAGGTGACGTGGAGGGCGTCGGTTGGTTGCAGCGGCGGGGTGAGCGACGTGGCGCGACGCCATTGGACGGAGGGACGTGGCCGGCGGACATGTCCGGCGCGGAGATGTATGTCCGGTGGCGCGAGGACGAAGGGATCTAGGGTTAGGGGCGAAATAGACCCGGGGTTGAAATGGAGGGATCTATTTATAGAGGTAGAGGGAGCTAGGAGAGTCCAAATGAGGTGCGGTTTTCGGCCATGCGATCGTGATCGAACGACCGAGATGATGGAGGAGGTTTAGGTGGGGTTTGGGCCAAATTGGAAGGGTGTTGGGCTGCAGCACGCACGAGGCCTTTACGGTCCCTCGGTTAATCGTTGGAGTATCAAACGAAGTCCAAATGGCACGAAACTTGACAGGTGGTCTACCGGTGGTAAACCAAGGCTGCATGACAAGTCTCGGTCCAATCCGAAAACGTTTAACACCCGCACATGAAAAGAGGTAGAAAGGGACACCGGATGACATAGGAGCGCCGGATTGCAAAACGGACAACGGGGAAAATGCTCGGATGCATGAGACGAACATGTATGCAAAAGAAATGCACATGATGACATGATATGCAATGCATGACACGCAAGAAAGACAAGGCAACAACAGCGAATAACTGGAGGAAACCTGGCACATCGGTCTCGGGGCGTTACAACACTCCACCACTATGAGAGGATCTCGTCCCGAGATCTAGAATGGCACCGGAGGGGAAAACGGAAGAGAAAGAGAAGAGGTAAAACTAAGTTGCTTCTTTGACAAACGAGTGAAACCAAAGAACTTTGAAAAGGTTAAGCCATTTCGAGAAAAGAATACAACAGAGATAAATGAAGTTGAAAGCACTCCGTTAGCAAAGAGGAACAAGGGAGAACAACTTTGGGCAGCACTCCGATTGAGAAATGATAGAAGACTTGATAAGATGAAAAGAACTTGAGCAGAGGACACGACACTCCAGTTAAATGGATAAGCAAAAGAAAGAAGCATGATCTTGACAAAACAAGATGATGGGTTGAAAAGAGCAACATCGCAATGCCTCCGGAACAAAAGTAAGAATGGAATGGGATGAACGAAGGGAAAACAAGAACTCGAGGGAGTACGCTTACAACAAAAGCTAGAACGGAGTTGTTGGAAAACCAACAACGAAAAGAATAAGCTTGATATGGTCTTATGGAATACATCTCAAATTATGAGGTGACAACCTGCCACTCACGGGAAAAAGAATTGGATTGGTAAGAACAAGGAGACGAGAAGCTAATTTCACCGGGAGGATAAATGAAGAACTTGGGTCATTTATAAGCACCATAATAGTAACAATTCTTAGGGAAGGCTTTAGGTGAAATATAACCCAAGATAACTCCAATGAAGAGATCGATGGGTTTAAAATACCTCATTCTTGATAAGTTGTGAATCATGAAACATGAACTCAAAATATCAAGAATGACATAGCACCACCTTAAATGGTACGGAAGAAAGAATTGCACTCCGGATTGCAAGATGAAGAATGCTTGAGTTCCTCTGAAAAGAATCTCGATGAAAAACTTCGAGAAGGAATTAAATCCTCAATGAACCATCAAGTAGAGCCTTCATGAATAACCCCGGTAACAAAAGGATAACGAGAAGAAAGAGAAGTTGGAAACACAAGGTGAATCCTTGCAATGATTGGATGGATGTTCGTGATGAAATAAATTGAGAGAGCTTGGAACTCCGGAAAAGAAAAGATGAAACAAGTGAAACCGAGAATTTGATGAGCCTCCGGAATAGGGAATTGAGTTCACTCGATGAAACAAGAATAAGAATTACGTTATGCATATCCATCACCAATTCAAATTGATGACAAGCAATGGAATTGGCATACTACTTATTCTTGTTGAAAAGGATTAGGAGAGATGTCGATAACTTGATAAGGTCTTCAACGAAACACCGGTAGGATTGAAAATGAACGAAGTAAAGATAAAGAAACACCGGGAAAAATTAGCAAATGAACGAAGATACATGAAAGGGTTTAGATCCATGAGAACGAAGAGATCATGAACTGATTAGAGGATATTCGAACGATGCACCGGTAAGATTTGGAGAATGTGAGCTGCCAGCTGAAATGAATAATAATGAGATGATGGCCTCCGAAGAATCAAACTGAAAAGACACCTGAATTTGCACCGGATGGCTGAAAAGAATAGTCACAAAGAAAACAATTATGAGAGGAAGACATCAAGCTAGAACCACGAATCTTGAAAAGAATGGCGCAAGATTTAAGAGAAACTCTTCTTCAGTCTTCAAAATCTGAGAATGACGATGAGAAACACCACCAAATTGTTGAGATACTCTGGGATGAAAATTAGAAAGGTTGAACCAACGATGAAAAGAAAAGAAAGATCTTGGAGAAAAGCATTTGACTGATGATAATTCATTCTTACGTCAAATTTTAAAAGATTTGAGAATAGCTCCGGTAAAATAAGAGGAGTCAGGTAAGATCCTGGAAAAAGACATGTGGGTTAGGGCCCACTCAAAAGATACACCGTTGAAATGATTTAGAAGAGAGGTTGCACCGGTTGAATTAAATGGCTAGAATGAGATAACAATCTCGAAAGAGCTTGAACGATAGCAGAGTGTAAGCACGAATCTTCGGGATATCTTGAGCACTCCGGAACAATTGAATAGCGAGAAAAGAGGAGCACCGGCATGAGAAGGTGTTTGAAACGAGGAAAGAATATGATCAACAAAGATTGAATTGGATTCACCGGAGAAGAAAAAGAATGAAGAATGATTAACTTGAGACTCCGTTAGCATCTTCATGAGCAACACCGGGTAAGAACATTGACGGAAAGGAATGGAGAGACTCCTCATCAATAAAATGGATACTTGATGAAGAAATCTGAGTCCTTGAAGAAAAAGGGGTGGGTGGGTGGGAAAACAAAGGCAACTTGGAACGAATGAAGCAAACACCGTTGAGAAGAACTTATAATTGATCTTGGTAATGTTGAAATGATCGGATGCACTTGAAAAGAAACGTGCTGGTGAAAAGGATTGAGATGACAATCTCGATTATCAAGAAGGATTGGTATTCACATCAGAGTATGAGAACATAGCTTAGGAAAGGTATGGGATCAACATTTGACTTCGAAGCAACTCGAATACCACAACTCAAAACAAAACAAAGGATTGGCTTGCAAAATAAGCCGGAACAAACATATGATAGAGATTTCGTCCGAAGTTTTTGTGGTGGGGCCTACACGGGCTCGATCGTACAGCACCATCATGTACAAGGCAGTGCACATGACATACGAAGCGTCCCCGAGTCGGCATAGCCAAGGACTCTTTAAGACACAATGAGACCACTGTAAAACCAACCGTGAATAGGCGGACCACTAGACATCGAACCCCAATTTCATATCATATATCTGTCAAAAAGATATCCTAAGAGCTACTTGAATTCCCACTTATAAACTCCCGAAACTTTCCGGTTATGCAATCAGGTGTTGGGGACACAGGGGAAGCATAATATCTCACCCAAAACTAACAAATCCTACATCCAGCTGTATCCATCCTTCAACACATAACCAAGAAACCTTCAGAAATCATCTACCCCAACCTTCCAAAAGCATCCGTTATACAAGTTATGGCAATACTCCCGAACTCCCGCCCCAGTATTGGGTGGCGTCGAGGTTATCTCACCAACAACTGCATAAAAGAGATTTTCGATGTCGGCGAAACTAAACTCAGGTATTCCAGAACTGCAATGATAAGATTGTGACGACAACACCTCGGAGCTCAACTCCCCGGGACACTGCCACAACCCCTAAATGTTAGGAGGCACCAAGAACAATGTTCTCGTCACAAAACCATCGGAACGATTCCAAGATACCCGCGTGATTCTAATTTTTTTTAGTGAAATTTGAGAAGAGAAGAGTCAAAAATCTATGTCAGGATGCCTCACCAGAGCGATGAAGGGACTGGGGAGTAAAAAGAATTCCTAAACTCTCCGATATATATAATCCTAAATGACTCAAAACATTTCTAGACTCAATATCGCCAGCGATTCGATCAAGCAGGGGGCTCCTAAGGTCGGGGAAGGCTCTGATACCAACTTGTAACGCCCTCGATACGGCTATATCTCCCACGTGTCGAAGCATGACTTAGAGGCATAACCGCATTGAAAGCAATGTCGCAAGTGAGGTAATCTTCACACAACCCATGTAATACATAAGGGAAAGAGATACATAGTTGGCTTACAATCGCCACTTCACACAAATACATGAATAAAGCATTACATCAACCAGATACAATCAAGGTCCGACTACGAAACCAAAATAAAAGAAGACTACCCCAAATGCTACACAGATCCCCGATCGACCCCAACTGGGCTCCACTACTGATCAACTGGAAACGGAACAACAAAACGAACACGAACTTCATCGAGCTCCTCCTTAAGCTCGGTTGCGTCACCTGCTCGGTAACATCGGCACCTGCAAACTGGTTTTGGAAGTATCTATGAGCCATGGGGACTCAGGAATCTCACACCCTCGCGATCAAGACTATTTAAGCTTATAGGTAGGGTAAAAGTATGAGGTGGAGCTGCAGCAAGCGACTAGCATATCTGGTGGCTAACATATTCGCAAAAGAGAGCGAGAAGAGAAGGCAAAAGCAAGGTCGAACAACTATGATCAAGAAGTGATCCTAGAGCAACCTACGTCAAACATTACTCCAACACCGTGTTCACTTCCCGGACTCCACCGGAAACAGACCATCACGGTTACACACGCGGTTGATGTATTTCAATTAAGGTCAACTTCAGGTTTTCTACAATCGGACATTAACAAATTCCCATCTGCCCATAACCGCGGGCATGGCTTTCGAAAGTTCATAGCCCTGAAGGGGTGTCCCAACTTAGCCCATCACAAGCTCTCACGGTAACGAAGGATATTCCTTCTAGCAGGAAGACCCGATCAGACTCGGAATCCCGGTTACAAGACATTTCGACAATGGTAAAACAAGACCAGCAAAGCCACCCGAATGTGCCGACAAATCCCGATAGGAGCTGCACATATCTCTTTCTCAGGGCACACCGGATTGTCCAAGGTTCCGATAGGCCAGCCCAGAGTTGCCCCTGGTGGCCACCGGCAGCTGACAGGTTGGACCAACACTCAGAGGAGCACTAACCCGGGGGTTTAAATAAAGATGAACCTTGAGTCTGCAGAACCCAAGGGAAAGAAAAGGCTAGGTGGCGAATGGTAAAACCAATGTTGGGCCTTGCTGGAGGAGTTTTATTCAAGGCGAACTGTCAAGGGGTTCCCATTATAACCCAACCGCGTAAGGAACGCAAAATCCGGGAACATAACACCGATATGACAGAAACTAGGGCGGCAAGAGTGGAACAAAACACCAGGCATAAGGCTGAGCCTTCCACCCTTTACCAAGTATATAGATGCATTAATTATATAAGAGATATTGTGATATCCCAACAAGTGAACATGTTCCAACAAGGAACAACATCTCCATGTTTCAACAAGGAACAAACTTCAATCTTCACCTGCAACTAGCAACGCTATAAGAGGGGCTGAGCAAAGCGGTAACATAGCCAAACAACGGTTTGCTAGGACAAGGTGGGTTAGAGGCTTGGTTCAACAATATAGGAGGCATGATAAGCAAGTGGTCGGTATCGCAGCATATGCATAGCAAAAGAGCGAGCAACTAGCAAGCAAAGATAGAAGTGATTTCGAGGGTATGGTCATCTTGCCTGAAATCCCGCAAGGAAGAAGAACGAGTCCATGAAGAAGTCAAACGGACGTAGACGAACGGGTCCTCACAAACACGATGTTACCGGAACCAACCCGAAGAAGCAACACTGGAAAGAAGCACACAACATAGTAAACAACCAACAGATGAACATGGTATGATATGCGGGATGCGGTATGTGATGCATATGCATGATTTGGAAAGGAATGATTGAACCTGGCCTCAACTTGGAAATCCAAGAGTGCCACTGGAAAGGTGAGGTGATTTCGGTTAAATCGATATAAAGATCACCGGAATCGGATGCACGGTTTGGAAATGGCAAGCAAAACAAGTATGGCACCAGTCTGCGATAAATAGCAAGTAGCCATCTAAATGCATCAAGTTAAATATGCTACAACACTCAAACATGGTAACAAAATACATGGTAGGAATACACTCAAGAAGATTAACAAAAGATGAACACTGAGTTACGGCTAAATCATCCATTAACTGGTTCAAACAAGCATGGCAAAAGAGCAAATGATAACAGGTTTCAGACTTGGTGAAATTAACACAAGTCTGGAATTTATCATCGGGAAGCACACTTTAGAGCATGAAAACTACATGCTACAAGAACTTAACATGGCAAAGCAAGGCATGACATGAAGCTACTCAAATCACTTAACAAAAGTCCCTTAGTGATCTTGAGCCAAAAGGGATCAGAAAAAATACAATTGCAAGCATGTGAACATGGCAAAAACATAAGCAGATTCAGACTTAGTGAAAAACTAGAGCATGCAAAACAGTTAACGATTAGGCATGTTTACGAGCTCGATGCACTCACTACAGAGCATGGCATGACAAACTAAGCGTACACCCATCAAGAAGACATGGCATAGAAGCTAGACATGGCAAGAACAACATCATAGCATGCACGGATCAATAGCAACATCCTCGGCAAAATCGCTAAACATGTCAACAATCTGCCAGGATTCACGATATAGCAAAAGTAGAGCTCGATTGACTCAAGCTAGGGTGCTCCATAAATGCAAACAAAGACATGGATGGATAGGGCACCACAATGTTAACAAATCATCCTTACTGATCATCCTCAAAAGAGGCACGTATCACTAGGAAACAACATGAACATATGGCATAACGACAAAATCAGGACAAGGACTTGGTGAAAAACTAAGTCCCTGAAATCAGCATTACCGATTACGCTACTTTGCAAGCTTGTGATAGTCACCACACATATCAGAAAAATACATGCAAGCACCTCTGTAAAGATGGCATGGCATATAACAAAACACATGAAGAGCTCAGGGTCATAGCATGCACACATAAATCATGGCAAAAATGACAAAATGCCATTTGCTGAAACAGATCTAACAAATTACTCACATAGCCCTCTTCCAACAGCATTTCAGGCATCACGATGAGCTCAAATGAAAATGATGCAATGAGATGAAATGATGTACTCGTCGAGACGAACATTTTGATATGCTACACGCACGAATCGGGGCAACGGTGACAGAGTTATGATGCGATGAAAAGTGCACAAAAATTACTGAGATCTGGGGACTTAGCCATATCACCTAGCGGAAAAAGTCAACCCGAGACGAGACGGAGCAGGACGGAGGGATCCGGGTCGCGGGACGGAGTGTTTGGATCGGGCACCCGGTGGATCTCGTCCACCCCCGACGAGAACTCACCGGAGTTGGCCAGAGGGACGCCGGAGACGGAGAAGGAGGCGCGGGGGCTCGCCGGAGTTGCCCCGGGCGGTGGATCCGGCGACCCAAGGCGGCGGCGCAGCTGAGGTCCGACGGCGGAGACGGGCGGCGGCAAGGTCGCGTGGTGGAGGTGGCGGCCGGCGGCGAGCGCAGCGGCGAGGAAGCGCAGCGGCGACGGGGCGGCGCGCGGTGGAGTCGGCGGTGGTGCGGGGAAGGCGCTCGGGTGGCGGCGGTCAGGCCAGGCGCGGGGCACGTGGTCAGGCTGGGCGGGCCGGCCGTGGGCCCGTAGGGCCACGGCAGCGCGGGGGAGAGAGGGGAAGCGCGGCAAGGTGACGTGGAGGGCGTCGGTTGGTTGTGGCGGCGGGGTGAGCGATGTGGCGCGACGCCATTGGACGGAGGGACGTGGCTGGCAGACATGTCCGGCGCGGAGATGTATGTCCGGTGGCGCGAGGACGAAGGGATCTAGGGTTAGGGGCGAAATAGACCCGGGGTTGAAATGGAGGGATCTATTTATAGAGGTAGAGGGAGCTAGGAGAGTCCAAATGAGGTGCGGTTTTCGGCCACGCGATCGTGATCGAACGACCGAGATGATGGAGGAGGTTTAGGTGGGGTTTGGGCCAAATTGGAAGGGTGTTGGGGTGCAACACGCACGAGGCCTTTACTGTCCCTCGGTTAACCGTTGGAATATCAAACGAAGTCCAAATGGCATGAAACTTGACCGGCGGTCTACCGGTGGTAAACCAAGGCCGCATGACAAGTCTCGGTCCAATCCGAAAGCGTTTAACACCCGCACACAAAAAGAGGTAGAAAGAGACACCGGGTGACATAGGAGCGCCGGATTGCAAAACGGACAACGGGGAAAATGCTCGGATGCATGAGACGAACATGTATGCAAAAGAAATGCACATGATGACATGATATGCAATGCATGACACGCAAGCAAAGACAAGGCAACAACAGCGAATAACTGGAGGACACCTGGCACATCGGTCTCGGGGCGTTACATGTGATCCCTCCACACTCCTTGAAACTTGTTCGAGTGTTGCCCTTGCACAAGCCTAGTATAAAGAGACTTGATCAAAAACTTGTCGGAAGCAGGATGGAGACAAACCATGGGATCTTTAGTCGACAAGAGCAAAGGAAAAGTGTAAGAAATATGCCCAAGAGGTAATCATGTGATGATGTTTTTTTCATATGTATTCATGAATTATTTGTATTGTCCTTGGACATCATCACCAATATGTATCAATAAGTATGATGATTGTTCTAATGGTCCCTAGTTGATAAGGTTACTCATTTGCTTACTATGTTTCATAAGTCATGGGCATAGAAATACCAACCGACAGTATGGACTCATGGATGGGGTTCACTGAGTCGGACAGATCCCCATTGAAATGCAACAAGATATTGTCATTTGTTTGTCTTAGTCACATTATATGCCATGTTCTACACCTGACATCCTCGCTTGTTCTTGGGATGAGGATTGACTGACTTATGGTCTATCAAACGCTACTCCATAACTACATAGTTATTAAGTTACCTTTCGGGCTATACATGGTTGGTCGAGATCGGATTCGACCCTCCGACTTGGTTTTGATATTCAATGGGCCCTCCTGAGTGATCAATTTCGGAAAGCATAGTCATGCGATTTGTGTTAAGTGCTAGCCTAGTTCGGAAATCTGTATCATAGCTAGAGAGAGGTTGAGTTGCCAACAAGGGTGAGAAGTACTCATCTTGAGCTTGACAACACGTACAAGGAGGCAAAAGAAATAATGCATATGACACATTGTCAAGGTTCATCAATATGACTTTGTGCACACTTGGAAGTTGGCACGTTCTGCTAGGAGCCGCAACCAGTTATCGACTCAGACCGTGTCCATGTATATGTGAACCTATTGGGTTTCACACTTAAGAGACACGAACCCACTCGGATTGGATCCGAGTGGAATTGGGTGTAGAGTCCTAATGGACCTCAAGTGTTGAGCACATCCCAGGCGTCTATAGAAGTGGAGGGCAAGACCTTGGAAAAAGTTCGACAATCCCATGAGCTAGCCGCCAAAACTTCCATGCCCACGTCATGGGATCATATCTAATAGTCCATCACCCGACACTCCTTCCTGCACGTGCGAATACCTTGGAGGCATTGCACCTGTGATGCTAGGATGAACCATTCGAGGGCACCATAAGGAAATGTTCGAGGGATTTGCGAGGAGGAGACAACAAGCGCGCATGCCAACTCTCCTCCCATTCTCGTGACTGCATGTATAATGATAAAACCAGATCCCGTGATCTATCTTCCAGGTGGATCAACGACAAGAGGATCATCAACTAGGAAATACTTGGCTTTAAGCAACTCTCCCTAGATAGAGCCGAGGGCATCATGGTAAATATCTTACCCCCACTTCATAATAAGGCATTTGTTCATGATGGAGGTGTTAATGATGCCCAACCCCTCAAGATTCTTAGTTTTGCACATAAGCTTCCATTTAATCATCATATACTTCATCCTATTATCAACAGAGTTTCAAAAGAAAGCACTACGATGTTTGTTGAATCTTGAGTGACCTCGAGAGCCGGTAGAAGCCCACGGTGCACATGGGAAGACTGGAAAGGCAAGGGTTAATAA
>NC_041388.1:349896927-349904659 GCF_002162155.2 Triticum dicoccoides | reverse complement strand
CGACAATAGGGGTACAAAAGAAACATATATGGGAAGGAGCCGAGCTTACAATTCAAATGATTAGCTACACGATTTTGTTTAGCAGCGGGCAACCCATAACGATCGATTTGCTTGTGCTGAGGTTAATCTTGAGACTAGACATGGCCTAGAGAAGGATAAAATTAAGGTTTGCAAGGTGCGTATCGTGTTCCTCAATGAGAATAATGATGTCATCGTTCCCATTCAAGGCCCCATTTGGAGTTATACATCGACGATACTAGGCTGAATTATGAATCGGCCATGTGGATTAGTCCATGGATTATTTATATCTTTATTTTTTCCACCCTCACATTCACACTTGTCACAATGGGAGTAACTTCAGCAGTAACATCGAGTCCAACTCAGCAAATTTGCTTATGTGCCAATGAGTTATTGAGGAGAGATGTAGTTGTAGTAACTTAGCTAGTTACTGGAACATCACATGTGCCAATGCAATATGAGTCTATAACCTAATAAATGAAGCTTTGCATGTTACCATGCTTATGTTACTACCCACTACTGTATGAAGATAGTAACATAGTCTAAGGATATGTGTATATTATTATTATATGTTACTCTTCATTATGGCTAGTCTCAAAGCTCCGTTTGGAGTTTTGAAACTCGGTGCCTGTTTCTCTCTTCTATCGTAATGAAAAGGCAGCGCTACGGCCGGTTGCTCGAAAACAAACATGCATGTTGATGCTCATGTGCACTTTGAAGGAATAGCTTCGTCGATGATCACTCAATCATGAGAATAAATTCCACATTTAATTGGTTATTTTATTCAATAAAATATTGTTATGGGCATATACAATCTAGTCGACTTAGGAATTGCTATTCCTCAGTAATACTATCTGATAAAGGTCTTCTCACCAATTTATATTTGCACGAATCTTGATTCTACATCACATAGTTCTTGTGGATGACATAGAAATAATTATTTCTCAGTCACATGAGATGATGAGAAAGACCAGAACCAATAACAAATCCGCAGAATCATCCGATATACGTAACCAGATACCAAAGTTCCATGTTGACATTGATCTTTATTCGCACAAAACATCACACCTAGCTATTTTACAATAGGTTTCCGGACTTGCTACATTGCTCATATTTCTTCATTGCACATAACTACTTGCCACCAACGTGTGCCCTGCTAGCCTTGTCTGTCGGCTGCCCAGACAGCTCGCTAATCATCTCCTCCACCATTTTCCACGACGAACCACCTGCGGACATGGCGTGTTGTGCCTGCCCCGCCAGAACCGCCGCGTTCTTCACCGCCGACACCCTTGTCTCCCCTAACATTATCTCCCTCACCGCCCTCGAAACCTCCTCACCCTTGACCAACCCTCCGGTAGACCTGACCCTGACACCGACCTTAAGTTCATCAACAACCAGCTTCGCGTTGAGAGGTTGGTCAAACATCATTGGCCACACCGCCAATGGCACGCCGGCGCACATGCTCTCCAGCACCGAGTTCCATCCGCAGTGGCTTAGGAATCCTCTCACGCAGTCGTGCTGGAGGATGGCCGGTTGGTCCACCCACCCTCCCATTACCATGCCCCTTCCTTGGACGCGCTCGTGGAATCCTATGCCGAGGTCAGAACTATCGTCCCGCACGGCCCACAGGAAGTTCACCTCTGCCTCTTCCAGCCCTCGCGCCACCTCCTTGAGCTGCTCGTCCGACACCGCCAACAGCGTCCCGAGCGCGACGAAGAGCACGGACTGGCCGGCGGCTGCCTTCTCGTCCAGCCACCGCAGCCATGAGGACTTGGAGTTATGGACTTCGCCGACGACGGTGGAAGAAGGTTGCCGGGCTAGGCACAAGGGGCCGATGGGCCAGGCCCTGGGCCCGACGTGCCGGTCCCAGTGATCGATGTAGCTGCTCTCGAGGTGGTGGAAGGTGTTCATGATCACGCCGCGGCTCCCGGCGACCGCCATCGCCATCTTTGCGTCGAGGACTATCGCCGGCAGGGGCAGCGGGGGGATATCGGCCAGCAGGAACTGGACGTGAGGGAACTCCGGCACCGTGTAGGTGCCCGTGGCGCCGCCTGTAGCGTCGCACTGCGGAGGCCCACATCCTGGCTTGTCGCGCACGAACGCCTCTCGCATCACGTGCGCGAACGCGGATGTTCCCAGGAACGACAGCCTCGGGACACCGAGCGCGCCGGCCGACTCTCCGGCCCAGTACAGGAACCCGTCGGCGACGAGCAGGCTGGCGGCGGGACGCATGGCCGCGAGCGCCTCCTCGAAGCGCGGCCGCAGCCCCGTCGTGGCCTCTGCGAAGGCGGCGAAGGAGGACGCCGACGCAATACCCTCGACGTTCTCCGCACCCTGCGAAGCGCGGCCGTCCCCGTCCGGGAACGGGAGCTCGACCACGTCGACGCCGTCGGGCAGAGCGGCACGTACGAAGGCCGCGTTGCCCGGGGTGGTGAAGAAGGTCACGGTGGCGAGGCGCCGGCGTAGTAGGAGGTGCGCCAGGTGGGTGAGCGGGACGGTGTGGCCTCTCGCCATGAACGGGAAGATGGCAACGTGAGGGAGCTCACGGCCGGCATCATCACATGGAAGGGCAGCAGTAGGAGCCATGCTTCTCTGCTTTGCTTCAGCGCCTTGGAATGGGTGTGGTGGTCTGTACCGACTACACTATTATATCAGTCCGCTGTATACATAGAGGAGGGAGAACCCGCAAATTGTCACCCCACTGTCATCAAAATAAGGGCGTCTTTGACCAAACCAGCAAATTTGACCCTCATAGCTGGCAAACTTCGCTGAATTACGAACGGTTTCTATAGCAAGTTTAGTTGTAGTGGGGTGACAATTGTTGACAAATATGGTATTTGAGAAAAAGGCTTTCGCCCTGCTATATTGATATAGCAACCGCCCGATACAACCAAGAGTTCAATGCTGGGGCAAACAGCACAAGCATGCCCAAAAAAAAACAAAAGAGAAAGAAGAGAGAAAATAACGTCAACAACATCGGATCGACGAAAACGAAGATAACCCAAAACCGTTGCGCCCATCGGAGATGTACCACACCTCGCTCCAGGCACCTCGAACCTCCGCATACCAAGCAGCACCTTCAGGAAGGAACACGACGACGACGACGCTGCTGCCCGGACAGGTCCTAGGGTTTCCCCCGGTACGCGGAGGGGCGTGGGGAAGGGGAAGATCCGACGCCCTTCAGGAAGGAAGGATGGCGCCCATGGGCGTCACCGCGTCGGTGCCGGCAAGCCGGCTTGGATTTCTCCCATCCGCCAACACCCACAACCCCGAACGGTCCGACGCGCTCCACCAGACAAGCCACCCACGAACGAGCGCCACCACGGCCTTGCCATCATCACCGCCGCCTCACCGTGGTCATCGAAGCGAGACCGACGAGAGCGAGAGGGAGTAGCCGGGAACGAAGAACGGCAGCGAGAGCAACCACGCCGGAGGAGACAACCTCCACCGCCATCGGCGGTCACCGACCGGACGCGGCAAGGGGAGCGTACCAGGCCATCGAGGCCCGGCCGAGCCCAAAAGGGGCTCGTGAAGCACCCGTCGCCGAGCTGCAGTAGACGTGCCGCCGACTCCACCACCCCCCGCACGAGCCGCACCACCAACGGCCCCGCCGGAGCCGCCGCAGGCGCGACCGAGACAGGCCCGCCCAGACCCAGATGGGGCCCAAAAGGGCCCAGATCTGGGCCGGGAGGGCGCCGCCACCAACCATCGCGTCAGCGCGCCGCCAAGTGGCTGCGCCAGCGCCTCTAGGCCACCCGGAGTAGCGCCGCCAGGAGCAGCCGCCGCTGCCGGAATCACCGCTGACCGAGGAGCACCGCCGCGGGACGCACCACCCGAGCCGTGGCACCGCGCGCGGGGAAGGAACGGCCGCCGCCGCCGTCAACACCACGCGGGTAGGGCCCGGTGGCGCCGGACGGCGGCGGCGGGAGGCGGGGAACGGGAGGGGGGCGCTGGGGGCGGGGAGATGAGCCCCCGGTCTTTCGCGGTAGAGAAAATTCTTAAATTCTTAAATATGGTATTTCGCGGTAGAGAAGACATTTAGAAAAAATGCCAACATTCACCAGTTAGCATTATCGAAATTTAATTGCTCAACCATCTTTTTCAGACCTTAAATTCTTAAATATGAGAAGTTAAAATATGTGGAGCTAATGGAACTCTCAAACTTAACTCCTCAAATGAACTAGACCCCACATGAAAGTATCTCCTCCTCTTCCTCTTCTTCCTACATTCTTCTTCTTTCCATGAAGTAAACGCCGACTTCTCGTTACTAGATGATGTCCATGAGCTAGCTCAGACCTAAAATTGATGCTCCCAAAAAGTAATTTAATAAAGGCTCACCTTGAGTGGTAGTCGAGAAAGTAGGCAAAATTCATCCTCCAGGAGTCCAGGTCCATGTCTTGGTCGCTTCTGAATTTGAATGGGCTCTTCCCCTCATCCTTCTCCGAGTGGCGGGATGGCGGGGTCTGTAATGCAAGGATTCACCCAAAAAAACGATAGGAGACATTGGCCACCTTCCTTTGCAAGTTTTCTTCATTTAGGCAAAAAAATCCTAGGTGCTCCTCCGTGCATGTTGTAGCTTTAGTCTGGCCGGGGACGAGGGGAGGAGTGCCGCCAGGCTAGGACAAGGAAAAGGAGGGTTGCCATGGTCGGAGATGATAAAGACAAAAAAGTGAAGACATTTTTTTGTCGATTTCTTCCCAGAATCTCATCGGAATTTGTCGGCCGAAAGTTGGCGGGGCTAAAAAGATGTTGGCCGGTATGTGGGGTGGTCACCAGAGGCAAGAAACACAATGGGGTGGTGCCGGCATGGAGTCAGCCAAGCAAGATAGAAAGGCGGGCGCGTGAGGGAAAGGGAATCTTTTGCTAAAAGTTACTCTTAGCTGCTGAAAAAATAGCAGTTAAAACATTAGTGGTTCGACTAGCTATAATTGAACTCCTCAAAATTGATTTCTTCTGAACAATTAAGTATTTTTGAAGGTTCAATTAGGATGCCCTTGCATGTGGTGTTCACAACAACAAACAACCCATTGTCTTTGAAACTCTCAGGGTGAAATAGTTAGCACATTCTACACTAAGATCCCAGTTGATCATGTTTCCTCCTTTCCTTGTCAGCAGCACGGGTCCACCGCGCCTCCGATGGCCTTTGGGCTATGGAGGTGAGGACGACCTCGCTCCCCAACCCCCTGTCAGTGGGAGGGACCCTGCAGCGATGAATGCGCAGAGGCTTATGGCATTTGGGTACAACCGCCAGAAAACAGTTGCGTGGGGTATGTTTAACCAGTTTGGCTGGCGTGTGAATAGCAGATTACATAGGTGAGCTATGTAATCTTGTTGCTGACATTGAGGTCGTGTACTGCCGTAAACCTTATGGTATTTGGGACTTGGGTGTATGTTTAATTAATAAAATGGTTGTGTGTATTGCTTGATGCAGAGGCAGGGATTTTCCCTCTTTTCAGAGAAAGAAAAGAAAAGGACGATTGTCTTCATTGACGATATTTGTTGCTCTAGTGCGCTTGTCCTATAGGACCTTAGCGTGACGACTTTCTGATTATCTACTACAACATGGTTTGCTCGACTTTGGTGAAGGTGGGGCAATGGTGACGACGCCCCTTCGGCTCGTCTTTGTGCTTGTAGTCGTTGTTAGGTGGTCCAAGGGCCTGGTGTAACTCCGTTGTTCTTTGTTGTACTAAACATGATTGAGTATGAATAGATAAGAAGTTTCTAAAAAATCTCTGCACTATGTTTGATTGATGAAAGTTCCTTCTTCCAAAGAAAGAAAACTAGCAATAGTTTGCTAACTTAAGCACAAACGTTAGGCTGGTTATAGTGGGGAGTAATTTATACTAGTGTCATGCATATGACATTCGTTTAAGTTACTATCTTCAAAGTATAAAGTAATATAATAGTAGTGTCATAGATGGTATCATTTATTAACTCGTAAACTCATCTTGTCTTGTGAAGTGCTATGCTACAGTAATATATTATGTTACCACTTCTTATTAACTATCTACCACATAAGCAAAACAAATTTGAAGTGTGTTATGTTACTTACTCCCACTATGACACTATCCCTTATATTTGACGGAACACTCGTACTCTCGTAGCCGCCGCATAGCTATCTTGACATTATGAGAAACTTGTACATCATTGTTTTATTACCCACTGGATTTAAATACAAGGGCCGCTGTCTTGTCGTCATTAGTTGACAATGTGTTGCACTGATTGCGCGTATGTCCTGGACGACGGAGGCTGTGACACAGAACGATTTGATATCATACTTACTCCTACAACGCTGCAGCAGCGTGGAGCCGAAGGGCACTGAATTAGCCTGTACCGGGGCCGTCGTCGTCCTGAAACCTTTTTTCAAAATGGAGGCAAAAGAATTGCCTTATCGATTAATTAAGAAGAAGAAAATTGCCCGGTTAATGTACGGGAAACCGGGTTAAAATCAATACAATCAAACCATAATTGGGTTACTCACCAATCATGACCCCACGGGCACATGTGCAACCCGTCAAACCTTTCTAACACACAATAACTCCTCATGCTTGTACACCACAATTTTGAACCCGGCAAGAACATCCCAACAAAAAATAGTGAACCACGCCGAAACCACAATGACGACCCGAACCGTGAGGATGAGCCGAGGGACCGGGAATCATCCATTAAGCAGCTGCGGGCGTCTTACTTATGGCGCCACTCTTTTTGCCTTTGCACCTTAGTGACTTCTCCTTCACTATACCAGTCCGAGGGCAATCACTCATCTTGTATTTGCCCTTGAATGTCGTTTCCGTCAGGAGGCAAGCAATCGCCCTTCCAGTTCTAGGGCTAATAGCCTGCACGCTAGCGAGCAAGTCACAAAGCTCTTTTGCAAAGAGAGCATTGGAATTATCCGTCGGCGGGGGTGGAATGGGTGCAGAAGCCACATGTGAGCGCGCAGGCGAGTTCACCTCACTCGACTCACATGTCAAGGTTATATGTTGCAATCAAGTTTCAGGACGACCACGTGTGTCGTCCTGAAACTTGATTGTAACATATAACCTCTGTTCATTTTTATAAAATGTTTGTCACATCTCTAGTCTGGTATGACCTAGACTAGCTAGTCATTTTTGCATCATGTTTAAAATTCCATTTAATTTTGAAATGATGATTGGTGGAACCCTCAGAATCATTTTTTGAAATAATCCCAAATAAAAATTGCTCCAAAAAGGTCCAAGAAAATGTTCATGTTGCCCTCTGAAAATATTGGACAGGGATAAAAATCAAACCAATATTTTTAGGAGCTCATAAGTATTTATTTTGGCCATTTGAAATTAATGCATAAATATTTGCATTGGAAATATATTAGTTATATATATTAATATATGTCCAAAATTTATGCCACCTGTTGGGGAGCTCTGGAATAATGCCACTAGTTCCTACAAAAATGGGCATAAGGAAATAAATTGATTTAGTATTATTACTAAATCAAAACATATGTCAGAAAAATAGAAAAGAAAACAGTAATAAAAAAAGATACTTACCTGGGCCTCCTCCCTGTGCAGCCCAGCAGCAGCCAGCGCCGGCCCAGCCCACTGGCCCCTCGTCTGTCGTCTTCATCCTCGACAGGGGGATGGGCGCGTGCCCGACGCGCGCGCGCTCCGCCGCGCCACGCCACCAGCCTTCCTGCCTGCCTGCCCTCTCCCCTCCTCGTCTGGACACCTCTGGAGACGCC
>NC_041388.1:349887749-349896325 GCF_002162155.2 Triticum dicoccoides | reverse complement strand
TGCTCTGTAGCTAGCCCCGCCATCGAAGCCGAGCTCCGGCCGCCGCCGCGAGCTTTGCTCCGGCGAGCTCCGGCCTCCCCAGCTCCTCCCATCTGCCCCTCCAGATGCGCGAGAGCCCGGGCTACGCCCCGGTGCTCTCCGACGCCGTCCCCGTGGCCGGTATCGCGGACACCGCCATGTCCCGTGGTCGCCGGCGACGACCTCGCCGGACTGACAGGTGGACCCCGCCGTCAGGTGGGCCCCGTGTGTCAGGTGATTAGCTTAAGGCTAATCACCGTTAACTAACCCCCCCTGACACTGACCAGTGGGCCCCAGCGTCACCAATCCTTTAGTTAGGATTAAACTAACCCTGTTTAACCCCCTGTCATTGACGTGTGGACCCCGCACGTCAGGTTTGACCAGTCAGCGCTGTTGACTTGCTGACGCAAGCATGACGCAGTGCTGACGCAATTATTTATTTTCTGGAATTAAAATAAATCAGGAAATTCCAGAAAATGATTTAAACTTCAAAAAATCATAGAAATTCAACCGTAGCTCAGATTGAAATAATTTATATATGAAAAATTATCAGAAAAATGCAATCTTTCCATCTGTACTAGTCTCATGCATGACAAACCAACTTATACATGCTGTATATGGGAAAACACATTATGGCATATATAAGAGCCTACTTTGGAAGTGCATTTGAGCTTTTGGGTTCAAATGGATTTCAAACCAAATGAATACTAGTTGCATTAGCTCAAACAACATCACATCTTCATGCCATGTTCATGCATCATATTGTTGCATATGCTTGCGTATTGATTGCCGGCACCATTCCTTCTCGATAGGTCCTGCTCCAGAGCCGTTCCAGAGTACTTGTCTGTGAAGCAGTGCCTCCTCTGTTGATCTACCAGGCAAGCAAACCCCCTTGTTCATTCCGATACAATCCTACTCTCTCGCTCCTGCTCTCATTTATTGCATTAGGACAACAACGATTCATCTGCTACTTTGTGCTGCGGTAGTTGAACCCATTCCTCTGCATGACCTGTCATTGCCACAGTAAATAGTTGAAACCCACTAGCATGTGTAGGAGTTGATTGAGCCATGTTGTGTTCCTACCATGCTATGCCTGCTATTGCTTAGAGTTGTGTCAGGTCTGGTTCATTGGGAATGAATTGGAGTGTTACGATATGTTCTGATGCTGAGAGTGAAGTGTGTGAACACGATTTGGTAAAGGTAGCGGTGAGAGGCCATGTAGGAGTACATGGTGGGTTGTCTCACTAGAACCGCCCTTAAGCACTGAGTTCTATGTATGTCGTCCAATGACTAGCTACTACCACACATTGGAATGCTTAAGTGCCCCTCTCGAGTTATTAGCCAACTTGATCTCTGTCCAGGAGTCGCAACTAGTTTCTGGTGTTTGTAGGTAGTGCTATTTTTCTACCAAGTGGCACCCGGCAGGGTGGGCTTGGGACAGACTAGGCACACGTGGCCCGGTGTACCGAGTGGCACCCGGATGGTGGGCTCGGGAACCCTGCACACATCGTTTGGGGCCGTGAGCGACACCCCGGCCGGATCTCCTTACGGATGGAACCCGAATAGGCGATAAACCTGGGCTAGAGTCTTGTGTGGTTAGTCAAGTCGTGGCCGACACCCTCGCCAGGCTTCCGCTTGAAGGTTGCCGAGATACATGAGTGTGCATGGCGGTAAGTGGCGAGAGCGTGTGTGAAGAAGTACACCCCTGCAGGGTTAACATGATCTATTCGAATAGCCGGGTCCGCGGTTATGGACTTCTTGGATGCTTACATGGTACATAGACAACTTGAAGTGGATACTATAAAATGCTCAAGACAAGTGTGAGTGCTATGGATGGCCTTCTCGTAGGGAGACGGGGATGAATCCATAGTGGAGTATTTGTGTGGTGATTAGCGGACTCGTGTGCGCCATATCACCTCAAAGAAGTTCTGGTAGTCGTAGAACAGGTTAGCCACAGAATCAAAGCTGGCTTGCTGCAACTAAACCCCACATTACTCTCTTGATACAAGTGCATGTATGATAGGATCTGATGTAAGTCTTGCTGAGTACCTTTGTACTCACGTTGCTTTATTTATGTTTTTGCAGCGGAGACTTCGGTCTTACTAGTGTTCTCGTGGACTTCGACGAGTAGCTTGTTACCTCAGCTACGATCTTGTACCCTTGGGAGGGTCTTGTAGATAGTCAGGCTTCTCAGTCTTTTTCTTTTGTAGTTGTCAGTACTCAGACATGTAATGCTTCCGCTTGTTGCTTGTATGCTCTGAATGATGGGTCATGTGACCCCTGTTTGTATTTATTGCTATGAGGCTCTTCTAAGCCTTTATCTATATGAGTTTGCGTTATGTTGTGATGCCATGTTGTACAGCACATACTTGCATGTTATGCGTACGTGTAACTTGTATTGCTATGTGTGGGATCCGACAACCTAGTTGTTTATCCTTGGTAGCCTCTTTTATGGGGAAATGTAGTCTCGTGCTTTTGAGCGATAGTAGTCCGCTACAGCCCGGTTCACCGGAGTCCTGCTAGCCCAGCACTACTGCTTGGACACCTGACTGGCCGGCATGTGTTTCACCTCGTTCCTATGTCTGTCCCTTCGGGGAAATGTCACGCAGTGATATTCGGAGTCCTGCCTAGCCCGCTACAGCCCGGGATACCGGAGTCCTGTTAGCCCAGTGCTACAGCCCGAATTCATACGTTGATGACCGACATGCTCGATGTGATTCATGTATGCCTGTCCCCATAGGTTAGTGCCACTTTGGGTTCACGACTAGTCATGTCGGCCCGGGTTCTCTGTCATATGGATGCTAGCGACACTATCATATACGTGAGCCAAAAGGCGCAAACGGTCCCGGGCCATGGTAAGGCGACACCCGTGGGAATACCGTGCGTGAGGCCGCAAAGTGATATGATGTGTTACATGCTAGATCGGTGTGGCATTGAGTCGGGGTTCAGACAGCTTTGGTATCAGAGCCTGACTGCCTGTAGGATTACCAAGCCAAACTGGTCGAAGTTGAGTCTAGAAATTCTTTAGTTACGTAAGGGAATTGATTGTGGGAAGGAACGTAAGGCTCCTTTTACTCCTTTACCTCATGGCCTTCTGATCTGAGTCGTCCTATCTTTCCTACGGGGTTAAGGAACTAGGCTTTCTCTTCCGTCTATCAGGATCACGTGTTACTACTCCGTAGTCCCATAGGATTGGTTGATCATAGTCTTACCCTAGTTTCGAGTACTTCCGGTGTAGCCTATTTAGTTTGATCTCAGAACCTTGAGTGATGATGTTGAGCATGTACTACCCCATTTTAGCAGGATGTCTCATTCTAAGCATTTTACTGCCGTTATGCTGCCGGATTTGCCCTAGGAGTTTGAGAGTTACTAATTTCCTTATCCTACATTCTATAACCTATAGATGATGCTGATCCGTCCTTGGTTTCGTCTCTCAGGATGTCATCAGCTAAGCGAAGTTCTGTTGCTCGTAGTTAGAGCCACGGAGATGGAAGGGATGGGGATCCTCCCGACCCTCCTTCGTTGACAGAGTTCATGTTAGAAATGGAGAGGAACAAGCGTGAGTCCAACCGCTTGTTGGCACGTATCGAGGAGAACACCGCACATCAGTTCAAAGGGTCTGCTACCATTCATGACTTCATTCGTTTGCACCCACCCACCTTTCATCATTCCATTGAGCCACTCGATGCAGATGACTGGCTCCGTAGCATCACTCATAAGCTGCGTTCCGCGAACGTAGCTGAAGATGACAAGGTCACCTTTGCCACATACCACCTGGAAGGTCCTGCTAGTCTTTGGTGGCAGAACTATGAGGCTATGCTTCCAGCTGGCCAGATTCCTACCTGGAAGGATTTCATTGAGTCTTTTTGCGAGCATCACATTCCCCAGGCCCTCTTTGATTGCAAGAGAGAAGAGTTCTGTAGTTTCACCCAGAGTAAGATGGCTGTTGATGCTTACAGCCGAGAGTTTGAGAATCTCGCCCGCTATGCCACAGAAGAGGTGTCCACGGACGCCAAGAAGCAAGCTAGGTTCCGGAAGGGTCTCAACCCCAAGTTGCGTCGCGATCTCCACCTACATCATTGTGATACATTCCAGGCCCTTGTGAACAAGGCCATCAATGCAGAGACAGCTCAGCTCACTTACGAGGAGTCTCGTAAGCACACCCGTGATTTGGGATCCTCCTCTGGCTCTAGTTCCCAGAAGCGCCGGATTTGGGTTCCAAACTCCGCTCTTCCTTCCGGATATGCACCGAGGCCATCCCATGTGGTGCCTCCCCCAGCTCAGCCATATGTTCCACCCAGGCCTACTGGTAGACCGCTTGTCAGTGCGGGTCCCCGTCCAACCTCAGGGACTTGCTTCACATGCGGAGAGCCAGGACACTATGCACGTGACTGCTCTCAGGCCAGTTATGCTCCACCCCAGCCCGAGAAGACTGTTGGCTGTGCTAAGCCATCACGCAAGATGATCAGTGTCAAGTCAGCCCCCACTGAACGTGGACGTGTGCATCACGTCTTAGCTAAAGACGCTCATGATGATCCGGATGTCGTTCTTGGTACCCTCCTTGTCAATTGTCATCCAACATCGGTTCTGTTCGATACTGGAGCATCTCATTCTTTCATTTCTGAAGGCTATGCTCGTTTGCACGACATGTCATTTTGTGACATGCCAACACCGCTTGAAATCCAAACCCCAGGGTCTAGATGGCAAACCACCAGAATTAGCCATGGTAATGAAATCCTTGTTGATAGACTTGTATTCCTTGCATCACTTGTAGCCCTCAAGTCCTCAGATATTAATATCATCTTGGGTATGGACTGGATGACAGCTCATCATGCCAAGATTGATTGTTACACCAGATCTGTTCAGCTTACACACCCATATGGCAAGTTAGTCACTGTCTCCACCAGAGTTGTAAAGCGTCAGCTCTATTCTCTTAATGCCAGCCCTCTTCCAGACCTTGAAGATATCCTGGTAGTCCGTGACTTTCCGGATGTCTTTCCAGAGGAACTGCCAGGTGTTCCACCTGACAGAGATGTAGAGTTCGTCATAGATCTTATCCCAGGAACAGCTCCAATCTCCAGGAGACCTTACAAGATGGCACCCTTAGAACTAGCCGAGCTTAAGAAACAACTTGATGAGTCCTTGCAAAAGGGTTTCATCCATCCTAGTTCTTCTCCTTGGGCTTGCCCCGTCCTCTTCGTCAAGAAGAAGGATGGTACGGACCGGATGGTTGTAGATTATCGTCCCGTTAATTTGGTCACGATAAAGAACAAGTATCCGCTCCCCAGGATCAATGACCTGTATGATCAGCTCGCTGGATCCTCAGTCTTCTCCAAGATGGATTTGAGGTTAGGATACCACCAAATTAAGATCAGAAACGGGGACATTCCCAAGACAGCTTTTGTCACTCGTTATGGCCAGTACGAGTACACCGTCATGTCCTTTGGCCTAACCAACGCCCCAGCCACATTCTCCCGCTTGATGAACTCGATCTTCATGGAGTACTTAGATAAGTTCGTCGTGGTTTACCTCGATGATATTCTTATTTACTCGAAGAACGAGGAAGAGCATGCCGAACATCTTAGACTTGTGTTAGAAAAACTCAGAGAGCGCCACCTTTATGCCAAGTTCTCCAAGTGTGAATTTTGGTTGCCAGAAGTGACCTACTTAGGCCACGTAATTTCTGGTAAGGGCATTGCTGTCAATCCCGAGAGAGTCAAGGCCGTTCTCGATTGGACTCCACCTGAGACCGTTAAACAAGTTAGGAGTTTCCTTGGTCTAGCCAGCTATTGTCGCCGCTTTGTTGAAAATTTCTCCAAAGTAGCCAAACCCCTCACGGAACTTCTCAAGAAAGATAAAAAGTTCGAGTGGTCCCCACAGTGTGAGTACAGTTTTCAGGAACTGAAAAGACGCCTGACTTCTGCTCCCGTACTTGTGCCACCGGATTTCACAAAGGACTTTGTTATCTATTGTGACGCCTCACGACAGGGACTAGGTTGCATTCTTATGCAAGATCGTCATGTGATTGCCTATGCATCTCGACAGTTGCATCCACATGAGGATAATTATCCTACACATGATCTAGAGCTTGCAGCCGTAGTCTATGCACTCAAGACCTGGCGACATTACCTTCTTGGTAAACGTTGCGAGATCTACACCGATCACCAGAGTCTCAAGTATATCTTCACCCAACCAGATTTGAACCTTAGGCAAAGACGTTGGTTGGAGTTGATCATAGATTATGATCTAGGGATTACCAACACCCCAGGCAAAGCCAATGTCATGGCTGATGCTCTAAGCCGTAAATCCTATTGCAACAATCTCATGTTGCAGCAAGGCCAACCACTTCTCCATGAGGAATTCTGTAAGCTTAACCTTCACATGGCTCCTCATGGATTCCTTTCTACCTTGGTGGCGAAACCTACCCTTGAGGATCAGATCATCTCTGATCAGAAGTTTGATAGGGGTGTTATCCGCATTAAGAGAAACATTAAGAAGGGAGTTGGTGGATGTTTCTCTATGGATGATCGAGGTGTTGTCTTCTTTGTGAATCGCTTGGTGGTTCCCAAGAGTCAACATCTTCGACAATTGATTCTTAAGGAGGCGCATGAATCTCCTCTCACGATTCATCCCGGTAGTACTAAGATGTATCAGGATTTACGCCAGAGGTTCTGGTGGACTAGGATGAAGAGAGAAATCACTGAGTTCATTGCTAAATGTGACGTTTGTCGTCACGTTAAGGCAGAGCATCAAAGACCTGCTGGCACCCTTCAGCCTTTAGCTATTCCTGAATGGAAATGGGATAAAGTTGGTATGGACTTCATCACCGGCTTTCCCAAGACCAAAAGAGGGAATAATGCTATCTTCGTAGTCATTGATCGTCTCTCCAAAGTGGCGCACTTCCTACCTGTTCGAGAGAGTACCACTGCTAGTCAGCTCGCTGACTTATATATTTCTCGAATAGTATCACTCCATGGTGTTCCACTAGAGATCAATTCAGACCGTGGCAGTCTTTTCACTTCTCATTTCTGGGAGAGTTTCCAAACTGCCATGGGAACCCATCTTTCCTTCAGTACCGCTTTCCACCCTCAGTCGAGTGGTCAGGTGGAACGGGTCAATCAAATTCTCGAAGACATGCTCAGAGCTTGCGTTATCTCATTCGGTATGGATTGGGAGAAATCTCTTCCTTTCGCCGAGTTTGCTTATAACAATAGCTATCAATCCAGTCTCAAGAAAGCTCCTTTTGAAGTTCTCTATGGACAAAGATGTCGAACACCTTTGAACTGGTCAGAAACCGGTGAAAGACAATTCTTTGGACCGGACATGATCCAGGAGGCAGAAGAGCAAGTTCGCATCATTCGTGAGAATTTGAAAACAGCCCAATCTCGTCAAAAGAGCCAGTATGACCGTCGTCATAAGGAACTGGCTTATGAAATTGGCGACAAGGCTTACCTTCGGCTTACTCCTTTGAAGGGTACCCATCGTTTCGGTATCAAGGGCAAGTTGGCTCCTCGTTACATTGGTCCCTTTCGCATTCTCGCTAAACGAGGAGAGGTTGCCTACCAGTTGGAACTACCCCCACATCTTTCTCGAGTTCATGATGTCTTCCACGTCTCTCAACTCAGGCGTTGCTTCTCGGATCCTATCCGCGGAGTGGACCACGAAACACTTGATCTTCAAGATAACCTCACATACCGAGAGTACCCGGTTCGCATTCTTGATCAAGCAGAGCGTGCTACCCGACGTCAGAACATCAAGTTTCTCAAAGTTCAGTGGTCTCATCATTCCGAGAGAGAAGCTACTTGGCAGCGAGAAGATCGTCTTCGACTGGAGTACCCCGCTTTCTTTCCGTCGACCCCTGAATCTCGGGACGAGATTTTTTCAAGTGGGGGCAAGTTGTCACATCCCTAGTCTGGTATGACCTAGACTAGCTAGTCATTTGTGCATCATGTTTAAAATTCCATTTAATTTTGAAATGAAGATTGGTGGAACCCTCAGAATCATTTTTTGAAATAACCCCAAATAAAAATTGCTCCAAAAAGGTCCAAGAAAATGTTCATGTTGCCCTCTGAAAATATTGGACAGGGATAAAAATCAAACCAATATTTTTAGGAGCTCATAAGTATTTATTTTGGCCATTTGGAATTAATGCATAAATATTTGCATTGGAAATATATTAGTTATATATATTAATATATGTCCAAAAATTATGCCACCTGTTGGGGAGCTCTGGAATAATGCCACTAGTTCCTACAAAAATGGGCATAAGGAAATAAATTGATTTAGTATTATTACTAAATCAAAACATATGTCAGAAAAATAGAAAAGAAAACAGTAATAAAAAAGGATACTTACCTGGGCCTCCTCCCTGTGCAGCCCAGCAGCAGCCAGCGCCGGCCCAGCCCACTGGCCCCTCGTCTGTCGTCTTCATCCTCGACAGGGGGATGGGCGCGTGCCCGACGCGCGCGCGCTCCGCCGCGCCACGCCACCAGCCTCCCTGCCTGCCTGCCCTCTCCCCTCCTTGTTTGGACGCCTCCGGAGACGCCACACGCCGCCCC
>NC_041388.1:349881282-349887270 GCF_002162155.2 Triticum dicoccoides | reverse complement strand
GTTGCCGTGGCCACCGGCCTCCCCTCGCCCTCCGCCCGAGCCTAGAAGCTCCGCCTCGTCGTCCGCATCGTCCTCGACGAGCCAAGTGACCAGGGACGCGCTCCATCGCCGACACCGTCGTCTTCTTCATCGCCGGCCACCTTAGATCTCCACCGCCCGCACGTCGCCGTCCGACGTCCCCGAGCTCTCCGACGACGTCCTCGAGCCCGCCGTGAGCCCCCGCTTCGGTTCCCCCTTCCCCCTTGCCTCCCCGTGCTCTGTAGCTAGCCCCTCCATCGAAGCCGAGCTTCGGCCGCCGCCGCGAGCTTTGCTCCGGCGAGCTCCGGCCTCCCCAGCTCCTCCCATCTGCCCCTCCAGATGTGCGAGAGCCCGGGCTACGCCCCGGTGCTCTCCGACGCCATCCCCGTGGCCGGTATCGCGGACACCGTCGTGTCCCGTGGTCGCCGGCGACGACCTCGCCGGACTGACAGGTGGACCCCGCCGTCAGGTGGGCCCCGTGTGTCAGGTGATTAGCTTAAGGCTAATCACCGTTAACTAACCCCCCCCCCCTGACACTGACCAGTGGGCCCCAGCGCCACTAATCCTTTAGTTAGGATTAAACTAACCCTGTTTAACCCCCTGTCACTCACGTGTGGACCCCACACGTCAGGTTTGACCAGTCAGCGCTGTTGACTTGCTGACGCAAGCATGACGCAGTGCTGACGCAATTATTTATTTTTTGGAATTAAAATAAATCAGGAAATTCCAGAAAATGATTTAAACTTCAAAAAATCATAGAAATTCAACCGTAGCTCAGATTGAAATAATTTATATATGAAAAATTATCAGAAAAATGCAATCTTTCCATCTGTACTAGTCTCATGCATGACAAACCAACTTATACATGCTGTATATGGGAAAACACATTATGGCATATATAAGAGCCTACTTTGGAAGTGCATTTGAGCTTTTGGGTTCAAATGGATTTCAAACCAAATGAATACTAGTTGCATTAGCTCAAACAACATCACATCTTCATGCCATGTTCATGCATCATATTGTTGCATATGCTTGCGTATTGATTGCCGGCACCGTTCCTTCTCGATAGGTCCTGCTCCGGAGCCGTTCCAGAGTACCTGTTTGTGAAGCAGTGCCTCCTCTGTTGATCTACCAGGCAAGCAAACCCCCTTGTTCATTCCGATACAATCCTACTCTCTCGCTCCTGCTCTCAGTTATTGCATTAGGACAACAACGATTCATCTGCTACTTTGTGCTGCGGTAGTTGAACCCATTCCTCTGCATGACCTGTCATTGCCACAGTAAATAGTTGAAACCCACTAGCATGTGTAGGAGTTGATTGAGCCATGTTGTGTTCCTACCATGCTATGCCTGCTATTGCTTAGAGTTGTGTCAGGTCTGGTTCATTGGGAATGAATTGGAGTGTTACGATATGTTCTGATGCTGAGAGTGAAGTGTGTGAACACGATTTGGTAAAGGTAGCGGTGAGAGGCCATGTAGGAGTACATGGTGGGTTGTCTCACTGGAACCGCCCTTAAGCACTGAGTTCTATGTATGTCGTCCAATGACTAGCTACTACCACACATTGGAATGCTTAAGTGCCCCTCTCGACTTATTAGCCAACTTGATCTCTGTCCAGGAGTCGCAACTAGTTTCTGGTGTTTGTAGGTAGTGCTATTTTTCTACCAAGTGGCACCCGGCAGGGTGGGCTTGGGGCAGACTAGGCACACGTGGCCCGGTGTACCGAGTGGCACCCGGATGGTGGGCTCGGGAACCCTGCACACATCGTTTGGGGCCGTGAGCGACACCCCGGCCGGATCTCCTTACGGATGGAACCCGAATAGGCGATAAACCTGGGCTAGAGTCTTGTGTGGTTAGTCAAGTCGTGGCCGACACCCTCGCCAGGCTTCCGCTTGAAGGTTGCCGAGATACATGAGTGTGCATGGCGGTAAGTGGCGAGAGCGTGTGTGAAGAAGTACACCCCTGCAGGGTTAACATGATCTATTCGAATAGCCGGGTCCGCGGTTATGGACTTCTTGGATGCTTACATGGTACATAGACAACTTGAAGTGGATACTATAAAATGCTCAAGACAAGTGTGAGTGCTATGGATGGCCTTCTCGTAGGGAGACGGGGATGAATCCATAGTGGAGTATTTGTGTGGTGATTAGCGGACTCGTGTGCGCCATATCACCTCAAAGAAGTTCTGGTAGTCGTAGAACAGGTTAGCCACAGAGTCAAAGCTGGCTTGCTGCAACTAAACCCCACATTACTCTCTTGATACAAGTGCATGTATGATAGGATCTGATGTAAGTCTTGATGAGTACCTTTGTACTCACGTTGCTTTATTTATGTTTTTGCAGCGGAGACTTCGGTCTTACTAGTGTTCTCGTGGACTTCGACGAGTAGCTTGTTACCTCAGCTACGATCTTGTACCCTTGGGAGGGTCTTGTAGATAGTCAGGCTTCTAAGTCTTTTTCTTTTGTAGTTGTCTGTACTCAGACATGTAATGCTTCCGCTTGTTGCTTGTATGCTCTGAATGATGGGTCATGTGACCCCTGTTTGTATTTATTGCTATGAGGCTCTTCTAAGCCTTTATCTATATGATTTTGCGTTATGTTGTGATGCCATGTTGTACAGCACATACTTGCATGTTATGCGTACGTGTAACTTGTATTGCTATGTGTGGGATCCGACAACCTAGTTGTTTATCCTTGGTAGCCTCTCTTATGGGGAAATGTAGTCTCGTGCTTTTGAGCGATAGTAGTCCGCTACAGCCCGGTTCACCGGAGTCCTGCTAGCCCAGCACTACTGCTTGGACACCTGATTGGCCGGCATGTGTTTCACCTCGTTCCTATGTCTGTCCCTTCGGGGAAATGTCACGCGGTGATATTCAGAGTCCTGCCTAGCCCGCTATAGCCTGGGATACCGGAGTCCTGTTAGCCCAGTGCTACAGCCCGAATTCATACGTTGATGACCGACATGCTCAATGTGATTCATGTATGCCTGTCCCCATAGGTTAGTGCCACTTTGGGTTCACGACTAGTCATGTCGGCCCGGGTTCTCTATCATATGGATGCTAGCGACACTATCATATACGTGAGCCAAAAGGCGCAAACGGTCCCGGGCCATGGTAAGGCGACACCCGTGGGAATACCGTGCGTGAGGCCGCAAAGTGATATGATGTGTTACATGCTAGATCGGTGTGGCATTGAGTCGGGGTCCCGACAATGTTTTAAACATTCAGACACTGTTTAAAACAGTACAAAGCAAGCTGTTTGAAACATCTTATAAAAATAAACGGAAGGAGTAATTGTCATTGAATTGTTTACCTGCTGCACCGAGCAGGTCGATCCACCATGCACTGATCCATGACATTACCACAGCGTCAGCATCGTGGGTGCAATTCTTTGGCTCACGAGCTTGCTGCTTTGGCCAGAAGACAATGTGACCAACAGATGATTGCCGACGTCCCCACGAGCCTCCGCTCCTTATGCAATCGAAGTGTAGTGTGCCTCTTGAGTGATGCGCTCATTTTTCTCTAAAAAATGTGTTTACCAACGTATTAATTACAATGCAAGCATGTGTGACCAAAAACTTATGTACATACATTGATGAATTTTCTCTTGCCTGCAACAATTTAATGCACCTTGAAATTTGAATACATTGGAGTATGTGATAGAAAGCAATAAAATTGAGACAAAATGGAAAAGTGAAAATTTTGAGATGAGTCGGCTGATTGTAATGAGGAGTATCATATACTAGTATCATCCATATGATATTAGTGTATGATACTATATCTGTAATGCAAAGTATCATATGTTGGTATCATAGAGTATTATATTTATTGTCATGCATGACACAAAGTAGCACATCATTTAATATGATATGCTATCATGATATGATACTCAAGCATCTATTTCTTCATTTAATTCTATGTCATCTCATCAAATTTGCTTAGTTGGTATGCATGATACTACCTATGATACTACCATAAGGTTGGTCGTAACGGCGAGTATCATATACTAGTGTCATGCATATGATACTAGTGTCTGATACTACATCCATAGTGCATAGTATCATAACTTAGTACTATCATATCTAACTTCATTTATTGACATGCATGACACATAGTAGCACACCATTTAATATGATACGGTATCATGATATGATACTCAATCTTCTATTTCTTCATTTAATTCTATGCCATCTTATTAGATTTGTCTAGTTGGCATGCATGATACTACCTATGATACTATCATTACGATCATTACAAAAGATCTCCTCTTAAAAAATACTCCCGCCTTTTCGGTTTATAGGGCTTATCTCAAAATTTTAGGGTCTGTTTGGTTCCCAGCCACACTTTGTCACACCTAACCTTAGGCAAGTTTGACCAAGTTAGGTAAGTGTTTGGTTCTAGCCACACCTAAGGCAAGATTTTTTTATGAGTAGTGAACCCCACATGTCATAGACATAAAAAGTCTGTCAAGATTCCCTTAGGCAAGCCAAAATGTGGCTAACAATTTGAGCAACTCAACTAAGGCAAGTGTGGCAAAAATTATGTGGCAATATATGGCAAAGATAGTCACAATACAAACAGCCCCTTAGTTTTTCCATTTTATAAGGCTCAATTTGGTTGGTCTCCATCACATGTTCAGACTTCAACGTGCATTAAATCATTGCATGCAAGTATTAAGAGAAAACTGACCAATGCATGCACTTTATGCATGCATGCATTGCAATTAATGCATTCGTAAACATAATTTTTTGAGGAAAACAAAAGCATTAATTGAGTGCTTTTGCAATCTACAAAAAAAATTCCACCACTCATTATCTACCTTGGTTGGTGAGATTTTTGAATTGAGACTTATAAACCGGAAAGGAGGGAGTATTGAGAAAACTTTTATTAGTCAGACCATTTATCCAATCGACGATCATGAGATCTTAAATTGTCAGTTTATAGTCACTTAGTAGTTATAGGCAGATTACAGTCATTTTTTGAAAGGAATGCCAATTACGTATGCTTTTAGTCATTCATGAGGAATTCAACCCAGGTGATTAGGGTGTACATTGACTCCCCTAACCAAGTGAGCTAACTTACTGTTCAAAAATAATCACCTGTTGCCATTTTATAATAACTAGGTTGCCGCATGACTGAATATTACTCTCCATGAATGCAGGGTGTCTCCAGGAGTTCGGTCCCGGTGCAAAGTGGAAAATGAGGCTCCAAAATTTGGAAAAATAAATGACTAAAGAACTAATATAACCGAACTTTAGTTTGAAGAAGATGCTATCTTCGTGATCTTAGATGCGTGACAGTTCAAACAACTAGGCAACTATTGTCCCCCAACCAATTCGATGCAAAGTAAATATTTTTTTCTTGAAAAGGGGTTAAAACCCCGGGCTCTGCATCAATCGATACATGCGGCCATTTTTATTTATTATTTCATCAAGGTCTAACAAAAACATACATCAAACCACCCGAAGTCACCACTCACACCTACAAAACTTGATAATGTAAAGTGCCGTGACGCCCGGATAATTAAGCTACAGTAACCCTCTGCTAATGATGCCACGCCACTTCGACTATTGTTGATTAAACTCACGTTGATTCAAAACCGCTTCAAAATTCAAATTTAAAATAAAGTCAAACGGGAAAAGTCTTCAAAAGTCAAAACAAAAATGTTCTAAATGTAGCAAGTAGTTCATAATAAATATTGGAGGAGAAATCACACTCTTATAAAGTAGTCAAATGTATAATAATAAATACAATAGTGGTAAAACTATTAATTAAATACTCGTAAATTAATAAACAAATACAAACTACTTTCTAAAATGTGCTAAATTGTTTGTGGCACTGGAATATTTAGTAAAACTAATTTAGGGACTATTGTTGTATTTTATTTAAACTAAAATATATTAAGGTTAGAAGAAAAGAAAATAGAAAACAAAAGCAAACAAAAAAAGAACAAAAGACCAACTCCCCCCCTC
>NC_041388.1:349856715-349880921 GCF_002162155.2 Triticum dicoccoides | reverse complement strand
CTCTCCCTCGTTCCCTCTCCGCATCGTCACCCACGACACACACACACACGCAGGCGCACAGAGGAGGGGCGCCCCCTATTCGATCCCTTCCACCCGGCACCCCGCGCCTGAGGACTGCCATCGCTCCACTGGGGCTGCAGCCAACCGGCGACGAGCATCGCCACCCCTGGCCTCCTCCGCACCTCTCCTGTCCCTCACGCGATGCCCGCCTGGAGCCGCGGCCGCTCCCCGTCCCCGGTGATGCGTCCCCGACTCCTCCCCGAGCCCCGCTGCCTCGAACCCTACACCCTCCCTGTGAGCGCCCTCTTCTCCTTCGCACGACCACGCCGATGCACGCCATCCGCGTCCTCCCGTTGCCGCGCCCGGTGCCCCGCTCAGTGCATGACCTGGTCACGCCCTCGCGCGCGACGTCCGCCCGAGGCGCGCCTCTCTCCCAACTAGCTATCGTTGTCGCACCGTGTCACTGCTCACCCTGCCTGCTGCCATGGCCGCGTCCTCCTGTCGCCCCGTCGCCGCGCACCTTGGCCACCGTCCGTGACCGGACGCGCCCTCGCAACGCGCTCGCCGCGCCCGGTTGCGTGTGTCGCGCGCCCCTCGCACATCCAAGCCTAGCATCCGGTCATGCCTCTTCCCCCTGCTCCTTGTTACGAACTGCGGTTGTTGCTGCTGCGTTGCGCCACTGCCGCCGGCAGCTCGTCCCAGCCACGCCCGCCTTTGGTCGCCACCGCTCCGCCCACGCCTACCAATGCCCTTGCCGCTCGGCTCCGCCCACCATCGCTCCGTGTTGAGCGCCGCGGCCGCCGCCCATGCCCGCGGCCGCCAACTGCTGCGTCGCCACTCCCCTGCACCCGTGCGTCGCCTCGTTTCCCTCCCTCTGGTCGGACGAACCCGCCTCGTCGTGGTCTCGCCCATGTCCCCTCAGGCGGTCGGCGTCGCCGTGCCTGTGGCTGGCGCCCAGCCCCATATTGACCTGGGCGGGCCAGCGCCCGTAACCCGCCTATGCCCGCTAGGCCGATGGGCCAATGACATGAGGGGCCCATGCCCCAGAACGTTTATTAAAAAAAGAAAATAATAACAAAAGAAAAATAAGAATAAATAGAATTTTAAAAATTAATTAAGTAAGTAATTAACTTAATTAATTATGTTTAATTAACCTAATTAACTAACTAACCTAATCAACTAATGTTAATTAATTAAATAGCCTATGACATGCAGGACCCACGCGTCAATTTGGCCAAGTCAATTGATTGTTGACTGCTGACATCATGGTGACGTCAGCGAACACTTTTCTGAATAATGTTGATTTAAAATAATTAAATAAATTCTAAAAATGATTAAATCTTTTAAAAATTAATATAAAATAAACAGTAGCTCGGATGGGAAAACTTTGTACATGAAAGTTGCTCAGAACGACGAGACAAATCCGGATACGCAGCCCATTCATCCGCCACGCATCCCTAGCATAGCGAGGACACAATTTTCCCCCTCCGATTCATCTATCCAAAAATGCGAAACACCAGGGATATTTTCCTGGATGTTTCCCCCCTTCACCGGTATCACCTCATATCGTGTTAGGGCACACCTTGCACCGTTACCTGTCATGCCATGCATCGATATGCATCTATTTGCGTTGTATTCATTGTTTCTTCCCCCTCTTCTCTCCGATAGACTACGAGACTGACGCCGCTGCTGGTGCCCCGATCGACTACATTGTTGACGACCCCTCCTTCTTGCCAGAGCAACTATGCAAGCCCCCCCCCCCTTGATCACTAGATATCGCCTATTCTTCTCTCTACTGCTTGCATTAGAGTAGTGTAGCATGTTACTACTTTTCGTTAATCCTATTCTGATGCATAGTCTGTCATTGTTGCTACAGTTGTTGATACCTTACGTGCAATCCTAAATGCATAGTATAGAATGCTAGTTTCTCATTAGTGACCCTACATTCTTGTCTGTCTGCCGTGCTATACTATCGGGCCGTGATCACTAGCAAGGTGATCACGGGTATATACCTATATACATATACATGATACATGTGATGACTAAAGACGGGTCGGCTCGTGGAGTACCCGCGAGTGATTCACGGATTGGGGGCTGAAAGGACCTTTGTCCCAACGGCCCTCTGGGTGGATCTTTGTGGCGGAGCGACAGGGCAGGTTGAGCCCACCCAGGAGAGAGGTGGGCCTGACCCTGATCGGCGTTCGCGGTTACTTCAAAATAACACGCTTAACGAGATCTTGGTATTTGATCTGAGTCTGGCCACTGGCCTATACGCACTAACCAACTACACGGGGACAGTTATGGGCACTCGACGTCGTGGTATCATCCG
Source organism: Triticum dicoccoides (assembly GCF_002162155.2). Taxonomy (NCBI): domain Eukaryota; kingdom Viridiplantae; phylum Streptophyta; class Magnoliopsida; order Poales; family Poaceae; genus Triticum; species Triticum dicoccoides. The sequence continues at coordinate 349,878,592 of NC_041388.1, read as the reverse complement.
AAGCCTTTGTGACGTCAGCGACTGAGCGGTGCGCGCTGGGTTGGACCACGTAAAGCACCTTGCTTTGTAATGGAGGTTGCTAGGTCTGCTCACCGGCCGCGTACGCAATGTGCAGGTGTGCAATGGGCGATGGGCCCAGACCTCTGCGCCATAGGATTTAGACCGGCGTGCTGACCTCTCTGTTGTGCCTAGGTAGGGTTGTGACGTGTTGATCTTCCGAGGCCGGGCATGACCCAGAAAAGTGTATCCGGACAAAGGGGATCGAGCATGCTGGGAAATGTGGTGCACCCCTGCAGGGAGGTTGATCTATGCGAATAGCCGTGTCCCTTGGTAAAAGGACGACCCGGAGTTGTACCTTGACCTTATGACAGCTAGAACCAGATACTTAATAAAACACACCCTTCCAAGTGCCAGATACAACCGGTGATCGCTCTCTCACAGGGCGACGAGGGGAGGATCACCGGGTAGGGTTATGCTATGTGATGTTACTTGGTTAACTTACCATCTACTCTCTTCTCCTGCTTCAAGATGGAGGCTGCCAGAAGCGTAGTCTTCGATAGGACTAGCTATCCCCCTCTTATTCTGGCATTCTGCAGTTCAGTCCACATATACTACCCCTTTCATTGATACCAATGCATATGTAGTAGCTCCTTGCTTGCGAGTACTTTGGATGAGTACTCACGGTTGTTTTGCTCCCCCTTTTCTTCTTTCTATCCCCGGTTGTTGCGACCAGACGTTGCAGTCCAGGAGCCAGACGCCACTGTCGATGACGACTGCTACTACTTGGAAGGTGCCTACTACTACGTGCAGGCCGCTGATGACGACCAGGAGTAGTTTAGGAGGATCCCAGGCAGGAGGCATGCGCCTCTTTCGATCTGTATCCCAGTTTCTGCTAGCCTTCTTAAGGCAAACTTATTTAACTTATGTTTGTACTCAGATATTGTTGCTTCCGCTGACTCGTCTATGATCGAGCTATTGTATTCGAGCCCTCGAGGCCCCTGGCTTGTAATATGATGCTTGTATGACTTATTTTATCTTTAGAGTTGTATTGTGATGTCTTCCCGTGAGTCCCTGATCTTGATCGTACACGTTTACGTGTATGATTAGTGTACGATTGAATCGGGGGCGTCACAAGTTGGTATCAGAGCTGACTGCCTATAGGAATCCCCCTTCCACACTCCTTGGCCGAAGTTGAGTCTAGTCGATGAAAACTGTTTTACTAACATGGCTGTGCGGCCTATGGGCCCACGTCGCCATTTGGTGGTATTATGATCTTTTATTCCTCGTCTATACTCTGGGACTCTAATCTCTCTTCTATTCGGGTTAAATGATTTTTGCTAAATCTAACATTAGGATCTCGTGATCACTTTCACCCGGGGAGCACCTTATTACCGATGATCGTCTGCTGCACCAGAAGATTTTGAAGATACTCTATGATGTTCTCTCGAGACTTTGTGCCATCGCTTTTGCAATTCCCTTCCATCGATAAACACCTATGGATAACTATGCACACTTGCCATTCTTACATTCATTCCCCGTTGATCTTGTTATTACAAGATACCCCGGAATTCTCTTTATTGTTCCGAGAATACTTTGTGCCTACTGCCTTGCAGTTCCTTGCCACATGAATACCCCTATGGATAATTTCTCATGCTTACCGAGTATCCGCTCATCCCAGTTGATTCATGTATTTCAGAACAGTCTTCGAAATACCAGTCGATCTTCCGAAAATCCTGAGCAACCTATTGCTCTTGAAATTATTGCTTGCTTGCATTATGGTTAATCCCATAAGTTAGGTAATCTTATTGGAATCCTTAGTCATTATCATTTTGAGTTTGTTGAATCAATATGTTGTGAATGCTCGCAATCCTTAATCAGATCCTTCATTTCGTCCTTCCGGCTCAGACATCATTTTAAACATGAGCTAGATCTCGACCAATCAAATTGCCATCGATTGTACCCCTAAGGCTACTCAACTTATCCATCCCTAATCAGAGCATTCATTCTGATCCCTTGTCTTGGAATTCATAATTCCTTTGCATTTGAGCTTTAAGTTAGTCAGTTGTTTCTATAATCTGATCTCCTGGCATTCTTTCTTCCCCTGGTTGAGTACCGATGCTCACATCAGGTCCCTTGTGGACCACCAGACCCTTCGTCCGATTTTATCCAACAATGTATTTCATATTCAATAAGCTTGTGAGCCTTCCCTTGGATACATAATGCCTTTGGTAAATTGTACCCTCTGCTTTCTCAAGCCTGCTCTACTATCGAGCTTGTATAAATTACTCGTAAAAGTTTGTGGTATATGTTCCTAAGAGGCCCTGATGGGTTGAACCTATGTCTTTTCTAATCTGTGTTAACCCGGAAACTACTACGGGTCATACTCTACTATTGATATGGCAGATAAAACTTCAACACTACAACTTCGTCGAAGGCGAGAAGTGAATGAAAGGTTATGCATTAGAGAAGTGGGAGTCGACCTTGAACTTTGTGTTCATGCCCATGGACACGATGTAGATCCTATCATGGACGCTTCTTGTAATAATAACTATTTTCTTGATATAATATCCATTGGTATCGGTGAATTGATCCTTTGCAATTGTGGTTCCGACCATATGTTCTTCTTTGATCCCATTTCTCGGGCAAGTTTAAGCACTTGTCTTGTGTGGATCAATACACCAGTCCAACCTTTACTTTGATCTACCGTCGAGTATTACAACCTGGTATCTCAAGAATATCATGGAACATCATAACTTCTAATGGTTTCTTCATCAACTATTATTTCTCATCGGATCCAATTGTTCCTAGGTTCTGGGTTGTCGTCAACCGACAACACTAAATAGTGAATCGAGTCAGCACTCCGATTCAATAACTCTAAATAATTTTCATTCCTTACGAATTTAATAATCCTTCAAGTCATTCCTAGCCTGATCGGCTATGTCATTATCATGCAACTTTTTAACAGTGTTATGATGTCTACTACACAAGCTTCTTCTTGTAGACGTTGTTGGGCCTCCAAGTGCAGAGGTTTGTAGGACAGTAGCAAATTTCCTTCAAGTGGATGACCTAAGGTTTATCAATCCGTGGGAGGCGTAGGATGAAGATGGTCTCTCTCAAGCAACCCTGCAACCAAATAACAAAGAGTCTCTTGTGTCCCCAACACACCCAATACAATGGTAAATTGTATAGGTGCACTAGTTCGGCGAAGAGATTGTAATACAAGTGGTATATGGATAGTAGATAAAGGTTTTTGTAATCTAAAAATATAAAAACACCGAGGTAACTAATGATAAAAGTGAGCACAAACGGTATTGCAATGCGTTGAAATAAGGCCTAGGGTCCATACTTTCACTAGTGCAAGTTCTCTCAACAATAATAACATAATTGGATCACATAATTATCCCTCAACATGCAGCAAAGAGTCACTCCAAAGTCACTAATAGCGGAGAACAAACGAAGAGATCATGGTAGGGTACGAAACCACCTCAAAGTTATTCTTTCCAGTCAATCCATTGGGCTATTCCTATAAGTGTCGCAAACAGCCCTAGAGTTCGTACTAGAATAACACCTTAAGACACAAATCAACCAAAACCCTAATGTCACCTAGATACTCCAATGTCACCTCAAGTATCCGTGGGTATGATTATACGATATGCATCACACAATCTCAGATTCATCTATTCAACCAACACATAGATCCTCAAAGAGTGCCCCAAAGTTGCTACCGGAGAATCATGACGAAAACGTGTGCCAACCCCTATGCATAGGTTCATGTGAGGAACCTGCAAGTTGATCACCAAAACATACATCAAGTGAATCACGTGATATCCCATTGTCACCACAGATACGCACGGCAAGACATACATCAAGTGTTCTCAAATCTTTAAAGACTCAATCCGATAAGATAACTTCAAAGGGGAAACTCAATCCATTACAAGAGAGTAGAGGGGGAGAAGCAACATAAGATCCAACTATAATAGCAAAGCTCGCGATACATCAAGATCGTATCACCCCAAGAACACGAGAGAGAGAGAGAGAGAGAGAGAGAGAGAGAGATCAAACACATAGCTACTGGTACATACCCTCTGCCCCGAGGGAGAACTACTCCCTCCTCGTCATGGAGAGCATCGGGATGATGAAGATGCCCACCGGAGAGGGATTTCCCCCTCCGACAGGGTGCCGGAACGGGTCTAGATTGGTTTTCGGTGGCTACGGAGGCTTCTGGCGGCGGAACTCCCGATCTATTGTGCTCCCGGATTTTTAGGGTATATGGATATATATATATAGGAGGAAGAAGTACGTCAGGGGAGCCACGAGGGGCCCACGAGGGTGGAGGGCGCGCCCCCCTACCTCGTGGATCCCTTGAAGCTTCCTTGACGTGGACTCCAACTCTCCCGGGTTGCTTTCCTTCCAAAAATAAGTTCCGTGAAGTTTCAGGTCAATTGGACTCCGTTTGATTTTCCTTTTCTGCGATACTCTAAAACAAGGAAAAAACAGAAACTGGCACTGGGCTCTGGGTTAATAGGTTAGTCCAAAGAATCATATAAAATAGCATATAAAACATCCAAGGTTGATAATATAATAGCATGGAGCAATCAAAAATTATAGATACGTTGGAGACGTATCAGCATCCCCAAGCTTAACTCCTGCTCGTCCTCGAGTAGGTAAATGATAAAAACAGAATTTTTGATGTGGAATGCTACCTAACATATTTATCCATGTAGTTCTCTTTATTGTGGCAAGAATATTCAGATCCATAAGATTCAAGACGAAAGTTTAATATTGACGTAAAAGTAATAATACTTCAAGCATACTAACTAAGCAATCATGTCTTCTCAAAATAACATGGCCAAAGAAAGCTATCCCTACAAAATCATATAGTCTGGCTATGCTCTATCTTCACCACACAAAATATTTAAATCATGCACAACCCCGATGACAAGCCAAGCAGTTGTTTCATACTTTTGATGTTCTCAAACTTTTTCAATCTTCACGCAATACATGAGCGTGAGCCATGGACATAGCACTATAGGTGGAATAGAATGGTGGTTGTGGAGAAGACAAAAAGGAGAAGATAGTCTCACATCAACTAGGCGTATCAACGGGCTATGGAGATGCCCATCAATAGATATCAATGTGAGTGAGTAGGGATTGCCATGCAACGGATGCACTAGAGCTATAAGTGTATGAAAGCTCAGAAAGAAACTAAGTGGGTGTGCATCCAACTTGCTTGCTCACGAAGACCTAGGGCATTTTGAGGAAGCCCATCATTGGAATATACAAGCCAAGTTCTATAATGAAAGATTCCCACTAGTATATGAAAGTGACAACATAGGAGACTCACTATGATGAAGATTATGGTGCTACTTTGAAGCACAAGTGTGGTAAAAGGATAGTAGCATTGCCCCTTCTCTCTTTTTCTCTCATTTTTTTATTTTTTTATTTGGGACTTTTCTCTTCTTTTTTATGGCCTCTTTTTTTCGTTCGGAGTCTCATCCCGACTTATGTGGGAATCATAGTCTCCATCATCCTTTCCTCACTGGGACAATGCTCTAATAATGATGATCATCACACTTTTATTTACTTACAACTCAAGAATTACAACTCGATACTTAGAAAAAAATATGACTCTATATGAATGCCTCCGGCGGTGTACCGGGATATGCAATGACTCATGAGTGACATGTATGAAAGAATTATGGTGGCTTTGCCACAAATACGATGTCAACTACATTATCATGCAAAGCAATATGACAATGATGAAGCGTGTCATAATAACGGAACGGTGGAAAGTTACATGGCAATATATCTCAGAATGGCTATGGAAATGCCATAATAGGTAGGTATGGTGGCTGTTTTGAGGAATATATATGGTGGGTTTATGGTACCGGTGAAAGTTGCGCGGTACTAGAGAGGCTAGCAATGATGGAAGGGTGAGAGTGCGTATAATCCATGGACTCAACATCAGTCATAAAGAACTCACATACTTATTGCAAAAATCTATTAGTTATCGAAACAAAGTATTACACGCATGCTCCTAGGGGGATAGATTGGTAGGAAAAGACCATCGCTCGTCCCCGACCGCCACTCATAAGGAAGACAATCAATAAATAAATCATGCTCCGACTTCATCACATAACGGTTCACCATACATGCATGCTACGGGAATCACAAACTTTAACACAAGTATCTCTCAAATTCACAACTACCCACTAGCATGACTCTAATATTACCATCTCCATATCTCAAAACAATCATCAAGTATCAAACTTCTCATAGTATTCAATGCACTTTATATGAAAGTTTTTATTATATCCCTCTTGGATGCCCATCATATTAGGACTAGTTTCATAACCAAAGCGAACTACCATGCTGTTATAAAGACTCTCAAAATGATATAAGTGAATCATGAGAGTTCATTAATTTCTTCAAAATAAAACCACCACCGTGCTCTAGAAAGATATAAGTGAAGCACTAGAGCAAAAACAAACTACTCCGAGAGATATAAGTGAAGATCAATGAGTAGTCGAATAATTATGCAACTATATGAAGACTCTCTAACATTTAAGAATTTAAGATCTTGGTATTTTATTAAAACATCAAGCAAACCTAAATAAAATAAAATGACGCTCCAAGCAAAACACATATCATGTGGTCAATAAAAATATAGCTCCAAGTAAAGTTACCGATGAACGAAGACGAAAGAGGGGATGCCGTCCGGGGCATCCCCAAGCTTAGGATCTTGGTTGTCCTTGAATATTACCTTGGGGTGCCTTTGGCATACCCAATCTTAGGCTCTTGCCACTCCTTATTCAATAGTCCATCGAATATTTACCCAAAACATGAAAACTTCACAACACAAAACTTAACAGAAAACTCGTAAGCTTCGTTAGTATAAGAAAATAAATCACCACTTAGGCACTGTTGTGAACTAATTATAAATTCATATTGGTGTAATATATACTGTATTCCAACTTATCTATGGTTCATACCCTCTGATACTACTCATAGATTCATCAAAATAAGCAAACAACACATCGAAAACAGAATCTGTCAAAAACAGAACAGTCTGTAGTAATATGGATCAAACATATACTTCTGGAACTCATAAAATTCTAAAATAAATTGTTGGACCTGAGGAATTTACCTATTAATCATCTTAAAAAATAATTAACTAAATAGCACTTTCCAAATAAAAATGGCAGCAGTTCTCGTGAGCGCTAAAGTTTCTGTTTTTTACAGCATGATCGCAAAGACTTTTCCCAAGTCTTCCCAAAGGTTCTACTTGGCACAAACACTAATTAAACACAAAAACACAACCATGACAGAGTCTAGATAAATTATTTATTACTAAACAGGAACAAAAAGCAAGGAACAAAAATAAAGTTGGGTTGCCTCCCAACAAGCGCTATCGTTTAACGCCCCTAGCTAGGCATGATGATTTCAATGATGCTCACATAAAAGATAAGAATTGAAACATAAAGAGAGCATCATGAAGAATATGACTAGCGCATTTAAGTCTAACCAACTTCCTATGCATAGGGATTTTGTGAGCAAACAACTTGTGGGAACAAGAATCAACTTGCATAGGAAGGTAAAACAAGCATAACTTCAAAAATTTAAGCACATAGAGAGGAAACTTGATATTATTGCAATTCCTACAAGCATATATTCCTCCCTCATAATAATTTTCAGTACCATCATGAATGAATTCAACAATATAACCAGCACCTAAAGCATTCTTTTCATGATCTACAAGCATAGAATTTTTATTACTCTCCACATAAGCAAAATTCTTCTCATTCGGAATAGTGGGAGTATCATAAGAGACTCGAATACTATAAATTGTTTCCACATTAAAAGAGTAATGTTAGGAAAAGGGGTAATCATAATAATGACAAGTTTTATAAATATAATCACTACTTTTTTATAGCATAAGTATCATCACAATAATCATCATAGGTAGGAGGCATGCTATCATCATTATAAATTTGCATATGAAAACTTGGGAGACTAAAAATATCATCTTCATTAAAAGTAGCATCCCCAAGCTTGGGACAAATATTAATTGCAGAAAATATATTCTCAAAAACATCATCTTCATCAAACATAGCATCCCCAAGCTTGGGCCTTTTCATATCATAAGCATAATCACTCTCATCATTAATAGTATGGATAGCACCAATAGTATAGCAATTATCATATTCTTCCAAGCAAGTGCCAAAAAGATTTTCAAGATCATAAGAAGTATCATTATCTTCCACAATTATATTTTCATGAGGCACAATAGTATTAGGAGAAGCATTATTTGGGGGAGATATCTTTTTACCTCTCTTCCTTTTTCTTTTCTTCTTCTTCACCACATCATGTGTGGGTTCAATCCTATTTTTGGAGCTCCTTATTAATGAGATTGGTTGAATAGGAGGCTCCTCCTCGTTACCTGATTCATCATAAGAAATAATAGGAGGGTATTGCCAAGTATCTTCCCTTTCATTAGTATTCTCTTCATCTTCTATTTGTTTTGTTTTCTTTATGTAGTTGGCAACATAAGGATTTTCAATACAATTCACCGCACAATACATATAAATTTCCTCTAGATCAAAGCCAAGTAGTTTATCACGGGCAAATACTAGAAGATAGTTAGTTATACGTTTCATTTCTTCGTAACCCATAAGCAAACTAAGTTCATTATGATGTGCAAGAGAAATCAAGTCATCACAATTTTTGGAAACGAATAGATCATGAAACAATTTGCATCGGATGGTTAAATGACCACGTTCATTGCAAAGCTCACAAGTATGGCCAAGAAAAAATAAATTTTCAGCACAAACATCTAGCCTTTCTTGCAATAATTTAGTTTCTAAGTACTTATGCCTCTTGCAATATCTATCTTCCCTATTTGGTGTGTACTTGCAAACCCAATGCACTCCACAAAAATTGACATGTTTATAGGAGACATTTTCATCATAACTAGTGCAATCATCATTAGTACTATGGATATTCAAGGAGTTCATACTAACAACATTGTAATCATGCTCATCATTCAAAGATTTAGTGCCAAACATTTTAATGCATTCTTCTTCTAACACTTTGGCACAATTTTCCTTTCCATCATACTCACGAAAGATATTAAAAAGATGAACCGTATGAGACAAACTTAATTCCATTTTTTAATTTTCTTTTATAAACTAAACTAGTGATAAAACAAGAAACAAAAAGATTCGATTGCAAGATCTAAAGATATACCTTCAAGCACTCACCTCCCCGGCAACGGCACCAGAAAAGATCGTGATGTCTACTACGCAACCTTCTTCTTGTAGACGTTGTTGGGCCTCCAAGTGCAGAGGTTTGTAGGAAAGTAGCAAATTTCCTTCAAGTGGATGACCTAAGGTTTATCAATCCGTGGGAGGCGTAGGATGAAGATGGTCTCTCTCAAGCAACCCTGCAACCAAATAACAAAGAGTCTCTTGTGTCCCCAACACACCCAATACAATGGTAAATTGTATAGGTGCACTAGTTCGGCGAAGAGATGGTAATACAAGTGGTATATGGATAGTAGATAAAGGTTTTTGTAATCTGAAAATATAAAAACAGCAAGGTAACTAATGATAAAAGTGAGCACAAACGGTATTGCAATGCATTGAAATAAGGCCTAGGGTTCATACTTTCACTAGTGCAAGTTCTCTCAACAATAATAACATAATTGGATCACATAACTATCCCTCAACATGCAACAAAGAGTCACTCCAAAGTCACTAATAGCGGAGAACGAACGAAGAGATTATGGTAGGGTACAAAACCACCTCAAAGTTATTCTTTCCAATCAATCCGTTGGGCTATTCCTATAAGTGTCACAAACAGCCCTAGAGTTCGTACTAGAATAACACCTTAAGACACAAATCAACCAAAACCCTAATGTCACCTAGATACTCCAATGTCACCTCAAGTATCCGTGGGTATGATTATATGATATGCATCACACAATCTCAGATTCATCTATTCAACCAACACATAGAACCTCAAAGAGTGCCCCAAAGTTTCTACCGGAGAATCACGGCGAAAACGTGTGCCAACCCCTATGCATAGGTTCATGGGCGGAACCCGCAAGTTGATCACCAAAACATACATCAAGTGAATCATGTGATATCCCATTGTCACCACAGATAGGCACGGCAAGACATACATCAAGTGTTATCAAATCTTTAAAGACTCAATCCGATAAGATAACTTCAAAGGGGAAACTCAATCCATTACAAGAGAGTAGAGAGGGAGAAGCAACATAAGATCCAACTATAATAGCAAAGCTCGCGATACATCAAGATCGCATCACCTCAAGAACACGAGAGAGAGAGAGAGATCAAACACATAGCTATTGGTGCATACCCTCTGCCTCGAGGGAGAACTACTCCCTCCTCGTCATGGAGAGCATCGGGATGATGAAGATGCCCATGGGAGAGGGATTTCCCCCTCCGACAGGGTGCCGGAACGGGTCTAGATTGGTTTTCGGTGGCTACGGAGGCTTCTGGCGGCGGAACTCCCGATCTATTGTGCCCCCGGATGTTTTTAGGGTATATGGATATATATAGGAGGAAGAAGTACGTCAGGGGAGCCACGAGGGGCCCATGAGGGTGGAGGACGCGCCCCCCTACCTCGTGGCTTCCTCGAAGCTTCCTTGATGTGGATTCCAAGTCTCCCGGGTTGCTTTCCTTCCAAAAATAAGTTTCGTGAAGTTTCAGGTCAATTGGACTCCGTTTGATTTTCCTTTTCTGCGATACTCTGAAACAAGGAAAAAACAGAAACTGGCACTAGGCTCTGGGTTAATAGGTTAGTCCAAAAAATCATATAAAATAGCATATAAATGCATATAAAACATCCAAGGTTGATAATATAATAGCATGGAACAATCAAAAATTATAGATATGTTGGAGACGTATCATGATACCTTGTCCTTCTTCCTGGAGCGCAATTTTCGACAATGAGCTAAGCTTACGTTGACTTTCCTCGTCATATCATTTTCCCTTGAACAACAAGCTTGATTTCGAGTTTATGATATATTTGTGGTTCCAATAACCTTTTACTTCGACATTCCTTTGACTTGATGTCATCGCCAATCGTTTACATCTTCTTGAAACCACTCGACAAATTTGTCGTGATCATTGTCAACAATTTGACTTCTTCCAAGTTGTGAGTCGAAATTCATGATGAGAAATGCCATCCTTATCCCCTCAATGATTTTATTAACATAGACAACATTCTTGCATTCACTCTGACCCAAAACTTGTTCATGTTTTGTGTTGTACCTTGAGTTCCTTGATATCCAGCATTTGTTCTTCTTTACCTTGGAGTATTACCATCTTTTATGTCGGGAATGTCATGAGAATTTCACCACCTCTTAAAGAATTCTTGATACAGGTGATACTTCTTACCATATCCGTTCCTTCCTTGGTCCCCGTGCCGTTTCTAACGGGAAAAACCGACAATTGAACTATGATGTGCGACTTCAAAACTTCTAGCAACCCTATTGCTTTGGAGTTAATGGTCGACAGTTCCTTCTTAGACTATTATTTATTGAATCACCATTCTAGCATTGATCATGGTACCTAAACCCATATCTCGCGTGCACCTTTCAACCAATGTTTAATTGTGTATGTTTTCCTCGAGCATACATCAATATAACATTTGATCTGACAAATGTTTTCTCCTTGTTCTCATAATTGTGGGAATCCGTCATTTTGGAAACCTCGATGAATTATCGCTGAGTCCATCAGCCACCTTTTCATCCTCTCATTGGTTTTAATGATGAACTCTTGTTTCAGAACTTGCTTCCATAGTTCATTGCCCGAGAATCTTATAATGTCATCTTGTCAATTGTGTTGCACCTTTTCTTTCTCAGGCATCCTGAGTCTGTGGTATCTGACACCGATCAGATCTGAATCTTGGTCAGATATGATGGTTGGAATGTTTTCCAAGAGTCATAACATTGGTCTTTATATGACCCGATAAAATGATGTCATGCCCAACACACCTGGCCGGAGGACCTATTGTTATAGTTTCCTTTTTGGCAAGGTTAACCATTCTTCCATGAGGAAATGGAATGACTTGCTTTAGAAGTTGTTCCTGATAAATGCTTTGTGTATCCAAGTCTGACCTTTGCTTGAAGACCATGTCAATGCTATCTCGAAGCATGTTGGTGGTACTCCAATCTTCAATAAGAACTTTTGAAGCACAATGCTAAATTTTATTTATCAATTATCCAAACACCGTTGTATGGGTAATGTCATGAAATTTCTCTCCCCTTCCCTAAAGGGTTTTCTACATTATGTCCTGTCATGGATATCGTACTATGCTTGTCTTTGGGAAGGATATACCCTTGAAATAGGTGTTTAGACACATTTTCCTTTCCATTGTTATGTTTAATCTGATAATCATATTTTTCTTTCCATTGTTTGGTTTAACCTTTCTTGTGATCCATATGATCTAATCAGTAATATTCTCCTGCTTATGTAAACACCTCGGTGTACGATTCTGTCAGCAAGACCCTATTACTATTGTTGATGACATTCTGGTAGCCACCGATGGACGAGAACTTTGCCTATTGGTCCGCCTCGTTCAACGAGCAGGAAAATGGTTCTCTTCATCCCTCGCCCTTGTTACGGATGTTGTTGCCGACATAACTGACAGGCTACCCTCTGACATGCCTTGCTATCCTGACCATGCAAGATGTCACCGTTCCTCCTACTTTTAACCCACATGGTGGGCCCATAACCCACAGTTCCATAGGATCGAAACCTGAGTCTCATGTACACCCCAGCTCCTAAAGGTTATTCCTCATGCTTGGCTTCGTATGTAATTCACGAGCCACCTTCCAAGAGATCATCAATTCTGGTATCAGACATAATACTTATTCCCATTGCTCCAAAACCCTTTCAAACTCTATTTTAGGCAACGAACGATTGACTGGCCACTTGAAACTTCTTATCGTACCTTCTTGCTCATCTCTTGATGTGTTACATTCAACCAATTCGAGAGTTACTCATGTGATCATTCATGGGATAGCCCCCAAATGATTTCCCCTGATAGCATTCTATCGTTGTCAGGCTGCCCCTTTCTGATTGGTAAGTACGATGAAGTTCACCAAGAAAGGATGATGACTTATCCTGATAACCATAAGCTAAGGAATGACGACATCAACAGAAGCGGTCAACTTCTTCGAGAAGAGCAACCATGACCGAGAAGATTCGTTAGAATTTTGTAACCTAATCCCTTCCCCTTACTCCCCCTCCTAAATCTCGGGACGAGATTTCTTATAGTGGAGGAGAATTGTGACGCCCGGATAATTAAGCTACAGTAACCCTCTACTAATGATGCCAGTCACTTTGATTACTGTTGATTAAACTCGCGTTGATTCAAAGCCGCTTCGAATTTCAAATTTAAAATAAAGTAAAACGGGAGAAGTCTTCAAAAGTAAAAACAAAAATGTTCTAAAGGTAGCAAGTAGTTCATCATAAATATTGGAGGAGAAATCTGATACTTCTCCGTCGTATCTACAATTTTTGATTGTTCCATGCCAATATTCTACAACTTTCATATGCTTTTGGCAACTTTTTATACTATTTTTGGGACTAACATATTGATCCAGTGCCCAGTGCCAGTTCCTGTTTGTTGCATGTTTTTTGTTTCGCAGAATATCCATATCAAATGGAGTCCAAACGGGATAAAAACTGACGGAGTTTTTTTTGGAATATATATATATTTGGGAAGAAAAATCCACGCGAGACGATGCCCGAGGGGGCCACGAGGCAGGGGGCGCCCCTGACCGTCGTGGCCACCCCATAAGGCGGTTGATGCCCTTCTTTCGCCACAAGAAAACTAATATCCGGATAGAGATCGTATTAAAATTTCAGCCCAATCGGAGTTACGGATCTCCGAGAATATAAGAAATGGTGAAAGGGTAGAATCTGAGAACGCAGAAACAGAGAGAGACAGAGAGACATATCCAATCTCGGAGGGGCTCTCGCCCCTCCCACGCCATGGAGGCCATGGACTATAGGGAAAACCCTTCTCCCATCTAGGGAGGAGGTCAAGGAAGAATAAGAAGGAGGGGGGCTCTCTCCCCCTCGCTTCCGGTGGCACCGGAGTGCCACCGGGGGCCATCATCATCACCGCAATCTTCATCAACAACTTCACCGCCATCATCACCAACTCTTCCCCCTCTATGAAGTGGTGTAACCTCTCTCTTACCCACTGTAATCTCTACTTAAATATGGTGCCCAACGCTATATATTATTTTCCAATGATGTATGGCTATCCTATGATGTTTGAGTAGATCCGTTTTTTCCTATGGGCTATTTGATGATCAAGATTGGTTTGAGTTGCATGTTTTATTATTGGTTTTGTCCTATGGTGCTCTCCGCATCGCGCAAGCGTGAGGGATCCCTGCTGTAGGGTGTTTCAATACGTTCATGATTCGCTTATAGTGGGTTGCATGAGTGACTGAGACACAAACCCCGAGTAAGGGAGTTGTTGCGTATGGGATAAAGAGGACTTGATACTTTAATGCAATGGTTGGGTTTTACCTTAATGATCTTTAGTAGTTGCGGATGCTTGCTAGAGTTCCAATCATAAGTGCATATGATCCAAGTAGAGAAAGTATGCTAGCTTATGCCTCTCCCTCATATAAAATTGCAATAATGATTACCAGTCTAGTTATCGATTGCCTAGGGACAAATAACTTTCTCGTAACAAAAAGTTGTCTACTAAAACTAATTTAGTTGTGTCTTTATCTAAACAGTCCCTACTTTTTATTTACATGCTCTTTATTGTCTTGCAAACCTATCCAAAAACACCCACATAATACTTCTAGTTTCATACTTGTTCTAGGTAAAGTGAACGTCAAGCGTGCGTAGAGTTGTATCGGTGGTCGATAGAACTTGAGGGAATATTTGTTCTGCCTTTATCTCCTCATTGGGTTCGACACTCTTACTTATCGAAAACTGTTGTGATCCCCTATACTTGTGGGTTATCAAGACCTTTTTCTGGCGCCATTGCCGGTGAGCAATAGTGTGGGGTGAATATTCTCGTGTGTGCTTGTTTTCTTTATCACTAAGTAATTTTTATATGTTGTTCTTAGTTGTTCTTTATCTTTAGTTATGGATATGGAACACGAAATACCAAAAAAGTTAGGTGTACTTGCTGCTCATGGAGATGAGGAACCTCCTAAAACCCTCGATGCTCATTATGTGACAGATATTATGTACTACTTTGATGATCCAGAGAAAACCCCATTCAATTTGGTAATGGGAGACACGTTGGATCAACGTGAATACTTTAGGGATTATCGCTTGACTCAAAAAGGGAAACTATTATGGGATCAAATTTATATGTTGTATTGGTAGCTAGGCAACTATGCTTGAGATATGATTATACTTGTTGCTCTAGAATGAAGTCTCCACACCTTCCCTTTTCATGCAAATTTAATGATAATGAAACATTGGATTCTTATGCTAGAGGTATATATGACTACTATGATGTGGAACAAATAGAAGAATTTGTTGCTTTTAAGGGTGCTTATGAAATTGAATCTTTGTTTGAAAAGTATGAAGCTTTTGATGATGATGTTTATAGGCCTGAAAATTTTGCTATATTGAAATTTTTCTATGAGAATTATGAATACAATTCCTATATTGATGCACTTATTGAGAAAGTCTCCGCTGTCCAAGAAAGACTAATATTTTGCAGGAATCTATGGAAGAAGAAATTGACGAAACTGTGAGCTCATTGGATGAAAAAGATGAGGAGGAGAGCGAAGAACAAAAGGAAGAAGAGCGGATTGATCACCCGTGCCCACCTTCTAATGAGAGTAACTCTTCAACTCATACATTGTTTAATTTCCCTTCATGCTTACCGAAGAATGAATGCTATGATAATTGCTATGATCCCGTTGATTCTTTTAAAATATCCCTTTTTGATGATGCTTTCTATGCTTGTGGCCAAGATGACAATATGAATTATGCTTATGGAGATGAACTTGCTATAGTTCCTTATGTTAAACATGAAATTGTTGCTATTGCACCCACACATGATAGTCCTATTATATTTTTGAATTCTCCAAACTACACTATATCGGAGAAGTTTGTGCTTATTAAGGATTACATTGATGGGTTGCCTTTTACTACTACACATGATGATTTTGATAGATATAATATGCATGTGCTTTCAGCTCCTACTTGCAATTATTATGAGAGAGGAACTATATCTCCACCTCTCTATGTTTCCAATACGATAAAATTGCAAGAAACTGTTTATACTATGCATTGGCCTTTACTATGTGTGCATGAATTGTTCTTTTATGACATGCCGATGCATAGGAAGAGAGTTAGACTTTGTTGTTACATGATATGTATCACTTTGTGCTCACTACTAAATTACAAATCATTGTTAATTAAAATTGTCTTTGATATACCTTGGGATCCAGGTGGATTCATTGCTTGAGCACTACATGCCTAGCTTAATGGCTTTAAAGAAAGCGCTGCTAGGGAGACAACCCGGAAGTTTTAGAGAGTCATTTACTTTTGTTGAGTGCTTTTATATAGTTTAAAAACAACAAAAATAAAGAGGGGAACCCAAAACTTTTTCAAAAAGGAAAGCGAAAGTGAGAAAGACGAGTATTGTTGAAGTGGGAGCTAGCCTTGAACTTTGTTCATGCTCATGGAAACTTTATGAATCTTGATTACAGAAACTTTTCAATAAAAATAATTATCCCCTTGTACAATTCCATTGTATTATAAAAATAATGTGCCAAGGTTTGCCTTTAGGATGTTTACATTTGCTTGATGGTTTGTACGGTGCAGGACAGAAACTTTGGCTGTAGTGCGCGATTTTACATTTTTAGCTGGAACTTCAAATGGTTATGATTCTTTTTGCACTGTATTTATACACAAATTGGTTATTTTTACTAATTTTGGCAGAATTTTTCAATTACCAGAGGTATGGTTAATGTTCAGATTATTACAGACTGTTCTGTTTTAGACAGATTCTATTTTTGATGCATAGTTTGCTTGTTCTGATGAAACTATCGATTTATATCAGTGGATTAAGCCATGAAAAAGTTATATTATAGTAGACACAATGCAAAAACAAAATATGAATTGGTTTGCAACAGTACTTAAGAGTAGTGATTTGCTTTATTGTACAAACGGATCTTACCGAGTTTTCTGTTGAAGTTTTGTGTGGATGAAGTGTTCGATGATCGAGAAGGTCTCTGTCGGTGTCAAAACCGGCGGATCTTGGGTAGGGGGTCCCGAACTGTGCGTCTAGGCCGGATGGTAACAGGAGGCAGGGGACACGATGTTTTACCCAGGTTCGGGCCCTCTTGATGGAGGTAAAACCCTACGTCCTGCTTGATTAATATTGATGATTTGGGTAGTACAAGAGTAGATCTACCACGGGATCAGAGAGGCTAAACCCTAGAAGGTAGCCTATGGTATGATTGTATGTTGTGATTGTTGTCCTACGGACTAAAACTCTTCGGTTTATATAGACACCGGAGAGGGTTAGGGTTACACATGGTCGGTTACAAAGGAGGAGATATCCATATCCGTATTGCCTGGCTTGCCTTCCACGCCAAGTAGAGTCCCATCCGGACACGAGACGAAGTCTTCAATCTTGTATCTTCATAGTCTAACAGTCCGGCCAATGGATATAGTCCGGCTATCCAGAGACCCCCTAATCCAGGACTCCCTCACTAGCCCCCAAACCAGACTTCAATGACGATGAGTCCGGTGCGCAGTATTGTCTTCGGCATTACAAGGCGGGTTCCTCTCCAAATTTTGTGTACCTGTCGAAATAATATCCGGTTTCTTGTGAATGTTGCACTCCTTGGCTTCCACGCCCAATAATGGCCACTTTCCACGTGTCGAGCGAATATGAAGAGCCAGGGTGTTTTCACATTTACCCCCCTAGCTGTGTGAATGAGCCGCCTATTTAAAAAGACGAGGATTCAGATCCAAATCACACCATCCTCCCTTGGCGAGCCTTCATCGGAGCGCGCCCGACAGAAATCCATTCCATCATGGCCGGTCGACGCAGCTCCTCCTCTCGCTCCCCTAGCTCCAAGCCTGGAGATTGGGAGAGATGTTCCATCCCGCACAGCAAATTAGTGATGCTTCAGACCAAGGGATTTCTTCCCCCGGCGTACTTGGTCCCGGTTCGAGCCGGGCTCACCACCTATAATGGCGGAGAGCAAGCGGAGAGCCTTCCCAATCCCTCCAAGGGAGAGCGGGTATGCCTTGTCCCTTATTTGGTAAGAGGGCTCGGATTCCCAATTCATCCATTTCTCCAGGGGCTCCTAGAGTTCTACGGCCTCCAGTTGCACAACCTTACGCCTGCCTCCATGCTACATATCGCGGGATTCGTAGCCCTTTGCGAGTTGTTTTTGGGCTGTGAGCTCATTTCGCTCTGTGGAAGAAGTTGTTCTGCCTTGTGCCCCGTTCTTAGAAGGGGTCAATATATCAAGTGGGCGGAGCCGAAGTGTGGCGTGTTGCCGGGACCGGATACCTCTCCGGAACCCCAAAGAAGACGTCCGAAGACTGGCCTTTAGAATGGTTTTATATAGAAGACGTCCCCCTCCCGGAGTTCGACAACGCCCCTTTGAAGAAGCGCCGGAGCTGGCGTCCACGGAGCTCCCTGGAGGAAGATGACAAGGACGTTCTTTACCTGATGAGCCAGATAAGTTTTTTAGCTTGATCCGGATTGACCATGATCGAGGTCATGGCCATATGTATCATGCGGGGGGTGCAGCCGCTTCAGTATAGAGGCCACCCCATGTGGGATTTCAACGGGGAGGATGACGCCACCCGCTACGGCCGTAAAGGGTCGGGATCGGTTGCTGATCTAATAAAGATTTTATCCCCTTTGTACAAGGGAGAAGAGGAGGAATTCCTTCGTGTCAACCCGCAGGGCGGATTTTCTATGTACAATCCTCCGAGCTGGGTAAGCGGAGACTTTTTCTCGCCCATCCGTTTCATATTTCCGCAGTTAAGTATTCAGTCTAGCGATTTCTATGCAGGAACTGCGCCAGGCTGTAAGGGAGATAAACAACCCCCCTCCACAACCTGAGGACCCTGGTTGGTCCCTTGACCCGGCCTCCCAAGAGGATCCAGACATATCTGTGGAGCTGATCGATGGGGTGTTTTACCAATCGAGCAATGATAATGCTTTAGTGGCCATTACGGCCGATTACCTGGGCTAGTTTCAGCCTCACAGGTGACTGAGACCGAACTCCCAGCACTTCAAAAAGGGATCCGTCCTTGCGTGTTTTTGATCGCCGTATAATAGCCGTGTTTTGCAGGGGAGGTCCTCGAGGCAGAAGGCCGAGCCTGCGGCGACTGGCCAACAAGGGGCCGCGAGGCCAGGCAGGCTGAAAAGACCCGCAGTCCGGATTGAGACACCGGCGCAGTGGTACGGCGCGTCGTCTTTATTGCAAGACATTATTCTCAGAGGCGTATTAACGCCCATGCCTTCTTTTCAGGAAAAAGAGCGCTCACTGGACTATACCCGGAGAGGCTACCAATCGCGCCTCCACAAGCCAGGTTCCAAGGCCGGATTCGGAGGCAGGAACGAATACGAGGCATGCGCCGGGTGCTCCTCCGATAGAGGATGCGGATAAACTGTCCGCCACTAATTCCGAGGTGGAAAGTGCCATGAACCACAAGCGTCGCCGGACTATTCTTTGTGACGCTTGTTTCTCCCAAGAGGCATTGGATGCCTTCAACTCGGGAGACGCGCACCTCCGTGCCGCTCAAAATGGTCTAGCCAGAGCCACGGAGCAGTATGTAAAAGACATACGGGTGAGAAAATTTGGTGATTATATATATCAGTAGCCCCTGAGACTTGAAACAGTTAGGATAACTGATTTAAGGATCATTTGATATGCAGGTTCTTACAGAAAAGAATACTCAACTGTCCCAGGAGCTGGAAGAGTGCAAAGCCCAACTTCAGGCCGCACTGGCCGCGGCAGGGGAGCCCAAAGAGACCCCCTCTGGTAACATATCCTTCAAATGATAAGTATCATATAGAATGCGGCATGTATGCAGATCTGACGATAAAATTGCAGATGACACTGGAGTAAATCCGGATAAGCAACAGCTCCTACGCCAGCTGAAGGCCGGTGAGAACGTGCTTACGAGGGTGAGGCAGGAGAAAAATGATCTCCTAGATGCCAACACCAAGCTGGGCGTGGAAATACAAGATGTTCGTGCCCAACTGTCGGACTCTGTTAAGGAAAATCGGCGGCTTCGACGCGGCATATTTAGTAAGTGCTTGAACGAACTTTGAAAAAGAGTTCGGCGAGGAAGCTGGCTGACAGAGTTATGTCTATAGGTATGTTAACAGGTCGTCCTGCCGAGGAAATGCCCGGTTCAACGGGTGACCTTCTTCCCGAGCTCTCACAGCTGCACGAACGAGTTCGGCAGGTGATGCAAGGCGTCGCCCAGGCCTTGTGGCCATCCGTCTCCATACCCGAAGGCCTTGGAGAGCTTGCAGAAAAGCTAAAGGGAGCACGGCGGCGCTTCCGATTATGAAAGATATCGGCCTGCCGTTAATGCACTAGGGAAGCCTGGGCAATGGTGAAGACACGGTACACGAAGGCTGACCCGAACCACATGGCCGAAGTCGGACCTGTGGGGCCCGATGGGAAGGAGATCCTTGTGTGCTTAGTGTACGGCCAAGTAGAATTGGCCGCAAAGTATTCCCAACAGGACTGTAGACTAGACAACCAATTGGATGGTATTGAAGAGGAATTCAACCAGTCAAATTTACTATGTAATTTTAAAGTGACATGTATAATGCCTTCTAGCCGGATTGTAGATCGTTTGTCGTGGCGGACCTTTTCGCTTCGACCTCAGGACCCGACGGTCCGGAGTGTATCCGAATACCCTCTCGGTTATGTAAGAACCGGGGCATGCGTGGAGACCAGGCGTAGGGGTCATTAGTGCTTTATCAGACAAGTGCCCAACTAGTTATGTTATATTACATGGGTAGTAAGAAACATCTTTCAGGGAGAATAGTTCCGTTAAGGGTTCCTTTCCCTGGGTAAGCATGCCCTAAAGTGCATGTCCGGACTGCGACAAGAAGCGCAGAAAAAGCATCTGGGGGCAGATATGGATAATAAATAAAAGTCATCTTTTGTTCACCGACCGAATATTCCCTTAAGAACGTGTAACACCCCGGATATAACTTTCCCTATTTGTACTCCAACTCTTGCCGTTTCCGGCGTTAAGTTATATTTATTTCCTCGGGTTCGGGTTTTGTCTCCGTGTGTTGTTATCGTTGTCATGCATCTCATATCATGTCATCATGTGCATTGCATTTGCATACGTGCTCGTCTTAGGCATTCGAGCATTTTTCCCGTTGTCTGTTTTGCATTCCGGCGCTTCATTCTCCTCCGGTGGTCATTTCTAGCTTTCTTTCGTGTGTGGGGATTAAACATTTCTGGATTGGAACGAGACTTGCCAAGCGGCCTTGGTTTACTACCGGTAGACCGCCTGTCAAGTTTCGTACCATTTGGACTTCGTTTGATACTCCAACGGTTAACCGAGGGACCGAAAAGGCCTCGTGTGTGTTGCAGCCCAACACCCCTCCAATTTGGCCCAAAACCCACCTAACTCTGCTCCATCATCTAGAGCGTTAGATCACGATCGCGTGGCCGAAAACCGCACCTCATTTGGACTCTCCTAGCTCCTCCTATGCCTATAAATAGATCCCTCCACGAAATTCTGGATCCCCCTCGTCCTCAAACCCTAATCCCAGATCCGCGCCGGCCGGACACGTCTGCCCCGGCCGGACGCGTCCGCCCCGGCCGGACGCGTCCGCCCCGCCG
>NC_041388.1:349844742-349856298 GCF_002162155.2 Triticum dicoccoides | reverse complement strand
CTCCGGGCCGCCGCTTCGCGCCGCCCCGCGCCGCCGTCGCCGCCACCGCCGACCCCGGGAGCACCTCGCCGGCCTTCTCCTTCCTCCGGCGAGCCGCGACGAACTCCGGCGTCTACAGTGTTTCCGGCCAACTTCGAAATCCGTGCAAACCCTAGATCTGAGGGTTGTTTTTTTCTAAGTCCCAGTTATTCTCAGTCCATATGCACATGTTCGTAGCCCCGTAACTTTGCATCCGTAGCTCCGATTCATGCATATAGCATATCAAAATGTTCATCTCAGAGAGTACATCCTTTCATTCCATTGCATCATTTTCATTTGAGCTTATCTTCATGCCCGAAATGCTGTTAGAAGAGGGCTACTTGAGTTAATTGCCAGATCGGTTACTCCGTTTAGCACTTTTGTCTTTTTTGCCATGATTAATGTGTGCATGATATGCCCGTGAGTTCTGCTTATGTTTTGTTAAGGGTTTTGTCATCTTTCCAGAGGTGCAACCCATGTATTTTTAGGATGTGTGTGGTGACTTGTGCAAGCTTGCAAAGTGGTGCACTTGCTAATTCTGTTTTCAGGGACTTAGTAATTCCACTAAGTCCTGGAGCTGTTTAGCTCATGATGCCATATGTTCTTGTTGTTTCTTAGTGATCCGTGCCTCATTTGAGGATGATCAGTAAGGATGTTTTGTTAATATTATAGTGATCTATCCATCCATGTCTTTGTTTGCAATTATGGAGCACCCTAGCTGGAGTTAATCGAGCTCTACTTTTGCTACTTTGTGAATCTGGGCAGATTGTCAACATGTTTGCAATTTTGCCGGTGATGTTGTAGTTGATCCGTACATGCTATGCTATTGTTCTTGCCATGTCTAGCTTGCATTTTGTGCCTTCTTGATGGATGTATGCTTGTCTTGCCATGAATTTCTCTGTAGTGAGTGCATCGAGCTCGTAAACATGCCTACTTGAGTTATATTTCAGCATGTGTCAGTTTTTCACTAAGTCTGAAACTGATTATGTTTTTGCTATGTTCACATGCTTGCAATTGTATTTTCTGATCCCTTTAGGCTCAAGATCACTAAGGAACTTTTGTTAAGCTCTTTGAATAGCTCCATGCCATGCTTTACTCTGCGATGTTCAGGTCCTGTAGCATGTAGTTTTGTTGCTCCGAAGAGGGCTACCTGATCTGAAATTCCAGACAAGTGTTGATTTCACTAAGTCTGAGATATGTTTGCCATTCGCATTTTTGCCATGCTTGTTTGAACCTGTTAATGGAAGATTTGGCCGTAGCTCAGTTCTAGACTTTTGTTAAGCATCTTCTGTGCATCCCTTCCATGTATTTTGTTGTCATGTTTGAGTGTTGTAGCATGTTCATTTCTTTGCATTTAGATGCCTACTTGCTGTAAATCGCAGACCGGTGTCATTTTTGAATCGCTTGGCATTTCCAAACCGTAACTCCAATTCCGGCGTTCTTTATATCGTTTTCAAGCGATTTCATCTCATCTTTCCAGTGGCACACTTGGATTTCCAAGTTGAGGCTAGGTTCATGCATTTCCTGTCATATCTTGCATTTTGCATCCCGCATCGCATCCCACATAGCATATCATCTTTGCATTGTGTTGTTTGAGTTTGCACGTGGTTGATTGTGTCCTTGTTGCTTGTTTGTCTTGTTTGGGTAGAGCCGGGAGACGAGTTCGCTAACGAGGAGCCAGTTGAGTTTGCTTTCGAGGATCCAGTCAACTCTGACAACTGTGCAGGCAAGATGATCATACCCTCGAAATCACTACTATCTTTGCTATGCTAGTTTGCTCGCTCTTTTGCTATGCCATTGCTTCGATGCCTACCACTTGCTTGCAAGCCTCCCAAATTGCCATGTCAAACCTCTAACCCACCAATGTCCTAGCAAACCGTTGATTGGCTATGTTACCGCTTTGCTTAGCCCCTCTTATAGCGTTGCTAGTTGCAGGTGAAGATTGGAGGCCGTTCCTTGTTGGAACATATATTTTACTTGTTGGGGATATCATTATATTGCTATGTTATCTTAATGCATCTATATACTTGGTAGAGGGTGGAAGGCTCGGCCTCTCGCCTAGTGTTTTGTTCCACTCTTGCCGCCCTAGTTTCCGTCATATCGGTGTTATGTTCCCGGATTTTGCGTTCTTTATGCGGTTGGGTTATAATGGGAACCCCTTGATAGTTCGCCTTGATTAAAGCTTTTCCAGCAATGCCCAACATTGGTCTTACCATTCGCCACCTAGCCTTTTCTTTCCCTTGGGTTCTGCAGACTCAAGGGTCATCTTATTTACCCCCCCCCCCCCCGGGCCAGTGCTCCTCTGAGTGTTGGTCCCACCGAGCGATGTCCGAGGCTACCAGGGGCAACTCTGGGCTGGCCTACCCGACGTCTGGCTCATCTGAGTGTGCCTTGAGAAAGAGATATGTGCAGCTCCTATCGGGATTTGTCGGCACATTCGGGCGGTGTTGCTGGACTTGTTTTAACCTGTCGAAGTGTCTTGAATTACCGAGATACCGAGTCTGATCGAAACGTCTTGGGAGGAGGTCTATTCCTTTGTTGACCATGAGAGCTTGTCATAGGCTAAGTTGGGACTCCCCTGCAGGGATTTGAACTTTCAAAAGCCGTGCCCGCGGTTATGGGCAGATGGGAATTTGTTAATGTCCGGTTGTAGATAACTTGAACCTTAACTTAATTAAAATGAATCAACTGAGTGTGTTACCGTGATGGCCTCTTCTCGGCGGAGTCCGTGAAGTGGACACGGTGTTGGAGTAATGTTTGCGCAGGTTGCTCTCTAGTTTCTCGCGCGCGCTTTGCCTCCTCTTCTCGCTCTCTTTTGCGAATAAGTTAGTCACCATATTTGCTAGTCGCTTGCTGCAGCTCCACTCATATTTTACCTTGCCATTCCTATAAGCTTAAATAGTTTTGATCGCGAGGGTGCGAGATTGCTGAGTCCCTGTGGCTCACAGATTACTATTACACCAGATGCAGGGCCTGATGATTCCGCTCTAGGAGACGCGTATGAGCTCAAGTGGGAGTTCGACGAAGACTCTCAACGTTACTATGTTTCCTTTCCCGATGATCAGTAGTGGTGCCCAGTTGGGGGTGAACGAGACTGTTGTCGCATGTTGGGTTCTCTTTTATTTTGGTGCCGTAGTCGGGCCATGAGTGATTGGATGATGTAATGTTATTTATGTACTTGATTGACGTGGCGAGTGTAAGCCAACTATGTTATCTCCCCTTTATTATTTATATTACATGGGATGTTGTGAAGATTGCCTAACTTGCGACATATGCCTTCAATGCGATTATGCCTCTAAGTTGGCCTCGACATGTGGGAGATATAGTCGCATCGAGGGTGTTATAAGTTGGTACTCAGAGCCTTCCCCGACCTTAGGAGCCCCATTGCTTGATCGTTTTTAGCGGCCGAGTTGTGTCTAGAAAAATGTTTTGAGTCTTTTAGGAATTATATATCGGAGAGATTAGGAATTCTTTTTTACTTCCCAGTCTCCTCATCGCTCTGGTAAGGCATCCTGACATAGAGTTTTGACTTTTCTCTTCTCAAATTTCACTAAAAAAATTTAGGATCACGCGGGTATCTTGGAATCGTTCCGATGGTTTTATGATGAGAACATTGTCTTGGTGTCTCCTGTCAGGGGTTTAGTGGAAGTGTCCCGGGGAGTTGAGCTCTGAGGTGTTGTCATCATAATTTTATCGTTGCAGTTCTGGAATACCTGAGTCTATTACGCCGACATCGAAAATCTCTTTTATGCAGTTCGTTGGTGAGATAACCTCGACGCCACCCAGTACTAGGGCGGGAGTTCGGGAGTATCGCCATAACTTGTATAACAGATGCTTTTCGAAGGTTGATGTAGATGGTTTCCGAAGGTTTCTTGGTTATGTGTTGAAGGATGGATACAGCTGGATGTAGGATTTGCTAGTTTGGGTGAGATATTATGCTTCCCCTGTATCCCCAACACCCGATTGCATAACCAGAAAGGTTCAGGAGTTTCATAGGTGGGAATTCTAGTAGCTCTAGTTCTTCTTCCACAGATATTGGTTTGAGATTGGGATTTCTTACCGATTATTCGTTCTTGATCCGTACCTTGTTGAATTATTTCTCTACCTTAATTTTACGTGGCTTCTCAATTTATGGATATGTGACCATTTCAAGAGGAATGCATTCGTTCATTTTGTTCGAATGTGAAGACTATATGTTGCAATTTTCATTCCGTTGGATTCAGCTTCAATATTTGTCTATCAATGTGCTAATGGTGGTCAACCTCTTCAGGATGGCTCCTCCAACGCGCACGACTCCGAATCCTGATCCGCCACCACCTCCACCTCCTCCGGAGGCATGGAAAGCTGTGATGGCCGCAACCAATGCAAACACACAGTTGATCATGCAAATTCTTCAAGAGCGCAATCAAGGCAACCAAGGGAATCAAGGCAGCAATCAGAATCACTTTGCTACACTCAACCAGTTCCTTGCTAACGGGCCAAAGACTTTCAGCAATTGTGTTGAGGCAACCGATGCTGATGATTGGCTTGTGGATCTGTGCAAGCATTTCGAGTGCAGTAACGTCAGGTCTGAGGACTTTGTCAAGTTCGCTTCCTTCCAACTCAAAGATCAAGCTGCAGAATGGTTCCAGCAGTACAAGGACTCCAGAGGTGGACGTGTTATCACTTGGGATGATTTCCGTCGAGATTTCCGAGCTCATCATATTCCCCAGAGCGTGGTTGAAAGCAAGTGTGAGGAATTCCGTAATCTGAAGCAAGGCTCTTTGTCTGTCTATGACTACAACAAGTTGTTCCAGAAGCTCGCCCGCTTTGCCAAGCAGGACGTCCCTGATGAGAAGAGCATGATATACCAGTTCAGGGGTGGTCTCAGTGAAGAAATCCAGCTAGCTCTTGTCCTCTTTGAGCCCTTGAGATACGATGAGTTCTACAACATGGCACTGAAGCAAGAGGCTGCTCACTTGAGGTGCGACGCTTCCAAGAAGCGAGTCGGAGATGTTACTCCTTCTTCCTCTACTCAAGTGGCCAAGCAGCAGAAGTATTGGCTTCCTCCCCCTCCATTCCGTCAGCCGTATCAGCAGAAGAGCAAAGGTGGCAGTGGTTCTTCCCACCCACCCAACCCTGGCTTTCAGAACAAGACTTCATCTCAACCTCCAAGATCGAGTGCTCCGTATCACCGTCCGCTTTCAGAGGTCACGTGCAACAAGTGCCAACAGAAGGGTCACTATGCCAACAAGTGTTTCAACCAGAGACGTCTTCCTCCTCCTCCTCCTGTCAGATCGGCAAGTACAGCTATGGTCAAGCATAACCCCAAGTCCGCCAAGGTCAACTTGCTGAATGCAGCTCAGGCAGAGGAATCACCAGATGTGATCATGGGTAACCTTCCTGTTAATGATATTCCTGCAAAAGTTCTTTTTGACACAGGTGCATCGCATTGTTTCATCTCGAGGCCATTTGTTTCTAAGCATGAGTTGCCTTTACAAGATTTGCCTAGACAGTTATCTGTTGTTTCTCCGGGTAAATTCATGAATACAAGCGCTATTGCCCCAGATGTTTCTATCACTTTGGGCGATTACAAGTTTCTCTCTTCTCCGGTGGTTCTTGGTAACTCGGATATTGATCTTATTCTCGGGATGGATTGGCTTTCTAAGCACAAGTCACATCTCGATTGTGCAGCCAGGCAGATTCAATTGACTCATTCGTCTGAGGATGTAATTGTATTTGCCGCTCGGGATAATACCATCCGTCTGTTTTCTCTCAATGAGAAGGGTGAATTGGACGCTATTTCGCAAATTCCAGTCGTTTGCGAATATCAAGACGTCTTTCCAGAAGAGCTTCCAGGAATGCCTCCGCACCGGCCAGTCGAATTCGTTATTGATCTTGAGCCTGGCACAGAACCTGTGTGCAAACGTCCTTACAAGCTCAGACCTGAAGAGTTGAAGGAGCAGAAGAAGCAACTCGATATTCAAGAGAAAACGGGTCTCATCCGGCCTAGTTCTTCTCCGTGGGGTTGTGGTGTTCTTTTTGTGAAGAAGAAGGATGGAACGGACCAACTTTGTGTTGATTACCGTCCAGTGAACAAGAAGACCATCAAGAACAAATATCCACTTCCCAACATCAATGAGCTCTTCGAACAACTCAAAGGTGCCCAAGTATTCTCCAAGCTTGATCTTCGCATGGGTTATCACCAGATTCGCATTCGTGAGCAAGATATTCCCAAGATGGCTTTCAGGACAAGCTTTGGTTCATATGAATACACTGTCATGTCTTTTGGTCTCGCCAACCCTCCTCCGACGTTCTCTCGCATGATGAACTTCATCTTCAACGCCTACACCAATGACTTCGTTTTGGTCTATCTCGAAGACATTCTGGTTTTCTCGAAGAACAAGGAAGATCATGCCAAGCACTTGCGTTTGGTTCTTGATAAGCTTAGGGAACATCAGTTCTACGCCAAGTTCTCCAAGTGTGAGTTTTGGCTCGATGAGGTTCTTTATCTTGGTCATATCATCTCTGCCAAGGGCATTGCTGTAAATCCTGAGAAGGTGTCTGCAATTGTGAATTGGGAACCTCCTCAGAACGTGAAGCAACTCTGTAGCTTCCTCGGTCTCGCAAGCTATTGCCGAAGATTCGTTGAAAACTTTTCTAAGATCGCGAAGCCTCTCTCAAATCTTCTCCAGAAGCACGTCAAGTACGTTTGGTCTCCGGAGTGTGATATTGCTTTCAACACTTTGAAAGAGAAATTGATTACTGCTCCAGTTCTGACTCCGCCTGATTAATCCAAGCCGTACGAGGTCTTTTGTGATGCTTCTCTCCAAGGTCTTGGCGCAGTATTGATGCAAGAGAAGAAAGTTGATGCTTATACATCTCGCCAGTTAAAGCCGAATGAGAAGAACTACCCCACTCACGATCTCGAGTTGGCGGCAGTTGTGCGTGCTCTTTTGACTTGGAGACATCTTCTATTGGGAAGAAAAGTGGATATTTTCACTGATCACAAGAGTCTCAAGTACATCTTCACTCAGCCTAATCTCAACCTCAGGCAAACTCGATGGGTTGAAATGATTCAAGAGTATAATCCGAGTATCGAGTATACTCCAAGAAAGGCCAATGTGATTGCTGACGCTTTGAGCAGAAAGGCTTACTGCAACAGTCTGATTCTCAAGCCTTATCAACCCGAGCTTTGTGAAGCTTTCCGCAAACTTAATCTGCAAGTTGTTCCTCAAGGTTTCCTCGCCAACCTTCAAGTCTCTCCTACCTTGGAAGACCAGATTCGCCAAGCCCAGCTTCTTGATGCTATGGTGAAAAAGGTGAAGATTGGGATTGCCAAGAGTCAGTCCAAGTACAAGTGCTACTGCCTTGATAACAAGGACACTCTCTTCTTTGAGGATCATATTGTTGTACCCAAAGGTGACCTCCGTAAAGTGATCATGAATGAGGCTCACAATTCTCTCCTCTCCATCCACCCTGGGAGCACGAAGATGTATCAGGACCTTAAGCAAGCTTATTGGTGGACTCGAATGAAGCGCGAGATCGCTCAATTCGTGAATGAATGTGATGTCTGCAGAAGAGTGAAGGCAGAACACCAAAGGCCAGCAGGTCTCCTCCAACCTCTTGCCATTCCAGAATGGAAGTTTGACCACATTGAAATGGACTTCGTGACTGGGTTTCCAAAGTCCAAGCGTGGCAATGATGCTATATTCGTTGTCATCGACAAACTCACCAAAGTGGCTCACTTTCTGCCTATCAAAGAGTCGATCACTGCAGCTCAATTGGCGGAACTCTATACCTCTCGTATTGTATCTCTGCACGGTATTCCTCAAGTGATCTCTTCAGACCGTGGCAGCATCTTTACCTTGAAGTTTTGGGATTCTTTTCAGAAGGCCATGGGCACCAACATCCGCTTCAGCACAGCTTTCCATCCTCAAACTAGCGGTCAAGTCGAGCGTGTCAACCAGATTCTTGAAGATATGCTCAGGGCGTGTGTGATCTCCTTCGACATGAAGTGGGAGGATTGTCTTCCTTATGCTGAATTCTCCTACAACAACAGTTTTCAAGCAAGTTCGGGCAAGGCCCCTTTTGAAATTATGTATGGCAGGAAGTGCCGTACCCCTCTCAACTGGTCCGAAACCGGTGAACATCAGCTTTTGGGTAATGACTTAATCACAGAGGCAGAAGAAATGTGCAAAGTCATTCGTGATAACCTCAAAGCAGCCCAATCCCTCCAGAAGAGCTACTATGATAGTAAGCATCGTGATTTGGCTTTCGTGATCGGAGATCATGTTTACCTCCGCGTCTCTCCTATGAAAGGTACTCGTCGCTTTGGTATCAAAGGGAAGCTTGCTCCTAGGTACGTGGGACCTTTCAAGATTGTCAGCAAGAGAGGTGACCTCGCCTATCAACTCGAGCTTCCTTCAAACTTTGCAAATGTTCATGACGTGTTCCATGTCTCTCAGCTTCGAAAGTGCTTCAAGACTCCTGACCGCACCATCAACTTCGAGGACATTGAGCTCCAAGAAGATCTCTCTTATCGTGAGCACCCAGTTGCTATTCTTGAAGAGACTGAACGCAAGACTCGCAACAAGTCAATCAAATTTCTCAAAGTCAAGTGGTCACACCATTCTGACTGTGAAGCTACCTGGGAACGCGAGGATCACCTCCATTCTGAGTACCCAGCGTTCTTTCAGTCCTAGATCTCGGGACGAGATCCTTTCGTAGTGGTGGAGTGTTGTAACACCCCGGATATAACTTTCCCTATTTGTACTCCAACTCTTGCCGTTTCCGGCGTTAAGTTATATTTATTTCCTCGGGTTCGAGTTTTGTCTCCGTGTGTTGTTATCGTTGTCATGCATCTCATATCATGTCATCATGTGCATTGCATTTGCATACGTGCTCGTCTCAGGCATTCGAGCATTTTTCCCGTTGTCCGTTTTGCATTCCGGCGCTTCTTTCTCCTCCGGTGGTCATTTCTAGCTTTCTTTCGTGTGTGGAGATTAAACATTTCCGGATTGGACCGAGACTTGCCAAGCGGCCTTGGTTTAGTACCGGTAGACCGCCTGTCAAGTTTCGTACCATTTGGACTTCGTTTGATACTCCAACGGTTAACCGAGGGACCGAAAAGGCCTCGTGTGTGTTGCAGCCCAACACCCCTCCAATTTGGCCCAAACCCCACCTAACTCTGCTCCATCATCTAGAGCGTTCGATCACGATCGCGTGGCCGAAAACCGCACCTCATTTGGACTCTCCTAGCTCCTCCTATGCCTATAAATAGATCCCTCCATGAAATTCTGGATCCGCCTCGTCCTCAAACCCTAATCCCAGATCCGCGCCGGCCGGACACGTCCGCCCCGCCGCCTCGGCCACTCCCGCGGCGCCAAGTGTCACCGCCGCCGTCTTCCCCCGCGCCGGCCTAGGGAAGGCCCTCCCGGCCCGCGCGCCGCCGCCTCCCGGCCGCCGCTTCGCGCCGCCCCGCGCCACCGCCTCGCGCCGCCGTCGCCGCCACCGCCGACCCCGGGAGCACCTCGCTGGCCTTCTTCTTCCTCCGGCGAGCCGCGACGAACTCTGGCATCTACAGTGTTTCCGACCAACTTTGAAATCCGTGCAAACCCTAGATCTGAGGGTTGTTTTTTTTCTGTCCCAGTTATTCTCAGTCCATATGCACATGTTCATAGCCCCGTAACATTGCATCTGTAGCTCCAATTCATGCATATAGCATATCAAAATGTTCATCTCAGAGAGTACTTCCTTTCATTCCATTGCATCATTTTCATTTGAGCTCATCTTGATGCCCGAAATGTTGTTAGAAGAGGGCTACTTGAGTTAATTGCCAGATCGGTTACTCCGTTTAGCACTTTTGTCTTTTTTGCCATGATTAATGTGTGCGTGATATGCCCGTGAGTTCTGCTTATGTTTTGTTAAGGGTTTTGTCATCTTTCCAGAGGTGCAACCCATGTATTTTTAGGATGTGTGTGGTGACTTGTGCAAGCTTGCAAAGTGGTGCACTTGCTAATTCTGTTTTCAGGGACTTAGTAATTCCACTAAGTCCTGGAGCTGTTTAGCTCATGATGCCATATGTTCTTGTTGTTTCCTAGTGATCCGTGCCTCTTTTGAGGATGATCAGTAAGGATGTTTTGTTAATATTGCAGTGCTCTATCCATCCATGTCTTTGTTTGCAATTATGGAGCATCCTAGCTGGAGTCAATCGAGCTCTACTTTTGCTACTTTGTGAATCTGGGCAGATTGTCAACTTGTTTGCAATTTTGCCGGTGATGTTGTAGTTGATCCGTACATGCTATGCTATTGTTCTTGCCATGTCTAGATTGAATTTTGTGCCTTCTTGATGGATGTATGCTTGTCTTGCCATGACTTTCTCTGTAGTGAGTGCATCGAGCTCGTAAACATGCCTACTTGAGTTATATTTCAGCATGTGTCAGTTTTTCACTAAGTCTGAAACTGATTATGTTTTTGCTATGTTCACATGCTTGCAATTGTATTTTCTGATCCCTTTAGGCTCAAGATCACTAAGGGACTTTTGTTAAGCTCTTTGAATAGCTCCATTCCATGCTTTACTTTGCCATGTTCAGGTCCTGTAGCATATAGTTTTGTTGCTCCGAAGAGGGCTACCTGATCTAAAATTCCAGACAAGTGTTGATTTCACTAAGTCTGAGATCTGTTTGCCATTTGCATTTTTTCCATGCTTGTTTGAACCTGTTAATGGATGATTTGGCCGTAGCTCAGTGCTATACTTTTGTTAAACATCTTGTGTGCATCCTTTCCATGCATTTTGTTGTCATGTTTGAGTGCTGTAGCATGTTCATTTCTTTGCATTTAGATGCCTACTTGCTGTAAGTCGCAGACTGGTGTCATTTTTGAATTGCTTGCCATTTCCAAACCGTAACTCCGATTCCGGCGTTCTTTATATTCTTTTCAAGCGATTTCATCTCATCTTTCTAGTGGCACACTTGGATTTCCAAGTTGAGGCCAGGTTCATGCATTTCCTGTCATATCTTGCATTTTCATCCCGCATCGCATCCCGCATAGCATATCATCTTTGCATTGTGTTGTTTGAGTTTGCATGTGGTTGATTGTGTCCTTGTTGCTTGTTTGTCTTGTTTGGGTAGAGCCGGGAGACGAGTTCGCTAACGAGGAGCCAGTTGAGTTTGCTTTCGAATGATTGGCTATGTTACCGCTTTGCTTAGCCCCCCTTATAGCGTTGCTAGTTGCAGGTGAAGATTGGAGGCTGTTCCTTGTTGGAACATATATTTTACTTGTTGGGGATATCATTATATTGCTATGTTATCTTAATGCATCTATATACTTGGTAGAGGGTGGAAGGCTCGGCCTCTCGCCTAGTGTTTTGTTCCACTCTTGCCGCCCTAGTTTCCGTCATATCGGTGTTATGTTTCCGGATTTTGCGTTCTTTATGCGGTTGGGTTATAATGGGAACCCCTTGATAGTTCGCCTTGATTAAAGCTTTTCCAGCAATGCCCAACATTGGTCTTACCATTCGCCACCTAGCCTTTTCTTTCCCTTGGGTTCTGCAGACTC
>NC_041388.1:349829579-349844293 GCF_002162155.2 Triticum dicoccoides | reverse complement strand
AGTGCTCCTCTGAGTGTTGGTCCCACCGAGCGATGTTCGAGGCTACCAGGGGAAACTCTAGGCTGGCCTACCCGACGTCTGGCTCATCTGAGTGTGCCCTGAGAAAGAGATATGTGCAGCTCCTATCGGGATTTGTCGGCACATTCGGGCGGTGTTGCTGGACTTGTTTTAACCTGTCGAAGTGTCTTGAATTACCGAGATACCGAGTCTGATCGGAACGTCTTGGGAGGAGGTCTATTCCTTCGTTGACCGTGACAGCTTGTCATGGGCTAAGTTGGGACTCCCCTGCAGGGATTTGAACTTTCGAAAGTCGTGCCCGTGGTTATGGGCAGATGGGAATTTGTTAATGTCCGGTTGTAGATAACTTGAACCTTAACTTAATTAAAATGAATCAACTGAGTGTGTTACCGTGATGGCCTCTTCTCGGCGGAGTCCGTGAAGTGGACACGGTGTTGGAGTAATGTTTGCGCAGGTTGCTCTCTAGTTTCTCGCGCGCGCTTTGCCTCCTCTTCTCGCTCTCTTTTGCGAATAAGTTAGCCACCATATTTGCTAGTCGCTTGCTGCAGCTCCACTCATATTTTACCTTGCCATTCCTATAAGCTTAAATAGTTTTGATCGCGAGGGTGCGAGATTGCTGAGTCCCTGTGGCTCACAGATTACTATTACACCAGATGCAGGGCCTGATGATTCCGCTCCAGGAGACGCGTATGAGCTCAAGTGGGAGTTCGACGAAGACTCTCGACGTTACTATGTTTCTTTTCCCGATGATCAGTAGTGGTGCCCAGTTGGGGGTGAACGGGACCGTTGTCGCATGTTGGGTTCTCTTTTATTTTGGCGCCGTAGTCGGGCCATGAGTGATTGGATGATGTAATGTTATTTATGTACTTGATTGACGTGGCGAGTGTAAGCCAACTATGTTATCTCCCCTTTATTATTTATATTACATGGGATGTTGTGAAGATTGCCTAACTTGCGACATATGCCTTGAATGCGATTATGCCTCTAAGTCGTGCCTCGACACGTGGGAGATATAGTCGCATCGAGGGTGTTATAGAACGCTAGCTTTCAGCTTCACCGAGTCCTAGGTACACGTCCGGCTGACCCGGCAGTAACAATCGCAGAGGTGCTCCCCTTATGCCCTAGCCGAATTAACGGGAACGTAGGGCATAAATACAAGAGCCAGGCAACCCAGCTTGGCCAAAACTTAAGTCATATCGATGCATATAATGGTGAAAAAAGGTACATGCAAAAGTATAACACATGTGTTGGGCCTGAGGTCTAGGTTAATAATTTAAGCTTATGTGAAAGAAGCCCCCAGGTATGAAGAGTGCGGCTAGCGCATCTGTAATGTATGAGTGAGGCACAAGGTGACCCTTGAAGGCCTAGAGAAATAAAAGAAAGAAAGGGAAACAAAACAGATGATGCATATGCAGAAAATGGACAAAGGGAGGGGACTAACATAAAGTCCAGTGCTAGGCGTAGAATCTTCGAAGCCTGGCTGTGTTCCATGGGTTCGGTTCGAGTCGACTAGTCGATGCATCCCGCAGTCAGTATGCTCCACCGGTCAGAACTTGGTCGATAATGAAGGGACCTTCCCATTTGGGCTCGAGCTTGTTCTTTTTCTTATCCGGCAGCCGTAGAACTAGTTCGTCAACGGTATAAGTTTTGGCCCGTACTTCTCTGCTTTGGTATCTGCAAGCCTGTTGCTGGTAAAATGCGGAACGGGCTTTGGCTACGTCGTGCTCTTCCTCCAAGGTGTCCAGACTGTCCTGCCGATCGAGCTCGGCTTCTCTTTCTT
The DNA here is from genome assembly GCF_002162155.2 of Triticum dicoccoides. Taxonomy (NCBI): domain Eukaryota; kingdom Viridiplantae; phylum Streptophyta; class Magnoliopsida; order Poales; family Poaceae; genus Triticum; species Triticum dicoccoides. The sequence continues at coordinate 349,842,495 of NC_041388.1, read as the reverse complement.
CGTATATGTGCACTCGAGGTGAGTCATGAATTATGTCACAGGGCAGGACTGCCTCTGTGCCGTACACCATAAAAAACAATGTATATCCGGTACTACAATTCGGCGTGGTCCGCAGCCCCCAGAGTACGGAGTCGAGCTCCTCTACCCAGTGCGTGTCAGACTCCGTTAAGGAGCGCACTATTCTGGGTTTAATGCTGCTCATTATAAGACCATTTGCTTGTTCGACTTGTCCGTTGGTTTGTGGGTGATAGACTGAAGCATAATCGAGCTTGATGCCCATTTTGCTGCACCAGAGTTTTACCTCGTCAGACGTGAAGTTCGTGCCATTATCAGTGATGATGATGTGGGGGACGTCGTAACGGTGTACAACCCCAGATATGAAATCTATCACTGGTCTGGATTCGGTTGTTTTAACCGGTTTAGCCTCTATCCATTTGGTGAATTTATCCACCATGACCAATAAGTATTTTTTTTTCTTGTGGGTTCCTCCTTTAAGGGGTCCAACCATGTCAAGCCCCCAGACCGCGAAGGGCCATGTAATGGGGATTGTTTGGAGGGCGGTGGGTGGCATGTGGCTTTGATTTGCAGAGAGCTGGCAACCGGCGCAACGTTGGACCAAGTCCTGTGCATCTGCCCAGGCCGTTGGCCAATAGAATCCTGTACGAAAGGCCTTGCTTACAAGAGCCTGGGCTGCGGCGTGATGACCGCCGAGTCCGGCGTGAATTTCTGCTAAAAGGTTCCGCCCTTCCTCTTCAGAGATGCACCTTTGAAGGACTCCGGTAGTGCTTTTTTTGTACAATTCTCCCTCATGGACCCTGTAGGCCTTGGATCGCCGCACTATGCAGCGTGCCTCATTTTGGTCCTCCGGAAGTTCCTGTCTAGTTAGGTAGGCCAGGAATGGTTCTGTCCATGGGGCAATAATGGCCATTATTTCATGGGTTGAATGTGTTATTTCGGTGGCGTAGCCTCCGATTGTGTCAGAGAGTACGGTATCGGATATTTTGGTCGGGTCCGGACTGTTGTTACCGGTGTCCCCTTCCCATGCTATGGATAGCTTGAAGAGCCTTTCCAGAAATATGTTGGGAGGGACCGCGTCGCGTTTTGCGCCGATGCGGGCGAGGATATCCGCCGCCTGATTGTTTTCCCGAGGCACATGGTGAAATTCGAGCCCCTCGAACTGAGCTGACATTTTTAGGACGGCATTGCGATAAGCTGCCATTTTCGGATCCTTGGCATCAAAATCTCCATTTATTTGGGATATCGCAAGGTTCGAATCCCCGCACACCTCTAGGCGTTGAATGCCCATGGATACTGCCATCCGAACACCATGTAGAAGGGCCTCATATTCGGCTGCGTTGTTGGAGTCCGTATACATTATCTGTAGTATGAATTGAACGATATCTCCTGTTGGGGACGTCAAAACGACGCCAGCCCCCAGACCAGCCAACATTTTGGAGCCGTCGAAGTGCATGATCCAGTTTGAATATGTACCATACTCTTTAGGGAGTTCGGCTTCCGTCCACTCAGCGACGAAGTCAGCCAAAACTTGCGACTTAATGGCTCGCCGTGGCTTGTAAGTTATGTCGAACAGGAGGAGCTCAATGGCCCATTTGGAAATCCGGCCCGTCGCGTCGCGGTTGTTTATAATATCATTAAGTGGTACTTCCGAGGCTACCGTTATCGAACACTCTTGAAAGTAGTGTCGCAGCTTCCGGGATGCCATAAATACCGCGTACGCTATCTTTTGATAATGCGGGTACCGTGATTTGCATGGAGTAAGGACAGTGGACACATAGTAAACCGGCTTTTGAAGGGGGAATTTGTGTCCGTCCACTTCTCGCTCGACGACGAGCACTGCGCTTACTACTTGATGAGTTGCCGCAATGTATAATAGCATTGGTTCGCCAATGTTTGGCGCGGCCAGGACTGGGTTTGTTGCCAATATGGCTTTTATTTCGTTGAGTCCGGCCGTGGCGGCATCCGTCCACTCGAAGTGTTCGGTGCGCCGGAGGAGGCGATAAAGGGGTAATGCCTTTTCTCCCAAGTGGGAGATAAAGCGGCTTAGAGCCGCCACACATCCAGTCAATTTTTGTATTTGTTTGAGGTCTATTGGGGTAGCCAACTGTGACAACGCTCGGATTTTGGCCGGATTAGCTTCAATACCTCTACTGGAGACAATGAATCCCAGGAGCTTTCCGGCTGGTACGCCGAAAATGCATTTTTCCGGATTGAGCTTGATGTCATATGTTCGGAGGTTGTCGAATGTGAGCCTCAAGTCGTCTACTAGAGTTTTGACATGCTTGGTTTTAATGACCACGTCATCTACGTATGCCTCCACTGTTTTGCCGATCTGGTTTGCCAGACTTGTCTAAATCATGCGCTGATATGTTGCGCCGGCGTTTTTGAGCCCGAAGGGCATTGTGTTGAAGCAGAATGGGCCGTATGGTGTGATGAATGCCGTTGCGGCTTGGTCTGGCTCTGCCATTTTAATTTGATGGTAGCCGGAGTATGCGTCGAGGAAACACAATGAATCGTGTCCTGCGGTAGCATCGATGATTTGATCGATGAGGGGGAGGGGGAAGGGATCCTTTGGGCAGGCCTTGTTAAGGTCCTTAAAATCAACACACAAGCGCCAGGATTTGTCCTTCTTTGGTACCATCACCAGGTTTGCTAGCCAGTCCGGATGTTTTATGTCTCTGATGAATCCGGCCTCCAATAGCTTGGCTAGTTCCTCTCCCATGGCTTGTCTCTTAGGTTCGGAGAAACGTCGAAGAGCCTGCTTGACTGGCTTGAATCCTTTTAGGATATTTAGGCTGTGCTTAGCAAGCCTGCGTGGGATTCCTGGCATGTCTGAAGGGTGCCAGGCAAAAATGTCCCAGTTCTCATGTAGGAACTCTCGCAGTGCGGCATCGATATCAGGGTTGAATTGTGCCCCGACGGAAGCTGTTTTTGTAGGGTCCGTTGGATGGACTTGGAATTTGACTATCTCGTCTGCCGGTTTAAAGGAGGTGGACTTGGATCTTTTATCGAGTATCACATCATCCCTGTTCACCATGGAGCGCAGCGCAGTTAGTTCCTCGACCGCTAGGGCTTCGGATAGTGCCTCGAGGGCCAGTGCGGCTGTCTTATTTTTGGCGCGGAGTGCTATGTCCGGATCACTAGCAAGAGTGATGATTCCGTTGGGCCCGGGCATTTTGAGCTTCATGTACCCGTAATGGGGTATGGCTTGGAAGATTGTAAACGCCTCCCGCCCTAGTAGAGCGTGGTATCCGCTGCTGAACGGGGCCACTTGGAATGTAATTTCTTCGGACCTGTAATTATCCGGCGTGCCGAATACCACATCTAGTGTGATTTTCCCAGCACAGTGTGCTTCCCGACTGGGGATGATTCCTCTAAAGGTTGTGCTACTTTTCTCAATGCGGCTCCATTCTATTTCCATCTTTTGAAGAGTTTCCTCATAGATGAGGTTTAATCCGCTGCGCCATCCATGAGTACCTTGGTGAGTCAAAAGCCGTCCATGATTGGACTGAGGACCAGTGCGGCTGGTGCTCGGGCTGTTCGGAATTTGGGTTCGTCACTGGCATTGAAGGTAATAGCCGTGTCACTCCAAGGATTTATTTCTGCTACGTGACAGATTTTGGCCATGCTGCTGAGTGTTCGCTTGCGTCTATTATTTGACGCGAAGGTCTCAAAGACCGTTAACACCGTATTGTTTTCCATGGGATTGTGCTCTGTGGTATTTGGGAGGAGTAGATCCTCACCACTTTTGGCCACCTGCCGGAGTATCCAACATGCTCTAAGGTTGTGTGTTGGTATTGCATCCGCTGTACTATGAATTTTGCAGGGTCCGTTGAGCCATCCCTCCAGTACGGTTCCTTGCCCCGTAGAGGGCTTTTGCTTTTTGGTAGTTAACCCAGGTGTATTGTGATAACGCACCCTTTTATTTCGGACTTGGTTTGTATTCAGGGCCGAATTGTCCCAAAATTTTATTTCGGTTTTCCAGGCGCTTTCCATCGCACGGTACTTTCGTACTATGGACACCAAGTCAGCAAAGCGTGTAATTTTGTGGCGACTTATGGCGTTGAGGATTCCCTTGTCCGTGCAATTATTGCAGAAGAATGAAATTGCGTCTTCCTCGTGGAAGTCCTTTATCATGTTTATGACCAGGAGGAATCTGGCCCAATAATGGTGTATTGTTTCTTCAGGCTCTTGCGTAATTTGGGATATATCGCGTATGTTTGGGTGGGTGGGTGGAATTGAATCCGAATCCTCACCCAATCTGAGACTCAGGGGCCAAGGAGTTTCCGAACTCGGAAGTTTGGATTCTTGGATGTTTTCCGATAAATCTAGCCCGCTGTCTGATTCTGGGTTCAGGCCTTGAGTGACGTCCTCCCCTCTGCGGTTATCCGGCTTGGAGGGATCGGGAATCCGGACATAGCTAGTCCTTAAGATAGATGAAGGGTTGCTGCATTGTTCCTCCACCACTGCAATGTGATGGGTGACCTGGGGAGAGTTGATCTCTCTCAGATCGGGTTTAGGCCCAATCTGATCGTAGTCTGTAGCGACTCCCCGGGTGGGGATGCGATCCAAGAGCTCGTTCAGGGAAGAGAGCTCCATTGGATCTAACTGCTCGGCGAGTTTCGAGTTGACGTGAAGATTGCTTTCGATGACCCGAGAAGTCATCATCGGCGCAGGGCCGAACAGATGGTCATAAGAAAACCACCTAGCCGGAGAGTTTGGCCGATAGCCAAAGCTCCCTCAGCAACAGTGTTGTCTTTAAAGACGGGGTGACACATCCTTACTGATGGCGACGGCACAGCGGAACTCTCAATGAAAGCACCTATGTCGGTGTCAAAACCGGCGGATCTCGGGTAGGGGATCCCGAACTGTGCGTCTAGGCCGGATGGTAACAGGAGGCAGGGGACACGATGTTTTACCCAGGTTCGGGCCCTCTTGATGGAGGTAAAACCCTACGTCATGCTTGATTAATATTGATGATATGGGTAGTACAAGAGTAGATCTACCACGAGATCAGAGAGGCTAAACCCTAGAAGCTAGCCTATGGTATGATTGTATGTTGTGATTGTTGTCCTATGGACTAAAACCCTTCGGTTTATATAGACACCGGAGAGGGTTAGGGTTACACAGGGTCGGTTACAGAGGAGGAGATATCCATATCCGTATTGCCTGGCTTGCCTTCCACGCCAAGTAGAGTCCCATCCGGACACGAGAAGAAGTCTTCAATCTTGTATCTTCATAGTCTAACAGTCCGGCCAATGGATATAGTCCGGCTATTCGGAGACCCCCTAATCCAGGACTCCCTCAGTCTCGATGTGAGAAGAAGGAAGAGAGGCAAGAGCTCAAGCTTGGGGATGCCCGAGGCACCCTAAGTAAATATTTAAGGAGACTCAAGCATCTAAGCTCGGGGCATCCCCTCTTTCTTCAACAAGTATCGGTATGTTTTCGGATTCGTTTCGTTCATGCGATATGTGCAATCTTGGAGTGCCTTTTGCATTTAGTTTTCATTTTTCTTTTATGCACCATGCTGGTATGAGATAGTCCTTGGTTGATTTATAGCATGCTCATTGCACTTCACTTATATCTTTTGAGTATGGCTTAGTATGCTTCATGTGCTTCACTTATATCATTTCAAGCTTTGATTGCCTGTTTCTCTTTACATAGGAAACCGCCATTTGTAGAATGCTCTTTTGCTTCACTTATATTTGTTAGAGCATGGGCATATCTTTTGTAGAAAGAATTAAACTCTCTTGCTTCACTTATATCTATTTAGAGAGATGACAGGAATTGGTCATTCATATGGTTAGTCATAAAATCCTACATAAAACTTGTAGATCACTGAATATGATATGTTGGATTTCTTGTAATAGTTTTGCGATATAAAGATGGTGATATTACAGTCATGCTAGTGGGTAGTTGTGGATTGTAGAAATACTTGTGCTGAAGTTTGTGATTCCCGTAGCATGCACGTATGGTGAACTGTTATGTGATGAAGTCGGAGAATGATTTATTTATTGATTGTCTTCCTTATGAGTGGCGGTCGGGGACGAGCGATGGTCTTTTCCTACCAATCTATCCACCTAGGAGCATGCGCGTAGTACTTTGTTTCGATGACTAATAGATTTTTGCAATAAGTATGTGAGTTCTTTATGACTAATGTTGAGTCCATGTATTATACGCACTCTCACCCTTCCATCATTGCTAGCCTCTCTTGTACCGTGCGACTTTCGCCGGTACCATAAACCCACCATATACCTTCCTCAAAATAGCCACCATACCTACCTATCATGGCATTTCCATAGTCATTCCAAGATATATTGCCATGCAACTTCCATCATCATCATATACATGACTTGAGCAATCATTGTCATATTGCTTTGCATGATCGCAAGATAGCTAGCATGATGTTTTCATGGCTTGTCCGTTTTTTGATGTCATTGCTACGCTAGACAATTGCACATCCCGGTATACCGCGGATGCATTCATATAGAGTCACATCTTTGTTCTAGATATCAAGTTGTAATATGAGTTGTAAGTAAATAAAAGTGTGATGATCATCATTATTAGAGCATTGCCCAGTGAGGAAAGGATGATGGAGACTATGATTCCCCCACAAGTCGGGATGAGACTCCGGACTTTAGAAATAAATAAAAGAGGCCAAACAAGCCCAAATAAAAAAAGAGGCCAAAGAATCCCACAAAAAAACAAAAAAAACAAAAAACAAAAAATGAGAGAAAAAGAGAGAAGAGGCAATGTTACTATCCTTTTACCACACTTGTGCTTCAAAGTAGCACCATGTTCTTCATATAGAGAGTCTCTTGGGTTATCACTTTCATATACTAGTGGGAATTTTCATTATAGAACTTGGATTGTATATTCCGATGATGGGCTTCCTCAAATGCCCGAGGTCTTCATTAGCAAGCAAGTTGGATGCACACCCACTTAGTTTCAGTTTAAGCTTTCATACACTTATAGCTCTAGTGCATCCGTTGCATGTCAATCCCTACTCCTCACATTGACATCAATTGATGGGCATCTCCATAGCCCGTTGATTAGCCGCGTCGATGTGAGACTTTCTCCCTTTTTGTCTTCTCCACACAACCTCCACCATCATATTCTATTCCATATATAGTGCTATGTCCATGGCTCACGCTCATGTATTGCGTGAGGGTTGAAAAAGCTAAAGCGCGTTAAAAAGTATGAACCAATTGCTCGGTTTGTCATCGGGGTTGTGCATGATGTGAATATTTTTGTGTGGTGAAGATGGAGCATAGCCAGACTATATGATTTTGTAGGGATAACTTTCTTTGGCCATGTTATTTTAAAAAGACATGATTGCTTTATTAGTAGGCTTGAAGTATTATTGTTTTTATGTCAAATGATAGACTATTAATCTGAATCACTCGTATCTTAATATTCACGCCATGATTAGATATGTGATCAAGATTATGCTAGGTAGCATTCCACATCAAAAATTATCTTTTTTATCATTTACCTACTCGAGGACGAGCAGGAATTAAGCTTGGGGATGCTGATACGTCTCTGTCATATCTATAATTTTTGATTGTTCCATGCCAATATTCTACAACTTTCATATACTTTTGGCAACTTTTTATACTATTTTTGGGGCTAAGATATTGATCCAGTGCCCAGTGCCAGTTCATGTTTGTTGCATGTTTTTTGTTTCGCGGAATATCCATATCAAACGGAGTCCAAACGGGATAAAAATTGACGGAGATTTTTTTGGAATATATATGATTTTTGGGAAAAAATCCACGCGAGACGATGCCCGAGGGGGCCACGAAGCAGGGGGGCACCCCAGGGGGGCAGGCGCGCCCCTCACCCTCGTGGCCACCCCGTAAGGAGGTTGATGCCCTTCTTTCGCCGCAAGAAAGAAAATATCTGGATAGAGATCGTGTTAAAATTTCAGCCCAATCGGAGTTACGGATCTCCGGGAATATAAGAAACGGTGAAAGGGTAGAATCTAAGAACGCAGAAACAGAGAGAGACAGAGAGACATATCCAATCTCGGAGGGGATCTCGCCCCTCCCATGCCATGGAGGCCATGGACCAGAGGGGAAACCCTTCTCCCATCTAGGGACGAGGTCAAGGAATAAGAAGAAGGAGGGGGCTCTCTCCCACTCGCTTCCGGTGGCACCGGAGTGCCACCGGGGGCCATCATCATCACCGCAATCTTCACCAACAACTTCACCGCCATCATCACCAACTCTTTCCCCCTCTATGCAGCGGTGTAACCTCTCTCTTACCCGTTGTAATCTCTACTTAAACATGGTGCTCAACGTTATATATTATTTTCCAATGATGTATGGCTATCCTATGATGTTTGAGTAGAACCGTTTTGTCCTATGGGCTATTTGATGATCAAGATTGGTTTGAGTTGCATGTTTTATTATTGGTGCTATCCTATGGTGCTCTCCGTGTCGCGCAAGCGTGAGGGATCCCTGCTGTAGGGTGTTGCAATACGTTCATGATTCACTTATAGTGGGTTGCGTGAGTGACTGAAAGACAAACCCGAGTAAGGGAGTTGTCGTGTATGGGATAAAGAGGACTTGATACTTTAATGCTATGGTGGGTTTTACCTTAATGATCTTTAGTAGTTGCGGATGCTTGCTAGAGTTCCAATCATAGGTGCATATGATCGAAATAGATAAAGTATATTAGCTTATGCCTCTCCTTCATATAAAATTGCAATAATGATTACCGGTCTAGTTATCGATTGCCTAGGGACAAATAACTTTCTCGTAACAAAAAGCTCTCTACTAAAACTAATTTAGTTGTGTCTTTATCTAAACAACCCCTACTTTTTATTTACATGCTCTTTATTATCTTGCAAACCTATCCAAAAACACCTACATAATACTTCTAGTTTCATACTTGTTCTAGGTAAAGTGAACGCCAAGCGTGCGTAGAGTTGCATCGGTGGTCGATAGAACTTGAGGGAATATTTGTTCTGCCTTTAGCTCCTCGTTGGGTTCGACACTCTTACTTATCGAAAAATGTTGCGATCCCCTATACTTGTGGGTTATCAAAATCACACACTTATAAAGTAGTCAAATGCATAATAATAAATACAATAGTGTAAAACTATTAATTAAATGCTCATAAATTAATAAACAAATACAAACTACTTTCTACAATGTGCTAAATTGTTTGTGGCATTGGAATATTTAGTAAAACTAATTCAGGGACTATTGATGTATTTTATTTAAACTAAAATATATTAAGGTTAGAAGAAAACAAAAGAAAAGAAAACAAAAAAGAACAAAAGACCAGCTCACCCCCCTCGCTGGGCCGTGAGGCCCAGCTGGCCAAGAGGCCACCAGGCCGGCCCACCCCCAGCCTACACCTAACCCTCCCCCCCGTGACCTAACTGCTGCACCCCACACACCCCCACAATCCCCACTCTCCCTCGTTCCCTCCCCGCGCCGTCACCCATGACACACACACGCAGACGCACAGAGGAGGAGCGCCCCCTGTTCGATCCCCTCCACCCGGCACCCCCGCGCCCGAGGACCGCCATCGCTCCGCTGGGGCTGCAGCCAACCGCCACCGAGCACTGCCACCCCGGCCTCCTCCGCACCACTCCTCTCCCCCGCGCGATGCCCGCCTGAAGCCGCGACCGCGCCTCGTCACCGACACGACTCCGTCGCCGGCGCTCCCCGTCCCCGGCGACGCGTCCCCGACTCCTTCCTGAGCCCCGCCGCCTCGAACCCTACACCCTCCCCATGAGCGCCCTCTTCTCCTCCGCACGACCATGCTGATGCACGCCGTCCACGTCCTCCCATTGCCGCACCCGGTGCCCCGCTCCGTGCACGACCTTGCCGCGCCCTCGCGCGCGCACGTCCGCCCGAGGGGCGCCTCTCTCCCTACTAGCTATCGTTGCCGCACCGTGTCGCTGCTCACCCTGCCTGCTGCCATGGCCGCGTCCTCCTACCGCCCCGTCGCCGCGCACCTTGGCCACCGTCCGTGCCCGGACGCGCCCTCGCAACGCGCTCGCCACGCCCCATTGCGTGTGTCGCGTGCCCCTCGCACATCCATGCCTAGCGCCCGGTCGCGCCTCTTCCCCCCGCTCCCTGTTGCGAACTGCGGCTGTTGCTGCTGCGTTGCGCTGCTGCCACCGGCAGTTCGTCCCGGCCGCGCCCGCCTTTGGTCGCCACCGCTCCACCCGCGCCTACCACTGCCCTTGCCGCTCGGCTCCGCCCACCACCGCTCCGCATTAAGCGCCGCAGCCGCCGCCCATGCCCGCAGCCCCCAACTGTTGCGTCGCCACTCCCCTGCACCCGCGCGTCGCCCCGTTTCCTCCCTTCGGTCGGACGAACCCGCCTCGTCGTGGTCTCGCCCCTATCGCCTCAGGCGGCCGGCGTTGCCATGCCTGTGGCTGGCGCCCAGCCCCGTATTGACCTAGGAGGGCCAGCGCCCGAAACCCGCATGTGTCCGCTAGGCCTCTGGGCCAATGACATGAGGGGCCCATGCCCCACAACGTTGATTTCAAAAAAGGGAAAAATAATAAAAGAAAAATAATAATAAATAAAATTAAAAAATTAATTAAGTAAGTAATTAACTTAATTAATTATGTTTAATTAACCTAATTAACTAACTAACCTAATCAACTAATGTTAATTAACTAAATAGCCTATGACATGCAGGACCCACGCGTCAGTTTGACCAAGTCAACTGACTGTTTACTCCTGATGACATGTTGACATCATGATGACGTCAGTGAACACTTTTTTGGATAATGTTGATTTAAACTAATTAAATAAATTCTAAAAATGATTAAATCTTTTAAAAATTAATATAAAATAAATAGTAGCTCGGATGGAAAAACTTTGTACATGGAAGTTGCTCAAAACGACGAGACGAGTCCGGATACTCGGCCCGTTCGTCTGCCATGCATCCCTAGAATTGCGAACACACAAATTTCCCCCTTCGATTCATTTGTCCAAAAACGCAAAACACCAAGGATATTTTCCTGGATGTTTCCCCCCTTCACCGGTATCACCCCATACCGCGTTAGGGTACACCTAGCACCGTTACCTTTCATGTCATGTATCAATATGCATCTGTTTGCGTTGTATTCATTGTTTCTTCCCCCTCTTCTCTCTGGTAGACTACGAGACTAACGCCGCTGCTGGTGCTCCGATCGACTACGTTGTTGACGACCCCTCCTTCTTGCCAGAGCAACCAGGCAAGCCCCCCTTGATCACCAGATATCGCCTATTCTTCTCTCTACTGCTTGCATTAGAGTAGTGTAGCATGTTACTACTTTCCGTTAATCCTATTATGATGCATAGCCTGTCATTGTTGCTACAGTTATTGATACCTTACCTGCAATCCTAAATGCTTAGTATAGGGTGCTAGTTTATCATCAGTGGCCCTACATTCTTGTATGTCTGTCGTGCTATACTATCGGGCCGTGATCACTAGGGAGGTGATCACGGGTATATACCTATATACATATACATTTAAATATATTATAATTGAGCACTTTTCCTGCCCTCTCAGGCTATTAGCATTCGTGGCCGTTGGATGTCACTTGCGGTCATTTTCTGCCATCCGATTGTCTCTTAATCGCATCGCGAGTCGTTTCGTTCGATCCTAACGAGCGCTAACCCGTTTTGGGTCGCTGCTCTGGTGGATTTTTTCGGCTTCTGGAATTAAATTGGGCCTACCAGGCCTGGAATCATTCCTCGCGTCGCAGCACCTGGACCTGGGGCAAGCACGGACTATCTGGAAAAGGAGCAGATGTGCGAGATGTCTCCTCTTCCCATCGTTGCTCCTTCCCGCAACCGCAACCACTCCTGCACGTGGCGGCCAGGGTTAGTGTGAAGGAAATATGCCCTAGAGGCAATAATAATGTTATTATTTTATTTCCTTATATCATGATAAATGTTTATTATTCATGCTAGAATTGTATTATCCGGAAACATAATACCTGTGTGAATACATAGACAAACCAAACGTCACTAGTATGCCTTTACTTGACTAGCTCATTAATCAAAGATGGTTATGTTTCCTAACCATAGACATGTGTTGTCATTTGATTAATGGGATCACATTATTAGGATAATGATGTGATTTACATGGACCATTCCATTAGCTTAGCACCCGATCGTTTAGTATGTTGCTATTGCTTTCTTCATGACTTATACATGTTCCTATGACTATGAGATTATGCAACTCCCGTTTGCCGGAGGAACACTTTGTGTGCTACCAAACGTCACAACGTAACTGGGTGATTATAAAGGAGCTCTACAGGTGTCTCCAAAGGTAAATGTTGGGTTGGCATATTTTGATATTATGATTTGTCACTCCGATTGTCGGAGAGATATCTCTGGGCCCTCTCGGTAATGCACATCACATAAGCCTCGCAAGCATTGCAACTAATGAGTTAGTTGCGAGATGATGTATTACGAAACGAGTAAAGAGACTTGCCGGTAACGAGATTTAACTAGGTATTGAGATACCGACGATCGAATCTTGGGCAAGTAACATACCGATGACAAAGGGAACAACGTATGTTGTTATGCGGTCTGACCGATAAAGATCTTCGTAGAATATGTAGGAGCCAATATGAGCATCCAGGTTCCGCTATTGGTTATTGACCGGAGACATGTCTCGGTCATGTCTACATTGTTCTCGAACCCGTAGGCTCCGCACGCTTAAGGTTTCGATGACAGTTATATTATGAGTTTATGAGTTTTGATGTACCGAAGTTAGTTCGGAGTCCCGGATGTGATCACGGACATAACGAGGAGTCTCGAAATGGTCAAGACATAAAGATTGATATATTGGACGGCTTTATTCGGACACCGGAAGTGTTCCGGGTGATTTCGGAGAAAACCGGAGTACCGGAGGGTTACCGGAACCCCCCCCC
>NC_041388.1:349822576-349829403 GCF_002162155.2 Triticum dicoccoides | reverse complement strand
GGCCTTAGTGGAGAAAGAGTAGGGCAGCCAGGGTGGGCCACGCGCCTCCTCCCCCTGGTCCGAATTGGACTAGGAGAAGGGGGGAGGCGCCCCCCTTTCCTTCTCCTTCCCCACTTCCTTCCCCCTCCTAGTAGGAGTCCTAGTCCTACTAGGAGGAGGACTCCTCCTTGGCGCGCCTATAGGGACGGCCGGCCTCCTCCCCTTGCTCTTTTATATACGGGGGCAGGGGGCACCCCTAGACACACAAGTTGATCCACGTGATCGTTTTCTTAGCCGTGTGCGGTGCCCCCTTCCACCATAATCCTCGATAATATTGTAGCGGTGGTTAGGCGAAGCCCTGCGACGGTAGAACATCAAGATCATCACCACACCGTCGTGTTGACGGAACTCTTCCCCGACACTTTGCTGGGTCGAAATCCGGGGATCGTCATCGAGCTGAACGTGTGCTAAAACTCGGAGGTGCCGTAGTTTCGGTGCTTGATCGGTCGGGCCGTGAAGAAGTACGACTACATCAACCGCGTTGTGCTAACGCTTCCGTTGTCGGTCTACAAGGGTACGTAGATCACACTCTCCCCTCTCATTGCTATGCATCAACATGATCTTGCGTGTGCGTAGGAAAATTTTGAAATTACTACGTTCCCCAACAGTGGTATCAGAGCCTAGGTTTTATGTGTTGATGTTAAATGCATGAGTAGAACACAAGTGATTTGTGGGCGATATAAGTCATACTGCTTACCAGCATGTCATACTTTGGTTCGGCGGTATTGTTGGACGAAGCGGCCTGGACCGACATTACGCGTACGCTTACGCGAGACCGGTTCTCCCGACGTGCTTTGCACAAAGGTGGCTAGCGGGTGTCAGTTTCTCCAATTTTAGTTGAACCGAGTGTGGCTACGCCCGGTCCTTGCGAAGGTTAAAACAGCACCAACTTGACAAACTATCATTGTGGTTTTGATGCGTAGGTAAGATTGGTTCTTGCTTAAGCCCGTAGCAGCCACGTAAAACTTGCAACAACAAAGTAGAGGACGTCTAACTTGTTTTTGCAGGGCATGTTGTGATGTGATATGGTCAAGACATGATGCTAAATTTTATTGTATGAGATGATCATGTTTTGTAACCAAGTTATCGGCAACTGGCAGGAGCCATATGGTTGTCGTTTTATTGTATTCAATGCAATTGCGCTGTAATGCTTTACTTTATCACTAAGTGGTAGCGATAGTCGTGGAAGCATAAGATTGGCGAGACGACAACGATGCTATGATGGTGATCAAGGTGTCACGCCGGTGACGATGGTGATCACGACGGTGCTTCGAAGATGAAGATCACAAGCACAAGATGATGATGGCCATATCATATCACTTATATTGATTGCATGTGATGTTTATCTTTTATGCATCTTATCTTGCTTTGATTGACGGTAGCATTTTAAGATGATCTCTCACTAATTATCAAGAAGTGTTCTCCCTGAGTATGCACCATTGCGAAAGTTCTTCGTGCTGAGACACCACGTGATGATCGGGTGTGATAGGCTCTACGTTCAAATACAATGGGTGCAAAACAGTTGCACACGCGGAATACTCAGGTTATACTTGACGAGCCAAGCATATACAGATATGGCCTCGGAACACGGAGACCGAAAGGTCGAGCGTGAATCATATAGTAGATATGATCAACATAGTGATGTTCACCAATGAAACTACTCCATCTCACGTGATGATCGGACATGATTTAGTTGATTTGGATCACGTAATCACTTAGAGGATTAGAGGGATGTCTATCTAAGTGGGAGTTCTTTAGTAATATGATTAATTGAACCTAAATTTATCATGAACTTAGTACCTGATAGTATCTTGCTTGTTTATGTTTGATTGTAGATAGATGGCCCGTGCTGTTGTTCCGTTGAATTTTAATGCGTTCCTTGAGAAAGCAAAGTTGAAAGATGATGGTAGCAATTACACGGACTGGGTCCGTAACTTGAGGATTATCCTCATTGCTGCACAGAAGAATTACGTCCTGGAAGCACCGCTGGGTGCCAGGCCTGCTGCTGGAGCAACACCAGATGTTATGAACGTCTGGCAGCGCAAAGCTGATGACTACTCGATAGTTCAGTGTGCCATGCTTTACGGCTTAGAATCGGGACTTCAACGACGTTTTGAACATCATGGAGTTGAAGTTAATATTTCAAGCAAATGCCCAGATTGAGAGATATGAAGTCTCCAATAAGTTCTATAGCTGCAAGATGGAGGAGAACAGTTCTGTCAGTGAGCATATACTCAAAATGTCTGGGTATAATAATCACTTGATTCAATTGGGAGTTAATCTTCCAGATGATTGCGTCATTGACAGAATTCTCCAATCACTGCCACCAAGCTACAAGAGCTTCGTGATGAACTATAATATGCAAGGATGAATAAGACTATTCCCGAGCTCTTCGCAATGCTGAAAGCTGCGGAGGTAGAAATCAAGAAGGAGCATCAAGTGTTGATGGTCAATAAGACCACTAGTTTCAAGAAAAAGGGCAAAGGAAAGAAGAAGGGGAACTTCAAAAAGAACAACAAGCAAGTTGCTACTCAAGAGAAGAACCCAAACCTAGACCTAAGCCTGAAACTGAGTGCTTCTACTGCAAGCAGACTAGTCACTGGAAGCGGAACTGCCCCAAGTATTTGGCGGATAAGAAGGATGGCAAGGTGAACAAAGGTATATGTGATATACATGTTATTGATGTGTACCTTACTAATGCTCGCAATAGCACCTGGGTATTTGATACTGGTTCTGTTGCTAACATTTGCAACTCGAAACAGGGACTACGGATTAAGCAAAGATTGGCTAAGGACGAGGTGATGATGCGCGTGGGAAATGGTTCCAAAGTCGATGTGATCGCAGTCGGCACGCTACCTCTACATCTACCTTCGGGATTAGTATTAGACCTAAATAATAATTATTTGGTGCCAGCGTTAAGCATGAACATTATATCTAGATCGTGTTTGATGCGAGACGGTTATTCATTTAAATCAGAGAATAATGGTTGTTCTATTTATCTGAGTAATATCTTTTATGGTCATGCACCCTTAAAGAGTGGTCTATTCTTATTAAATCTCGATAGTAGTGACAGACAAATTCATAACGTTGAAGCCAAAAGATGCAGAGTTGATAATGATAGTGCAACTTATTTGTGGCACTGCCGTTTGGGTCATATCGGTGTAAAGCGCATGAAGAAACTCCATACTGATGGACTTTTGGAACCACTTGATTATGAATCACTTGGTACTTGCGAACCGTGCCTTATGGGTAAGATGACAAAAACACCGTTCTCCGGTACTATGGAGAGAGCAACAGATTTGTTGGAAATCATACATACAGATGTATGTGGTCTGATGAATGTTGAGGCTCGTGGCGGATATCGTTATTTTCTCACCTTCACAGATGACTTAAGCAGATATGGGTATATCTACTTAATGAAACATAAGTCTGAAACATTTGAAAAGTTCAAAGAATTTCAGAGTGAAGTTGAAAATCATCGTAACAAGAAAATAAAATTCCTACGATCTGATCATGGAGGAGAATATTTGAGTTACGAGTTTGGTGTACATTTGAAACAATGCGGAATAGTTTCACAACTCACGCCACCCGGAACACCACAGCGTAATGGTGTGTCCGAACGTCGTAATCATACTTTACTAGATATGGTGCGATCTATGATGTCTCTTACTGATTTACCGCTATCGTTTTGGGGATATGCTCTAGAGACAGACGCATTGACGTTAAATAGGGCACCATCAAAATCCGTTGAGACGACGCCTTATGAAATGTGGTTTAGCAAGAAACCAAAGTTGTCGTTTCTGAAAGTTTGGGGCTGCGATGCTTATGTGAAAAAGCTTCAACCTGATAAGTTTGAACCCAAATCGGAGAAATGTGTCTTCATAGGATATCCAAAGGAAACTATTGGATACACCTTCTATAACAGATCCGAAGGCAAGACTTTTGTTGCTAAATTTGGAAACTTTCTAGAGAAGGAGTTTCTCTCGAAAGAAGTGAGTGGGAGGAAAGTAGAACTTGACGAGGTAACAGTACCCGCTCCCTTATTGGAAAGTAGTACATCACAGAAACTTGTTTCTGTGACACCTACACCAATTAGTGAGGAAGCTAATGATGATGATCATGAAACTTCAGAACAAGATACTACTGAACCTCGTAGATCAACCAGAGTAAGATCCGCACCAGAGTGGTACGGTAATCCTGTTCTAGAAGTCATGCTACTAGATCATGATGAACCTACGAACTATGAAGAAGCGATGGTGAGCCCAGATTCCGCAAAATGGCTTGAAGCCATGAAATCTGAGATGGGATCCATGTATGAGAACAAAGTATGGACTTTGGTTGACTTGCCCAATGATCGCAAGCAATTGAGAGTAAATGGATCTTCAAGAAGAAGACTGACGCTGACGATAATATTACTGTCTACAAAGCTCAACTTGTCGCAAGAGGTTTTCGACAAGTTCAAGGGATTGACTACGATGAGACCTTCTCACCCATAGCGATGCTTAAGTCTGTCTGAATCATGTTAGCAATTGCCGCATTTTATAATTATGAAATTTGGCAGATGGATGTCAAAACTGCATTCCTAAATGGATTTCTGGAAGAAGAGTTGTATATGATGCAACCGGAAGGTTTTCTTGATCCAAAGGGAGCTAACAAAGTATGCAAGCTCCAGCGATCCATTTATGGACTGGTGCAAGCTTCTCGGAGTTGGAATAAACGCTTTGATAGTGTGATCAAAGCATTTGGTTTTGTACAGACTTTTGGAGAAGCCTATATTTACAAGAAAGTGAGTGGGAGCTCTGTAGCATTTCTGATATTATGTGTAGATGACATATTACTAATCGGAAATGATATAGAATTTCTGAATAGCATAAAGGGATACTTGAATAAGAGTTTTTCAATGAAAGACCTCGGTGAAGCTGCTTACATATTGGGCATTAAGATCTATAGAGATAGATCAAGACGCTTAATTGGACTTTCACAAAGCACATACCTTGACAAAATTTTGAAGAAGTTCAAAATGGATCAAGCAAAGAAAGGATTCTTGCCTGTGTTACAAGGTGTGAAATTGAGTAAGACTCAACTCCCGACCAATGCAGAAGATAGAGAAAAATGAAAGATGTTCCTTATGCTTCAGCCATAGGCTCTATCATGTATGCAATGCTGTGTACCAGACCTGATGTGTGTCTTGCTATAAGTCTAGCAGGGAGGTACCAAAGTAATCCAGGAGTGGATCACTGGATAGCGGTCAAGAACATCCTGAAATACCTGAAAAGGACTAAGGATATGTTTCTCATATATGGAGGTGACAAAGAGCTCATAGTAAATGGTTACGTTGATGCAAGCTTTGACAGCGATCCGGACGATTCTAAATCGCAAACCGGATACGTGTTTACATTAAACGGTGGAGCGGTCAGTTGGTGCAGTTCTAAACAAAGCATTGTGGCGGGATCTACATGTGAAGCGGAGTACATACCTGCTTCGGAAGCAGCAAATGAAGGAGTCTGGATGAAGGAGTTCATATCCGATCTAGGTGTCATACCTAGTGCATCGGGTCCAATGAAAATCTTTTGTGACAATGCTGGTGCAATTGCCCTGGCAAAGGAATCCAGATTTCACAAGAGAACCAAGCACATCAAGAGACCCTTCAATTCCATCCGGGATCTAGTCCAGGTGGGAGACATAGAGATTTGCAAGATACATACGGATCTGAATGTTGCAGACCCGTTGACTAAGCCTCTTCCATGAGCAAAACATGATCAGCACCAAAGCTCCATGGGTGTTAGAATCATTACTGTGTAATCTAGATTATTGACTCTAGTGCAAGTGGGAGACTGAAGGAAATATGCCCTAGAGGCAATAATAATGTTATTATTTTATTTCCTTATATCATGATAAATGTTTATTATTCATGCTAGAATTGTATTATCCGGAAACATAATACTTGTGTGAATACATAGACAAACCAAACGTCACTAGTATGCCTCTACTTGACTAGCTCATTAATCAAAGATGGTTATGTTTCCTAACCATAGACATGTGTTGTCATTTGATTAACGGGATCACATTATTAGGAGAATGATGTGATTGACATGACCCATTCCATTAGCTTAGCACCCGACTTATACATGTTCCTATGACTATGAGATTATGCAACTCCCGTTTGCCGGAGGAACACTTTGTGTGCTACCAAACGTCACAACGTAACTGGGTGATTATAAAGGAGCTCTACAGGTGTCTCCAAAGGTAAATGTTGGGTTGGCATATTTCAAGATTAGGATTTGTCACTCCGATTGTTGGAGAGGTATCTCTGGGCCCTCTCGGTAATGCACATCACATAAGCCTTGCAAGCATTGCAACTAATGAGTTAGTTGCGAGATGATGTATTACGAAACGAGTAAAGAGACTTGCCGGTAACGAGATTGAACTAGGTATTGAGATACCGACGATCGAATCTTGGGCAAGTAACATACCGATGACAAAGGGAACAACGTATGTTGTTATGCGGTCTGACCGATAAAGATCTTCATAGAATATGTAGGACCCAATATGAGCATCCAAGTTCCGCTATTGGTTATTGACCGGAGACATGTCTCAGTCATGTCTACATTGTTCTCGAACCCGTAGGGTCCGCACGCTTAAGGTTTCGATGACAGTTATATTATGAGTTTATGAGTTTTGATGTACCGAAGTTAGTTCGGAGTCCCGGATGTGATCACGGACATAATGAGGAGTCTCGAAATGGTCGAGACATAAAGATTGATATATTGGACGGCTATATTCGGACA
>NC_041388.1:349787295-349822222 GCF_002162155.2 Triticum dicoccoides | reverse complement strand
GCACGCCTCCTCCCCCCTAGTCCGAATTGGACTAGGAGAAGGGGGGGCGGCGCCCCCCCTTTCCTTCTCCTTCCCCACTTCCTTCCCCCTCCTAGTAGGAGTCCTACTCCTACTAGGAGGAGGACTCCTCCTTGGCGCGCCTATAGGGCCGGCCGGCCTCCTCCCCTTTCTCCTTTATATACGGGGGCAGGGGCACCCCTAGACACACAAGTTGATCCACGTGATCGTTTTCTTAGCCGTGTGCGGTGCCCCCTTCCACCATAATCCTCGATAATATTGTAGCGGTGCTTAGGCGAAGCCCTGCGACGGTAGAACATCAAGATCGTCACCACGCCGTCGTGCTGACGGAACTCTTCCCCGACACTTTGCTAGATCGGAATCCGGGGATCGTCATTGAGCTGAACGTGTGCTAAAACTCGGAGGTGCCGTAGTTTCGGTGCTTGATCGGTCGGGCCGTGAAGAAGTACGACTACATCAACCGCGTTGTGCTAACGCTTCCGCTGTCGGTCTACAAGGGTACGTAGATCACACTCTCCCCTCTCGTTGCTATGCATCACCATGATCTTGCGTGTGCGTAGGAAAATTTTGAAATTACTACGTTCCCCAACATAGTGATGTTCGATCCGCTAGCGAGGGAACCGGCGGTCGAGGGGATCTAGCGGACGCCAGTCCCGCAAGGGATCCAGCGCTCGAGGGAGTCGGCGTCGTCTCTGCTGATCTGATGGCGGTGATGGTAGGAGGAGTAACGGGCCGGAGGGCTAGCGGTGACAAAGGACTTGCGGTGGCGGCGGCGGCGGTACTCAACAGATGACTTGGCAGCGAGCTAGCCGGGTTGGGGCAGAGGACTCACCTTCTTTACTCAAGGTACAAACGAAACCAAGCGACCTCTCCCTTTGTTTCTCAATCTCCCGATCGCTCAGACGAATCCTTTCATAACTGCTTCATCCGATGTCTCTACTCTGTCAGATCCTCTGTACCCACCCCCGGCACCGCCGGCAGAAACCCTAGCAACAGCGGTCTCTCCTGGCCACGCCCTTAATCTGCTGTAGGCACACCCGCAGCACCGAGGATGACGCCTCCGCGAGGTTGCCGCGATGAATCCCACGCCAGCGTTCCAGGTAGAACTACCTAAGGGGGCAGGGCCGAATTGCAGTGCCTCACGCACTCACCGGTGATAGCGAGGGAGCCGTCGGCCACCAGGGTAGGAAAGCACCTCCGAGACGAGCAAGGGGAGTTGAGGTGCGCGAAGTGATCCAGAGGGCAAGTGCACGTAGGGAATCCAGGACGACGCGCATCAGCCGAGGCGCATGAGGGGAGCCGATCCGGCCGACGAGGACTACAAATGCCATGGACTGGTTCTGATATGTTGGTTTGGAGGATTCTTGCAGGCTATATATCCATAATTTTTACTACTCTGATGTTTCCTGAAGCATGGTTGTCGGCAACAGTGCCCCTGATGCTGCATGTGCTGGTAAAAAGTCATCTGAAAGACATTATTTGGGTCTCACATCATCCGCATCAAGTCACCAAACATATTGGCTAGGGATGCCAGGGATGCCCATCAGGCCATATATATTTATATCAGTACTAATATGAGAATATGCCCTATATTCAGCATTTGGATCTGATATAGGGAACACAAGACCTGTCCAATTAAGGCCACATGGTTCATCAATAGACTCCATTGATCCTTATATTGTTCAAGAATTTCAGGATTTCTGATCTAACAATTGATTTGACAAGTTTGGGATGTGATTTTCTGGCTTGGGTAGTTTGTAGTATTTATTTTGACAACTAGCACTTCAAAACAATAAAAACATGATCTTCTTAGGCTGAAGGCATGGACATGCATCCCACTTTAGTAGGTACTTCTGTAAGCATGGACATGCATCCCACTTTAGTAGGTACTTCTATGCCACTGATCGATGTCAAGTAATACAATAATTCTACTGTCATTTTTTTCTTTTTGTGTCCAATTAGCCTATCATTCTAATCACACTGTCAGTATTTCATATTCCTGTTCAGACTTGCATACTCTTAAGAACTGCATGAGTATCTGTTTTGTGCGTTCATACTCAGATCTCTTGATTCTCCAAACAATGATGACATAGCTAATTTTAATTGTGTTTGTGATTTCTTCCATGGAAATTAAAATTATGTCCATAATATCTCCAATTGATTCGCGGGTACCTTCACTACTTGATTCAATATATTAATTTTAATTTCCCAGACAATTAACATTATGGAGTAGTTGATTTGTGGTCTGTCATATTATCTCCAGTTCAGAGCTTTGTCGATGCAGTTGACGTGCCTCAGTCGAATGAAGAGAAGTCGCATATAACATAGTTAAATAGTCCCATTTAGATTTAGACTCAGACATGGTGTCATCTCATCAGTATATAATCTTACACTGCATACTATGGAAAATCTGAACGTGTTTTCACCACATGTGTGTTGATAATCTGCAACACAAACAAAAAAGGTATAAAAAGGTTGATTGACAATTCTTTTACTTTGCCTTTCTCCCCTTTTCTATGGTCTTTGTTTATGTCACTTCTAGATAGTCGGTATAATAATTTTAGGGCATGGCTTCACCTTATGGAAATAAATCTTTTGTAGAGAAAGATATTTCAACTGAGGTATCTGCTACAAAACTTTTTAGAAGAAGCATACCTGGAATATTGTGTTCTCTCCCTGAAAGTTTTCTCAAACTATTCATAGACAATGAAATGAAACTCAATTATTCAATTTCCATGCGATTCGGGATGATTGAAACAAGTACCATTGTATCTTTGTTTTTCCCGTGTGATTCAGAATGATTGAAACTATTATATTTGACTATGTCCTACCTTTCTTTTCAAATATTAGCTGGGCTTAAATTCTTACTACTAGGCTTTCTTAGGGAAGAATATGATCTGGTGAATTTTTAGCTCTATCGAAAATATTTGTGGATGATAAAGTGGGTTTGAGACATAACATGTCATGATGTTTCTACTACTATTTCTTCAAGTGCCTTCATGTTGTAGGCATATGTACTTTCCGTGGTGCATTGCTTTTGCCTCAAATATCGGGAAATGATAATGTCGAGCTCCAATATGGTTTCGCTATTGTTTATTTCTGAACCAACACAAACTACACTCAACCATGTATGTTCATGTAAATATTACTTTCATGTTGTCCGTCCTCACATATTTACATAATTCCTATCATTATATTGTAAAAATGGACGGGCGCAGCAACGCGCGCCATCAATGATCTAGTGATACATGTGATGACTAAAGACGGGTCGGCTCATGGAGTACCCGCGAGTGATTCACGGATTGGGGGCTGAAAGGACCTTTGTCCCGACGGCCCTCTGGGTGGATCTTTGTGGCGGAGCGACAGGGCAGGTTGAGCCCACCCAGGAGAGAGGTGGGCATGGCCCTGGTCGGCATTCGCGGTTACTTCAAAATAACACGCTTAACGAGATCTTGGTATTTGATCTGAGTCTGTCCACTGGCCTATACGCACTAACCAACTACGCGGGAACAGTTATGGGCACTCGACGTCGTGGTATCAGCCGAAGCCTTTGTGACGTCAGCGACTGAGCGGCGTGCGCCGGGTTGGACCGTGTAACGCAACTTTCTTTGTAATGGAGGTTTCTAGTTCTGCTCACCGGCCGCATACGCAACGTGCAGGTGTGCAATGGGCGATGGGCCCAGACCCCTGTGCCATAGGATTTAGACCGACATGCTGACCTCTCTGTTGTGCCTAGGTAGGGCTGGGACGTGTTGATCTTCCGAGGCCGGGCATGACCCAGAAAAGTGTGTCCGGACAAAGGGGATCGAGCGTGTTGGGAAATGTGGTGCACCCCTGCAGGGAGGTTGATCTATTCGAATAGCCGTGTCCCTCGGTAAAAGGACGTCCCAGAGTTGTAACTTGACCTTATAACAACTAGAACCGGATACTTAATAAAACACACCGTTCCAAGTGCCAGATACAACTGGTGATCACTCTCTCATAGGGCGACGAGGAGAGGATCACTAGGTAGGGTTATGCTATGTGATGTTACTTGGTTAACTTACCATCTACTCTCTTCTCCTGCTTCAAGATGGAGGCTGCCAGAAGCGTAGTCTTTGATAGGACTAGCTATCCCCCTCTTATTCTGGCATTCTATAGTTTAGTCCACATATACTACCCCTTTCATTGATACCAATGCATATGTAGTATAGCTCCTTGCTTGCGAGTACTTTGGATGAGTACTCACGGTTGCTTTGCTCCCCCCTTTTCTTCTTTCTATACCCGGTTGTTGCGACCAGACGTTGGAGTCCAGGAGCCAGACACCATTGTCGATGACGACTGCTACTACTCGGGAGGTGCCTACTACTACGTGTAGGCCGCTGACGATGACCAAGAGTAGTTTAGGAGGATCCTAGGCAGGAGGCATGCGCCTCTTTCGATCTGTATCCCAATTTGTGCTAGCCTTCTTATGGAAAATTTGTTTAACTTATGTCTGTACTCAGATATTGTTGCTTCCGCTGACTCGTCTATGATCGAGCTCTTGTATTCAAGCCCTCGAGGCCCCTGGCTTGTAATATGATGCTTGTATGACTTATTTTATCTTTAGAGTTGTGTTGTGATATCTTCCCGTGAGTCACTGATCTTGATCGCACACGTTTGCGTGTATGATTAGTGTATGATTGAATCAAGGGCGTCACAAGTGCTCTCACTCCCCATATCTAAATCGGTGTCGTCGCCGATCCATCCACATAACGTATCGGAACAAACAACCGGTGCAGCAGACCTAAAGCGTACACCACATCCATATGTTTTAGACGCCGCCAACATCTGCGGACCGCTGACCCATCTTCAGAAGAGAGATCTGCATTATCCTTGCCAGTCCCTCCATCCGTCGACGCCACCAAGGTGCCCAACAGCGCCACCGCCCCGTGCTTCTCCTTCCAGACGCGAAGATTCTGGAAGATTTGTCGTGCCTAGCACCTGCCGATCAGGCATGACACAGCGCAGCACCTGCCGGCCAGGCATGACATGACACCTCCGCCGAAGCTCTATGCAAGACGAAGCTGCACCACCTCCTGCCTCTGTCTTCCAGCGCTGCTCCACAAATGATGCTCCCAAAAGAGAAACGACACCACAGTATCGCCATCGTCGATCTGGAAGACCAGATCCTAGGGTTTTCCCCGGTGTTCGCACACGAACACGTCACCATGTACCCTCGACACCGGGGGTGATGCACCGCAGCTCGCGTCGAAGGAGATTTGACCGGCAGCGCGATACGCAGGACAGCCGGCAGATGGTTTTGTAGACCCGAAGCCCCGTTTGCCCAGGAGGGACCCCGTCAGGGCTCGCGGCGGCTATGGGCTGCTCCAGGTCGATTCGCTCGCCCCTAGAGCCTCGTGGATCCGCAGCCCTCCAGCATGAAGAACTAGTGAAGAACGAGAAGAAAGATACTGTAACGCCCGGATAATTAGGGTACAGTAAAACTCTACTAATGATGCCATGTCATCCGTGTTACTGTTGCTAATCAAGTGGTAGTTCAAAATCATTGCAAATTCAAAATATGAATTAGTGACAAACACCCTAAGTTTTCAAAAGGCAAAGCGAAAATGTTCGGGGGTTGCCAAATATTGCACTGGTAATTATGGTGAAGCAAACACCATTTTATAAAATGCCTAAATGCCCTAAAACTAAATAAAACAGAAAGGGAAAATAAATAAGAGAAAGAGATTACAAAAAAACAAAAAAAGGGGGGGAAGCCCCCTGGACCAGGCAGCCCAATCCACCCGCACGGCCACCGCCCAACCCCCTGGCCCGCAGTCAGCCTGGCCGGCCCAGCCGGCCTAGCTCCCGCACCGCGTCCCCTTCCCCTGTTCCCCCGACCCGGGTCGGAACAGGGCACGTCCCAGCCGAACCCCCCTCGCCGGCGACGAGACGAGGGGATAAGGACGCCGACGCCGCGCCCCCTCGGTCTCTCCTCCCACTCGCCCCCACTCTCCCCTCGGTCCTTGCGCCTTCCCCCTCAGATCCACCACGCTCCCCTTCGTTCCCCTCCGTAACCGAGCGCCGCCGTCGCCATGGCTGCGCCATAGCCGCGGCCACCGGCCACCCCGCGCCTCGCTAGCACGTCCAGAGACGCGCCGACGACCTCTACTTAGGCTACGCCTCGCCATCGAGCTCGAGGAGCACCGCAGGCCACGGATCGAGTCGTCTGCTTCCTCGACGGCCGCCGGCGATCCCCTTCCTCCCCGGCGAGCTCTGCTGCTCCTAAGCCACCACGGGTCTTTCTTGACCGCACGGTGAGCTCCACTCCGTCCTCTCCCCTCTCCTTCTTTGCCTCACTGCGCCCTAGCTAGCTGCCGCCGAAGCACCCGACCGCACCGCCGCCTGCACGCGTCGCCGGCGCCCTTCCGGTGACCAAATGGTCACGGGGCCGAGCCCCTTGTGCTCAGCGCGTCGCGCAGCTCCCCCCTGGCCTTCCCGTTAGCCCCGAAGCGCGCTGAGTCGCCGTGGTCGTCTCGCGCCCGAACCACCTCACCGCCGATGAGCTCGCCACGCTCGTTTCCGGCCACCACTGCCCGCGCAACCACCACATACCGACGCGTCGTCGTCTCGCCGTTCTAACGCGCCCGGCAGCGCTCGCTTTGGTGCTCCGTAGCACGATTCCGGCCAACTCCGGCGGGGCA
This sequence comes from Triticum dicoccoides, assembly GCF_002162155.2. NCBI lineage: Eukaryota > Viridiplantae > Streptophyta > Magnoliopsida > Poales > Poaceae > Triticum > Triticum dicoccoides. Next base: position 349,815,539 of record NC_041388.1, on the reverse strand, counting down.
CCGCCACTGTTTTGGTCGCCGGAGTCACTCCGGCGCCGGCCGCTGACGTGGCTGGCCTGGGGCCACCCCAGAGCCACTGCCAGTGGGCCCTGCGGGTCCTAGTTGACTGGGATGACCCAGTCAACTGCTGACATGGCAGCTACTACCACTGACATGCGGGCCCCATGTCTTAAACGAATAAAAAGAAATAGATAAATTGCTAATTAATTAAATTAGTTAATTAAACACTAATCTCTCACTGACTACCGGGCCCCACCCACTAATTAACCCAATTTAGTTAGTTTTAGAATTCTGTTAATGTCCCTGACAATGACATGTGGGTCCCACTGGACCCACCTGTCTGGTTTGACTGGTCAACTGACCAGTTGACCTGCTGACATCACTCTGATGTCATGCTGACGTCATCATTCACTGTTTTGGATAATGTTGGAATTAAATAACTAATTAAAATCAGAAAATGATTTAAATCTTTAGAAAATCATATCTTTTAGTCCGTAACTCGGATGAAAAATACTTTCTACATGAAAGTTGCTCAGAACGACGGGACGATTCCGGATAAGCAGTCCGTTCGTCCGCCACACACCCCTAACCTATCGAACTCGCAACTTTTCCCCTCCGGCTCCTCTGCCCAAAAACGCGAAACCCCGGGAATACTTTCCCGGATGTTTCCCCCCTTCGTCGGTATCACCTACTACCGCGATTGGGCACACCTAGCATCGTTACTTGTCATGTCATGCATCGATATGCATTTGTTTGCATTGTATTCATTGTTTCTTCCCCCTCTTCTCTCTGGTAGACTACGAGACCGACGCTGCTGCTGCCCAGTTCGACTACGGAGTTGACGACCCCTCCTTCTTGCCAGAGCAACCAGGCAAGCCCCCCCCCCCTTGATCACCAGATATCGCCTATTCTCTTCTATACTGCTTGCATTAGAGTAGTGTAGCCAGTTACTGCTTTCTGTTGATCCTATTCTGATGCATAGCCTGACATTGTTGCTACATCTGTTGATACCTTACCTGCAATCCTAAATGCTTAGTATAGGATGCTAGTTTATCATCATTGGCCCTACATTATTGTCAGTCTGCCTTGCTATACTATTGGGCCGTGATCACTCGGGAGGTGATCACGGGTATATACTATATACTTTATACATGATACATGTGGAGACTAAAGTCGGGTCGGCTGGTGGAGCACCCGCGAGTGGATCTTTGAGGCAGAGCGGCAGGGCAGGTTGAGACCGCCTAGGAGAGAGGTGGGCCTGGCCCTGTTCGGCGTTCGCGGATACTTAACACGCTTAACGAGATCTTGGTATTTGATCTGAGTTGGCTACGAGCCTATACGCACTAACCATCTACGCGGGAGTAGTTATGGGTATCCCGACGTCGTGGTATCAGCCGAAGCACTTCAGACGTCAGCGACGGAGCGGCGCGCGCCGGATTGGAACGTAAGCCTGCTCTTGTATTAAGGGGGCTAGTTCTGCTTCCGGCCGCCCACGCAACGTGCAGGTGTGCTATGGGCGATGGGCCTAGACCCCTATGAGCTTAGGTTTAGACCGGCGTGCTGGCCTCTCTGTTTTGCCTAGGTGGGGCTGCGACGTGTTGATCTTCCGCGGCCGGGCATGACCCAGGAAAGTGTGTCCGGCCAAATGGGATCAAGCGTGTTGGGTTATGTGGTGCACCCCTGCAGGGAAGTTAATCTATTCGAATAGCCGTGATCTTCGGTAACAGGACGACTTGGAGTTGTACCTTGACCTTATGACAACTAGAACTGGATACTTAATAAAACACACCCTTCCAAGTGCCAGATACAACCGGTGGTCGCTCTACCTCAGGGATATGAGGAGGGGATCGCCGGGTAGGATTATGCTATGAGATGCTATTTGGAGATGCTACTTGGAGATGCTACTTGGAGGACTTCAATCTACTCTCTTCTACTTGATGCAAGACGATGGCTGCGAGAAGCGTAGTCTTCGACAGGATTAGTTATCCCCCTCTTATTCTGGCATTCTGCAGTTCAGTCCACTGATATGGCCTCCCTACACATATACCCATGCATATGTAGTGTAGTTCCTTGCTTGCGAGTACTTTGGATGAGTACTCACGGTTGCTTTCTCCCCCCTTTTTCCCCTTTCCTTTCTTTCTGGTTGTCGCAACCAGATGCTGGAGTCCAGGAGCCAGACGCCACCGTCGATGACGACCCCTACTACACTGGAGGTGCCTACTACTACGTGCTGCCCGCTGATGACGACCTGGAGTAGTTTAGGAGGATCCCAGGCAGGAGGCCTGCGCCTCTTTCGATCTGTATCCCAGTTTGTGCTAGCCTTCTTAAGGCAAACTTGTTTAACTTATGTCTGTACTCAGATATTGTTGCTTCCGCTGACTCGTCTATGATCGAGCACTTGTATTCGAGCCCTCGAGGCCCCTGGCTTGTATTATGATGCTTGTATGACTTATTTATGTTTTAGAGTTGTGTTGTGATATCTTCCCGTGAGTCCCTGATCTTGATCGTACACGTTTGCATGCATGATTAGTTTACGATTGAATCGGGGGCGTCACAAGTTGGTATCAGAGCCGACTGCCTGTAGGAATCCCCCTTCCACACTCCTTGGCCGAAGTCGAGTCTAGACATTACAAAAACTTTTACTAACTTGGCTGTGAGCCTTACGGGCCCACGTCGCCATCGGGTGGTACTAGGATCTTTTACTCCTCGACCTTTACTCTGGGACTCTGAACTCTTTTCTACTCGGGTTAAACGAATTTACTAACTCTGGCATTAGGATCCCGTTACCACGTTCACCCCAAAGTTGGATAAGCCATAGTTATTCTGTAGGATAGCATTTTGAATAGTGCCCATGTTGTCATTTGACTCCATTGAAACATCTTTGTTTTCAGATGGAACCCACGAGGCAGGTCGTGCGCCACACTGCGGCCATTGGTGCCTCAGGATCACCTGCTGTGCTAGCTGATATGATGACCTATCTGGGTTATCGCTGGCACCCTGAGTACACCGTCTACGAGGAGTACCAGGACTTTAACCAGGAGCAGTACCGTGCCATCGTCCACCTCTACTCTCGGGAGTATGAGTCCACTACAGTGCTGCACACCGCTCATGGTGTTGGAGTGACCATCGAGATGGTAGTCCACGATGCTGCTCATGCTGCTCTGACACGTCTTCGTGGAGAGTATCAGGCGTTGGACACTTCCCCTTTCAGACACATTCCTATCGCATCTGACGTTGGTGCGGAGGGATACTACACTGCCGCCTACTCCACCGTCACCCGAGAGCCCTTCCACCATCAGCGCCTGGTTCTGCATGCTGATGGGCTGGACCGAGCTAACAGAGCTCTTCGCCACGAGTTGTACACCACTCGTCAGCACCTTTACAGGGCTCTGACGCTGTTGCACCCCTTTGTCCGGTCTGGACAGCTGCCGCGTTCTGCGATCTACCCAGCCAGGACCGTGATGCCCCACGGTGTCGGATGGCCAGAGGTGGGAGGCTACTCTCCCGCACTTGGTCCTCTTCTGCCACCTGAGCGTCGGGTTCTACACCAGAGTATCCGCGGCCCCCAGGCCACTGACGTGGAGGACTATCCGTTGCCTCACTACCAGCTGTCAGGTTACAGCTACCTTCACAGTACCTCCTGGGACTGATGTAGTCTTGCTCATTAGTATTAGATGCATTCGCGAGCCTGCGTGCTACCTATAATGACTTAGTCTATGTACTAGACTCTGTGTACTGAGCTCTATGTCCGACCCCTTTTGTAAGTTATGCCGACTATCTATGTGGTATCTGTCGTGCTCCTTTCATTATGCATGTTTCATCATGAATGATTCTTGTCTATGCAAATTTCTCAATACTGAGCTACCCCTGTTATATACTAGCAGGATGGTTAGACCAGCTGGTCGTGGTCGTGGTGGCAACTTCCCACCACCGCCTGAGTACATGGCTGGTATGATCCAACAGCTTGAGATGAATCGCCAGTTCATGGAAAACGTGATGGCTCAGTTTCCTCGCCCCAATATGAACCAGCATCCAAACACAACAACTCTGCAGGATTTCATATGCCTCAACCCAAGTGTGTACCGCAGCTCAACCCAGCCGCTGGATGCTGATGACTGGCTCCGTGACATCACCTATGAGATGGAGTCTGCTGATGTAGCCCCTGCCAGCTATGTCACTTTTGCTTCCTTCTTCCTGAAGGGACCCGCAGCTCAATGGTGGGACAGCCACAGGCGTACTCTGCCAGTTGGAACAATCATCACCTGGCCAGACTTCCAGGCTGCTTTCCGTGCCCGCTTCATCCCACAAGGAGTCATGGACCGGAAGAAGCGTGAGTTTCGCAACCTCACCCAAGGCAACAAGACTGTTGAAGCTTATCAGCGAGAGTTTCTGGACTTGTCTCGCTATGCTGAAGAGGACATTGCAACTGATGCACGTAGGCAGGAGAAGTTCCGTGACGGCCTTCAAGCTGACATCAAGCTCGCACTTCTAGTGCACGACTTTGCTGATTTCGCCACCTTGGTGAATAAGGCCATCAATGTTGAGACTGGTCTGCAAGAACACCAGAGCTCTCAAAGGCGCAACCATGACACGGGCTCATCTTCGGGCCCGCCCTCGCAGAAGCGTAAGATATGGATCCCGAACAGCATGTACCGTCCAAATGCACCAGCCCCAAGGCAGTCTTACACTGCACCTCGTCTGCCTACTGCTCCAACTAGGCAGCCAAGACTTCTAGCTCCGCCACCCCAAGCTCCTGTTCCCACTCCCAATAATGGCCTGTGCTACAAGTGTGGTCAACCAGGTCACCGTGCTAGGGATTGCATTCAGAATCAGAATCAACTGGCCCTTCCAGCCGCTGGCCGTGGAAACAACCAGACCCGCAATAACAATGCCAAGTCTTATGGTTGTGTTCATGCCAACCACGTTGATCTAAATGAAGCTCAAGACCAGCCTGCTACTGTGATGGGTACACTCCTCGTAAATTCAGTACCTGCATCTGTTTTATTCGATACAGGTGCATCGCATTCATTCATGTCAGAAGATTTTGCATGCTTGCACGACATTAAATGTGAGGACATGAATGCTTCACTATTAGTACACCCTCCTGCGGGCCAATGTCGAACCTCCATGATTTGCAATGACGTCCCTGTAGAAATCGAAGGACTGGAATTCCTTGTCTCTCCCATCGTAATGAAGTCCTGTAGCATTGATCTCATTCTGGGAATGAATTGGTTAAAAGCGCATACTGCTTCTATCGTTTGCGCCACCAAGACCGTCCATCTGCTACACCCTTCTGATGAGATAATAAGCTACAATGCCCATCTGGTTAAGAATGCCGAGGTAAGGCTCTATGCATTGAATGCATTGAACGCCGCACCACTCGAGGGCATTGAAAACATTCCCGTCGTGCGTGACTTCCTCGACGTCTTTCCATAAGAACTCCCAGGGATTCCCCCCGCTAGAGTTGTCGAATTCGTCATCGACTTGAAACCAGGCACTACTCCTATAGCCAAGCGACCCTACAAGATGCCGCCGCATGAACTCCTTGAGCTTAAGGAGGAAATCGATAAATCTCTTCGAAGTGGTTTCATTCGCCCAAGTTGCTCTCCTTGGGGAGCACCTTCTCTCTTTGTCAAGAAGAAAGATGGGACAAACCGATTGGTCCAAGACTACCGTCCTATAAACCAAGCTACCATTCAGAATAAGTATCCTCTTCCTCGGATCAATGATCTGTATGATCAATTGGCTGGTTCATCAGTGTTCTCTAAACTCGACTTGAGGTTGGGTTACCACCAGATCCGTGTTCGTGAGGAGGATATCCCCAAGACCGCCTTTGTGACTCGTTATGGTTCATACGAGTACACCGTCATGTCTTTCGGCTTGACCAATGCTCCAGCCACCTTCTCTCGCCTGATGAACTATATATTCATGGATTACCTCGACAAGTTCGTCGTGGTTTATCTGGATGATATCCTGATATTTTCCAAGAGTGAAGAAGAACATGCTGAACATCTTCGTCTTGTGCTGGAAAAGCTACAAGAGCATCAGCTATATGCCAAGTTCTCCAAGTGTGAATTCTGGCTTCCCGAAGTAACCTATCTCGGGCATGTCATCTCTAAGGATGGTATTGCCGTCAACCCTGAACGAGTTCAGGCTATTCTTGATTGGACTCCTCCGAAGAACGTTAAGCAAGTCAGAAGTTTTCTCGGTCTCGCCAGCTACTGCCGTCGATTCGTCGAGAACTTCTCCAAGATTGCCAGGCTTCTGACTAATCTATTGCATAAGGGCGTCAAGTTCCAATGGACAGATAAATGTCAGGAAAGTTTCCAGGCACTCAAGGACAAGTTGACTTCTGCCCCAGTACTAGCTCCTCCTGATACTAAGAAGGACTTCGTCATTTACTGCGACGCTTCCCGTCAAGGACTAGGCTATGTCCTAATGCAAGAGCGCAAAGTGGTTGCTTATGCCTCTCGGCAATTGCGCCCTCACGAAGAGAACTACCCAGTTCACGACCTCGAACTTGCTGCTGTCATTCATGCGCTAAAACAGTGGCGACATTACCTACTCGGTAATCGTTGCGAGATCTTCACTGACCACCAAAGTCTGAAGTATCTGTTTACTCAGCCAGACCTGAACCTCCGTCAGCAGAGATGGATGGAGACTGTTGCAGACTTTGATTTGGGTATTTCCTATACCCCAGGCAAGGCTAATGTAATGGCTGATGCCTTGAGCCGCAAGTCTTACTGCAACCACCTCCAGGTTCACAAAGTTCAGCCCTCACTTGTTGAAGAATTCAGAAAGCTAAACCTCCATATTGTTCCTCCGGGTGCACTCGCTCCCCCTCCTCCGGAGCTCCGCAAGATGAATCTCCGTGTTGTTTCCCAGGGTTCCCTCTATACCCTGGCTGTTGAACCCGATCTCGTGGGCACCATAAAGACAATGCAGGGATTTGACTCTGAAGTCTACAAGATTAAGCAAGACCTCAAAGAAGGAAGTCCCTCATCCTTCACTATTGCTGATGATGGCGCCTTGTACTTCAAAGGCCGCCTAGTGGTGCCGTGTAAGAAGGAAAACCTGAATATGACTCAGGAGGTTATGAAAGAAGCTCATGATACGCCTCTATGTATCCACCCTGGTAGTACAAAGATGTACCAAGACATCCGCCAGAGATTCTGGTGGTCTAACATGAAGCAAGACATTGCTCGTTATGTTGCTGAATGTGATGTTTGCCATCGTATCAAAGCAGAACATCAAAGGCCTGTTGGAACTCTGCAACCTATATCTATTCCTGAATGGAAATGGGACCTTGTCGAGATGGACTTCGTTACTGGATTTCCCAAATCGCAAAAGGGTAATGATGCTATTCTTGTCGTCATTGACCGACTTTCTAAGGTTGCACATTTTCTGGCGGTCAAAGAAACGATCACTGCTAGTCAGCTTGCAACTCTCTACATGTCCAGAATTGTTTCGCCTCACGGTATTCCACTGGTTATCAGTTCAGACCGTGGCAGTTTATTCACTTCAAGATTCTGGGCAAGTTTCCAAGAAGCTATGGGCACTCATCTGTCTTTCAGCACTGCGTTTCATCCGCAGTCACAAGGGCAAGTTGAACGTGTCAACCAAGTTCTCGAAGACATGCTTCGAGCTTGTGTTATTTCCTTCGACAAGAAATGGGAGGAATCTCTCCCGTATGCTGAGTTCTCTTATAATAATAGCTATCAAGCTAGTCTGAAGATGGCCCCCTTCGAAGTGTTATATGGACGAAAGTGCCGAACCCCTCTGAACTGGTCAGAAACTGGGGAACGTCCACTCTTCGGTCCGGATATTATCCAACATGCCGAAGAGCAAGTCCGCATTATTCGCGAGAATCTCAAGACTGCTCAGTCACGCCAAAAGAGTAATTATGACCGTCATCATAAAGACATGGTCTATCAACCTGGCGAAAAGGCCTATCTTCGAGTTACACCAATGAAGGGTGCTCACCGCTTCGGGATCAAGGGCAAGCTAGCTCCTCGCTATATTGGCCCATTCACTATTCTCGAGAGGCGTGGAAAGGTGGCATATCAACTGGAGCTTCCGCCGAACCTTTCTCAGGTTCACGATGTGTTCCATGTATCACAGCTCCGCTGTTGCTTCAAGGACCCGATCCGAGGAGTGGATCATGAAGTGCTCGAATTGCAACAGGACCTCTCCTATAAAGAGCATCCGGTCCGCATTCTCGACCAAGCTGAACGCCGCACACGCCAGAAGGCGATCAAGTTCCTCAAAGTTCAGTGGTCGCACCATTCTGAAGATGAAGCCAGTTGGGAACGTGAGGATCGCCTGCGTGATGAATACCCCGCACTGTTTCCTTCTACCTCCTAAATCTCGGGACGAGATTTCTTGTAGTGGAGGAGATTTGTAACGCCCGGATAATTAGGCTACAGTAAAACTCTACTAATGATGCCATGTCATCCGTGTTACTGTTGCTAATCAAGTGGTAGTTCAAAATCATTGCAAATTCAAAATATGAATTAGTGACAAACACCCTAAGTTTTCAAAAGGCAAAGCGAAAATGTTCGGGGGTTGCCAAATATTGCACTGGTAATTATGGTGAAGCAAACACCATTTTATAAAATGCCTAAATGCCCTAAAACTAAATAAAACAGAAAGGGAAAATAAATAAGAGAAAGAGATTACAAAAAAACAAAAAAAGGGGGGGAAGCCCCCTGGACCAGGCAGCCCAACCCACCCGCACGGCCACCGCCCAACCCCCTGGCCCGCAGTCAGCCTGGCCGGCCCAGCCGGCCCAGCTCCCGCACCGCGTCCCCTTCCCCTGTTCCCCCGACCCGGGTCGGAACAGGGCACGTCCCAGCCGAACCCCCCTCCCCGGCGACGAGACGAGGGATAAGGACGCCGACGCCGCGCCCCCTCGGTCTCTCCTCCCACTCGCCCCCACTCTCCCCTCGGCCCTTGCGCCTTCCCCCTCAGATCCACCGCGCTCCCCTTTGTTCCCCTCCGTAACCGAGCGCCGCCGTCGCCATGGCTGCGCCATAGCCGCGGCCACCGGCCACCCCGCGCCTCGCTAGCACGTCCACGAGACGCGCCGACGACCTCTACTTCGGCTACGCCTCGCCATCGAGCTCGAGGAGCACCGCAGGCCACGGATTGGGTCGTCTGCTTCCTCGACGGCCGCTGGCGATCCCCTTCCTCCCCGGCGAGCTCTGCTGCTCCTAAGCCACCACGGGTCTTTCTTGACCGCTCGGTGAGCTCCACTCCGTCCTCTCCCCTCTCCTTCTTCGCCTCACTGCGCCCTAGCTAGCTGCCGCCGAAGCACCCGACCGCGCCGCCGCCTGCACGCGTCACCGGCGCCCTTCCGGTGACCAAATGGTCACGGGGCCGAGCCCCTTGTGCTCAGCGCGTCGCGCAGCTCCCCCCTGGCCTTCCCGTTAGCCCCGAAGCGCGCTGAGTCGCCGTGGTCATCTCGCGCCCAAACCACCTCACCGCCGATGAGCTCGCCACGCTCGTTTCCGGCCACCACTGCCCGCGCAACCACCACATACCGACGCGTCGTCGTCTCGCCGTTCTAACGCGCCCGGCAGCGCTCGCTTTGGTGCTCCGTAGCACGATTCCGGCCAACTCCGGCGGGGCACCGCCACTGTTTTGGTCGCCGGAGTCACTCCGGCGCCGGCCGCTGACGTGGCTGGCCTGGGGCCACCCCAGAGCCACTGCCAGTGGGCCCTGCGGGTCCTAGTTGACTGGGATGACCCAGTCAACTGCTGACATGGCAGCTACTGCCACTGACATGCGGGCCCCATGTCTTAAACGAATAAAAAGAAATAGATAAATTGCTAATTAATTAAATTAGTTAATTAAACACTAATCTCTCACTGACTACCGGGCCCCACCCACTAATTAACCCAATTTAGTTAGTTTTAGAATTCTGTTAATGTCCCTGACAATGACATGTGGGTCCCACTGGACCCACCTGTCTGGTTTGACTGGTCAACTGACCAGTTGACCTGCTGACATAACTCTGATGTCATGCTGACGTCATCATTCACTGTTTTGGATAATGTTGGAATTAAATAACTAATTAAAATCAGAAAATGATTTAAATCTTTAGAAAATCATATCTTTTAATCCGTAACTCGGATGAAAATACTTTCTACATGAAAGTTGCTCAGAACGACGGGACGATTCCGGATACGCAGTCCGTTCGTCCGCCACACACCCCTAACCTATCGAACTCGCAACTTTCCCCCTCCGGCTCCTCTGCCCGAAAACGCGAAACCCCGGGAATACTTTCCCGGATGTTTCCCCCCCTTCGTAGGTATCACCTACTACCGCGATTGGGCACACCTAGCATCGTTACTTGTCATGTCATGCATCGATATGCATTTGTTTGGATTGTATTCATTGTTTCTTCCCCCTCTTCTCTCCGGTAGACTACGAGACCGACGTTGCTGCTGCCCAGTTCGACTACGTAGTTGACGACCCCTCCTTCTTGCCAGAGCAACCAGGCAAGCCCCCCCCCCTTGATCACCAGATATCGCCTATTCTCTTCTATACTGCTTGCATTAGAGTAGTGTAGCCTGTTACTGCTTTCCGTTGATCCTATTCTGATGCATAGCCTGACATTGTTGCTACATCTGTTGATACCTTACCTGCAATCCTAAATGCTTAGTATAGGATGCTAGTTTATCATCATTGGCCCTACATTCTTGTCAGTCTGCCTTGCTATACTATTGGGCCGTGATCACTCGGGAGGTGATCACGGGTATATACTATATACTTTATACATGATACATGTGGAGACTAAAGTCGGGTTGGCTGGTGGAGCACCCGCGAGTGGATCTTTGAGGCGGAGCGGCAGGGCAGGTTGAGACCGCCTAGGAGAGAGGTGGGCCTGGCCCTGTTCGGCGTTCGCGGATACTTAACACGCTTAACGAGATCTTGGTATTTGATCTGAGTTGGCTACGAGCCTATACGCACTAACCATCTACGCGGGAGTAGTTATGGGTATCCCGACGTCATGGTGTCAGCCGAAGCACTTCAGACGTCAGCGATGGAGCGGCGCGCGCCGGATTAGAACGTAAGCCTGCTCTTGTATTAAGGGGGCTAGTTCTGCTTCCGTCCGCCCACGCAACGTGCAGGTGTGCTATGGGCGATGGGCCCAGACCCCTGTGCGCTTAGGTTTAGACCGGCGTGCTAGCCTCTCTGTTTTGTCTAGGTGGGGCTGCGACGTGTTGATCTTCCGCGACCGGGCATGACCCAGGAAAGTGTGTCCGGCCAAATGGGATCAAGCGTGTTGGGTTATGTGGTGCACCCCTACAGGGAAGTTAATCTATTCGAATAGCCGTGATCTTCGGTAACAGGACGACTTGGAGTTGTACCTTGACCTTATGACAACTAGAACCGGATACTTAATAAAACACACCCTTCCAAGTGCCAGATACAACCGGTGGTCGCTCTACCTCAGGGATATGAGGAGGGGATCGCCGGGTAGGATTATGCTATGAGATGCTATTTGGAGATGCTACTTGGAGATGCTACTTGGAGGACTTCAATCTACTCTCTTCTACTTGATGCAAGACGGTGGCTGCGAGAAGCGTAGTCTTCGACAGGATTAGTTATCCCCCTCTTATTCTGGCATTCTGCAGTTCAGTCCACTGTTATGGCCTCCCTACACATATACCCATGCATATGTAGTGTAGTTCCTTGCTTGCGAGTACTTTGGATGAGTACTCACGGTTGCTTTCTCCCCCCTTTTTCCCCTTTCCTTTCTTTCTGGTTGTCGCAACCAGATGCTGGAGTCCAGGAGCCAGACGCCACCGTCGATGACGACCCCTACTACACTGGAGGTGCCTACTACTACGTGCTGCCCGCTGATGACGACCTGGAGTAGTTTAGGAGGATCCCAGGCAGGAGGCCTGCGCCTCTTTCGATCTGTATCCCAGTTTGTGCTAGCCTTCTTAAGGCAAACTTGTTTAACTTATGTCTGTACTGAGATATTGTTGCTTCCGCTGACTCGTCTATGATCGAGCACTTGTATTCGAGCCGTCGAGGCCCCTGGCTTGTATTATGATGCTTGTATGACTTATTTATGTTTTAGAGTTGTGTTGTGATATCTTCCCATGAGTCCCTGATCTTGATCGTACACGTTTGCGTGCATGATTAGTGTACGTTTGAATCGGGGGCGTCACAGATACAAAGGAGAGATAAAAAGTAGATGAACACGAAAAAGTAGTAGATGTGTTTGTTCGATTGTGTGTTGTCAATCGGCCGTCACCCCCAACATATATAAGAGGCGGCTGGACTTCCCGTACAGGCAAAGGATTCATCTTGGCTTTCCTTACAAGAAAATTACATCAATTCACGACCTAGAGTCCTAGTTCTAGTCCCACTTAGATTCAGCCCGAATTTGATCCAATCTTCTGTCTTGCTCCTTGCGCGGGCCGTGGAATCTGCATATGACTTCCGATGGAGACGGTTCAAATATCAATTTTGTACGCTTCGATGAGGCCAACAATCCGTATGTTGATCACTTTTCCAAATAAGGCCATCTTGAATACTCCACGGGGTCATCTTTAATTTCGAGTCGGACTCGATCATATAGCTGACTGGACCATCCGACTCTTGTAGCGTCTCTGCGGGTCGTATACTACGTCGGATGATGACGACTCCAAAAGCAAAGTTGACTGTTTCGATGTTACGAATAACTCTCATGTTGAACACTTATTCATCTGAGTCCATCTAGATAATCATTTGAGCCCATCTTTAGCTTCTGGTCGGATTGGCCTTGACAATTTCCACCCTAGCAAGCTTTTTCCCGGCAAGCTTTTCAGCCCCGGCAAGGTCTTCGCCCGGCAAGCTTTTTCCCCCGGCAAGGTCTTCGCCCGGCAAGCTTTTCCCCTGGCAAGCTTTCCTCCCCGGCAAGGTCTTTGCTCGGCAAGCTTTTCACCCGACAAGCTTTTTGCTCGGCAATCTTTCCAAAACGGTTAAAACTGGCTGCATCTTGTGGGTTTTTTTGTGGTAGTAAATGACCTCGGATGAAAATGCGCCGAAAAGCAATCTTGACCGTTTCGACAAGACGAACAACTTTCATGTTGAAGTTTTTTGATCAGAGGTCATCTTGTGGGCCAAATCGGTCGCGCAAAACACCTGTTCCCTCGCGCTACCCATCAGACATGCGTCTGGTAGGGCGCGCCACATCTCGCCTCATGACAGGGCTGCACTCCGATTGTTCTAAATTTTGCATCCGGACTCGTATTTGGACGATTTTTATATCGAAATCGATCGTTTGAACGAGACAAGGACAAATCGTGTAGATCATTTTTCAATATGGGGCAGTCTTGGGGTGTAATCAGCCGAAAAGTGTTCTGGATATAAAATCTCAGTACTTCAAACACAACTTCGGCCTTAGAGATGAGATCGGATGGCTATGACCCAAATATCAAAGTTTATCCTTTGGATGATACGAAACTTTCTCACATTGAGAACTTTTCCATTTGAGGCCATATTCATTGCGTTTTGTATCATGCCAAAATCGGGTGTCAACACATGCCCCTCTGTTTTCTGGCAGAGCTTGCGTGCCAGAAAATACTTTGCCTCGGGTATTGTTTAAGCACGATGTCAACACTCCATCGGCTGTGTATCTTGAGGACGATAATTGTTATCGGCCATATGCTCGGGCTTGTTGCTGCTTGAGTAGAACTTCTTCAGATGATAGTCGTCTGAGAACAACCATTGGATGTCACAAAGGCCTCCACACAAATTTCTCATGTCAATTCTAACCTTAGTTTGTCCAGGTACCCCTTGGAAATATTAGAACCGCTCGACGATACATTGCCAAGCCACCTTGTCGAGCAATTATAACCATGCACCTCAAAGGAATACCGACAACTGTTCGGTGACTCAACTCATTGTTGACCAAAGTACACCATCAATCCCCCGTCGAACATCATTTGTCTCCTAACATGGATTCTGCAGATAACTATCATCACGAGTTAGAGCTTTTATGCACTGAACTCTTGATCAGTGGCCGAATAAATAATTAAGTCGGCCTCTGGTATTGGCAAACACCGAGCATCGGCTATAGGAGTACAAGATAAACATGATGAACACCATTAACCAGATGCCCTATTTTGCCAATACAATGAACTCTCACAGTGATATGAAAATATAGGCCATGCATTCTCATCTCAAAGGAGCTTGAAAATCCGTCCACCAAAGTGTGAATAGCCGAAATAAATCAGATATTTCAGCTGGGGATATATTGTTGGGCACAAACTCTGATGTGACGGTTGCAGAACATGGATGATGCGCCGTTTGGAGTCTCGTATAGTGACATGAAAATTGTTGTTTTCGCCTACCGGCTTCACGCTTGTCCTCCCTTACTCTTGCTGGCTTCACAACAGGAGCTGGCACATCATTCTCGCCTTGACGGCTTCCCTTGGGAACCCATGCCATATTCCTCTTCTCGACCTCTTTGGCCCTGAGCCGCTTCAGCTTTCTTTCTTGCCAATGTGAGAAGCCGAGTGAGCATCCCGGCTATGATTTTGTTTTGTGCACTAGCAACTCTTTCCTGACCATTGGCACTTCTGGCTTGGCCTGTCCAGACTCGATGATTGGGTCCTTGAAAGTTACCCGCTTCACTTCCTTTCCCTTAGTAGCCAACATAGACCCGGCTGGCTTTTTGTCGTCCGGAGTCGGATCTGAAACATCACACTTGCGGCCATCCTTTTTTACTCGGTACACTTGCTTGACCACGTCCATCTTCTTTGCTGGCCCCCAGACCGATTCTTTTTGGTTGAGTCGGTCTTTCACATATGGTTGTTGAACAAATGATGATCCTCTCGGAGCTGCAAAATTTTGGTGATGTGGTTTAGAATATGATGGACGGTGTGCCCTTAATTTATACTTGTTCCATGATTGATCTGAATAATAGACAACATGGGGAGGTATCCATGACATCGGCATTGGTGGCCCAAAAGGAGGATATGGAGTTTGTTCGCTCAACTTCTTCCTTCGCCAATCCTGATCCTCAAATTTAAGCCTTAGGGGTGACTTCGATGCTTTTGTTTCACTCGGCCGATAAGCACTCTTTGCCTCACTTATCTTCTGATATTTTTCTAATAACTGCGCGAAAGTGACTTTCGGTTTTTTACCTTTGTGCTTACCATTGCCTTTGCTTTCTTTAACTGTGCATGCATCGGTCTTTGAATTTTCTTGTTGCCCCCCAGTGCTAGATGTCACCATTGTAGCTTTGATGGAATTCCCATCTTCAAGATTGTTGTTGATGCACTTTTTAATCATATCCTTGCTCGAAGACTTGACCCCATCATCATTGGTGTGTACCTGTTGACCTTTAGGTGAATCGGCTTGAGATAGCCGAGTCAACATTTGATCGCCATCAAAACCAATCTGATCCAACTGGTCATATGATCGTGCCTCAACAAACTTCAATCGTCTCAATTGTGCGGCTTGATGAATCATGTTGTTGTCTTTGATATTCTCTTCAAACAAACATTGCATTTGTTCTTGTCCTGATGGCTCGACGTCATGATCAATTATAATAGAATTAGTCGATGATGCACCAACAATGTGATCAACTATGCCCGGACTGAAGGTACACTTCTCGTCCATTAACTGATATTGTGATACTAGCTCTGAAACAAAACAACCAAGCAGTGCTGGCTTAGCGTCATCCGACTCGGCTATGCATTGATTTTCATCCTCTTTTCCTGATGCTTTCGAATCGGCTTCGAAGGACTTTGGACCTGTCTTTATGTTTCTGCAACCAAAATAATTACAGAATATACGTCTCATCCGAGACCAAATGTTAACCAGGCATGAAACAAACAAAGTTGTCCATATGAATACAAAGTTTAGTTGGCATGACAAGAACAACTTTGGTTTTGATAAGTTGTCACTATTAGCCTCTATGAATGATACCATGTGTTGACTATCATGATTAGTGACAAGATCATTCCTAACAAATAGATTACTCATTTCAATTGGTCTTTCAAAATTAATTAGAATCTTACTAACAGGTGCATAAAGAATATGATTTTGACCGCATCGAAAATTGAGTAAACTATCTGCTAGGTGTACCTTTGTGAAGACGTTGGAAGGAGAAGATGGTTGCACCACTGGAACAATACATTGCTCCACTTCTGAATAATTCTCCAACGCCTCTTCCTCTTTTTCTAGATCTGGTGCCTCATCACTCGGGTTGCCCGAGTATATTTCACTCGAATTGCCCGAGTATATTTCAGTCGGATTGCCCGAGTGGATTTCACTCGGACACTGTTTGTCCGTTGAACTTTGCTTGGCCTCATTTTCTTGGTCTTGGTGTTCATCGTTAACTAAACTGTGTTCAGCCATATTACTTTGTTCTTGATGCTCATCAATATCTTTAGCACGAAACTCATAGGGTAGCATGTAAGCTCCCTTACATCCAGAAAAATCGAGCACAACCAATTTGTTGCGTTTGTCGTTCCTTTGCTCAGCCAAGCTTGCATCTTCTATTTTGGTACACGCGGCAATAGTTGGCTTGATGCACTCGGCTTTAGCCGATGATGCACTCGTCTGGAAGGATGCAACGCACTCGGCCTTAAACATCCTGTTGCTCAATCCGGTTTCAACCGAATCCACCACATTAGCCGAGTGAATCCTTTTTTGTTGGTTTGCTTGCAAAGCTTCTTTTTTATCTTGCCTCAATAGTGTAGAAGGGCCAACATGGTTGCTACATGGAGGAAGGCACTTGACGTATTCTTGTAAATATCCCTCTCCACGCTTCTTCTTGAGTGCTTCGTAGGCTTGTCGATATTCTGCTGGTAATTCCTCAAGGGTAGGTGTAGTAAATTCGTTGACTCTATTCCCTGTGAGCTTTGGCTTGATCTTGTCCACTTGGGCCAGATAGTTTTCTTTAAACTCAACCCTGCTTGGATCGGCTTGCCCCCCAATACTTTTAGGATCTTTCGGCAATGAATTGATGTTGTCGAAATTTTGCGCTTGTATAGGGGGTGTATAACATGCTGCAATGATAGGTGAAGGCATGTGCATCGTTGTTGAATATTTTCTCTCGACAATTTGATCAATTGGCAACACTTCATATTCTTTCAAAATCCTAGCTCTTATTGCCTCATAATCAGGAACCAATCCCTTGTCGTGTTGCTCAAGGCAAATAGCACTAATCTTATTATTTTGGGCTAATTTTTTAATGCAGCCAGAGCCACCTCATCTCCTGCAATATTAGGCACATATGCTCCTATAGAATCTCCATTCACTCGGCCATGACCGTGAAGGTGAGCCGAGTCATGAATATTTTTAGTTTCATATGCCACTGAACAATTAATCTGACGAGGTGTAGTATATGATGTTTGAGGATAACTGGCCAAATAGCTAACAGAAGCATGGCCGATTCCCCCATTCATCAACATGTTTGGAGATGAACCCGCATATTGTGAGTCGGCTGCTGATGGATAAAACTTTGAGATGCCCTCATGTACATGAGGTGTCCTATATTGATCACTCGAACAAATCGTGTTGTTCACAGGCATATTGAAAGATGTTGCCGATGCACGAAAGTTCAGATTCATAAGTTGCATATCCTGATTCTGTAAATTCCAAGTTTCTTCAACGGAATAACTAGTCGGCCTTTGCTCATTAGGGCTGGCCGACATCACATGTCCGTTGAAAGATCTAGCAACATCAACATAATGGCTATTTGCATCTACGCAAGGAGATTGATGATACATGTTACCTTTGTAGATTGCAGCCGCTTGATGACGCTCTCCTCGTAGCAAGAACAGGCAGGAGACTGTTCAAAGCTTCGTCCCCAGCGGAGTCGCCAAAAAGTGTGTTCGCACATGAACACATCACCGTGTACCCTCGACGCCGGGGGTGATGCACCGCAGCTCGCGTCTAAGGAGATCTGACCGGCAGCGTGATACGCAGGACAACTGACAGATGCTTTTGTAGACCCGAAGCCCCGTTTGCCCGGGAGGGACCCCGTCAGGGCTCGCGGCGGCTATGGGCTGCTCCAGGTCGATTTGCTCGCCCCTAGAGCCTCGTGGATCCGCAGCCCTCCAGCATGAAGAACTAGCGAAGAACGAGAAGAAAGATACAAAGGAAAGATAAAAAGTAGATGAACACGAAAAAGTAGTAGATATGTTTGTTCGATTGTGTGTTGTTCAATCGGCCGTCACCCCCAACATATATAAGAGGCGGCTGGACTTCCCGTACAGGCAAAGGATTCATCTAGGCTTTCCTTACAAGAAAATTACATCAATTCATGACCTAGAGTCCTAGTTCTGGTCCCACTTAGATTCAGCCCGAATCTGATCCAATCTTCTATCTTGCTCCTTGCGCGGGCCGTGGAATCTGCATATGACTTCCGATGGAGACGGTTCAAATATCAATTTTGTACGCTTCGATGAGGCCAACAATCCGTATGTTGATCACTTTTCCAAATAAGGCCATCTTGAATACTCCATGGGGTCATCTTTAATTTCGAGTCGGACTCGATCATATAGCTGACTGGATCGTCCGACTCTTGTAGCGTCTCTGCGGGTCGTATACTACGTCGGATGATGACGACTCCAAAAGCAAAGTTGACTGTTTCGATGTTACGAATAACTCTCATGTTGAACACTTATTCATCTGAGTCCATCTAGATAATCATTTGAGCCCATCTTCAGCTTCTGGTCGGATTGGCCTTGACAGTTTCCACCCTAGCAAGCTTTTTCCCGGCAAGCTTTTCAGCCCCGGCAAGGTCTTCGCCCGGCAAGCTTTTCCCCCCGTCAAGGTCTTCGCCCGGCAAGCTTTTCCCCCGGCAAGCTTTCCTCCCCGGCAAGGTCTTTACCCAGCAAGCTTTTCACCCGGCAAGCTTTTTCCCTGGCAATCTTTCCAAAACGGTTAAAACTGGCTGCATCTTGTGGGGTTTTTCTTTGTGGTAGTAACTGACCTCGGATGAAAATGCGCTGAAAAGCAATCTTGACCGTTTCGACAAGACGAACAACTTTCATGTTGAACGTTTTTTGATCAGAGGTCATCTTGTGGGCCAAATCGGCCGCGCAAAACACTTGTTCCCTCACGCTACCCATAAGACATGCGTCTGGTAGGGCGCGCCACATCTCGCCTCATGACAGGGCTGCACTCTGATTGTTCTAACTTTTGCATACGGACTCGGATTTGGACGATTTTTATATCAAAATCGATCGTTTCGACGAGACGAAGGCAAATCATGTAGATCATTTTTCAATATGGGGCAGTCTTGGGGGTGTAATCAGCCGAAAAGTGTTCTAGATATAAAATCTCAGTACTTCAAACACAACTTCGGCCTTAGAGATGAGATCGGATGACTATGACCCAAATATCAAAGTTTATCCTTTTGATGATACGAAACTTTCTCACGTTGAGAACTTTTTCATTTGAGGCCATATTCATTGCGTTTTGTATCGTGCCAAAATCGGGTGTCAACACCCGGAACAGCACGAGTGGGTTGACAGTCATTGCACAACGATGTCTTCATCAAGGTAACGGCACAAAATACCGCCATCGCCTGCCATCGGCTCAGTTTTCACCGGCAACTATGTCTTCCCGACTCGCAGCCGGAACTAGATGACGGATCCCCAGATCTGACCATCCAGGCTCAGGCCGACCACCTCCGATGGAGGAGATGGCCACCAACGTCGGTTGCATCCGCCAGATCAGATATGACCAGAGGTGCCGCCAAGCCGCTCACCAGGCTCTCCATGCCGCCGCCGATCCCAAAGCCAGATGATGCGCTGCCGCAGCAAAATTCACAGCCACCCAAGCCAGGCAAGCCGCCGTCCGTGACCGGGCTGCCCGGCGCGCCGCAGTCGCCGTCGCCCGCGACAGGGCTAGTCACCACCGCGACATCGCCACCGCTGCCAGTTCTGCTGCGCCTCCGCACGCGCAAGGGCTCCGCACCACCCGTGAGACGCGAGAGAGAGGAGGATCCCCGCCACCGCCGTCGGGCCCTGGCGCATCCCGGCGGCGTCCTCACGCGGCGGCGGGGTGAGGGAAGGTGGATTCGGGAGCAGGGGCGGCTAGGGCTGGGTACCCGCCTGAGTCGCCCTAGCGGGGGCGACACAAAGTAAATATGAAAAGAAAAATAAACAAAGTGATGCACATGTACACAAAAGATGAGCATAATAAAGTTAGTATAATTATTATAGTATCTTTCAAAAACCAATATGGATCGATAAGAAAACTAATTGCATTTTTGTATACGAGCTAATATCATTATTCAAAATAAAAAGAAAAATACAAAATCAAAGAGGGACACTTTGTACCAAAAGAAGGGACTTGATGGCCGATGATGCTTCTGCTCGGTGAGTCGGCCGACGCTGCACCTTGTCGTGTTGTTTGCCGCTTGCCACGCTAAAACTTGGTGACCTAGCTGTTGATGGCGTACTTTGGATAGCTGGTTTGTATAATTAGCCAAATTAATTAGTTGATCAAGCTAATCAATGGTATTTTGTTTAAGAAATGTAACAGGGAGGTTTGCATAGAAAAGATTCTATGTGGGACATATCCTAGCCAGAATTAGGATATTTCGAGCTACCACGCTGCTATCTAAGGACAAGATATAGCAAGAATCAGATGTCAATCTGAAGTTTTGGGCTGCAAAGACCATGAAGCCACGTAACAAGCTATTTAATCAGGGCAAACATATGGAGAATTTGCTGGACTAGTGGCTATCGAGGACAAGTCTGAAAAGATTCTACGATACATTGAGCTAATATGTCACTGCCTAGGACAAGTCCTTGCCTGCCTTAGATGCCAAGCTTCTCGGAAGGAAAAGTGCAACAAGGAAAACTTCATCCGCATAAGTGGTTATGCACGTGGCATGTGAACATTATTTGGTATGATTAGCAATGTTGCGGGATTAGTTTATTATTTTCCTTGTGGACCAAAACGTGTCTGTATGTGAAGATAGTTTCCACTTGGAACTATTAAGTACAGCTTTGTACTTGTAACCAAATCAAAGGATTAATCCTATTCAATTTGGATTTGATATTTTGGTCGTAGTCCTGCGTGCTCTTTATATAAGGGTCCTGGTCGATTAAAAGAAAAAACACCAATCAAGCCCTAGCAGCCCTAGGGTGTTTGCCTGATTTTTGTCGTTTTGCGTTGGAAAACGGTTTCCTCTTCTCTACGAAAGCGGGGAAATCTTTGTTGATTTGCTTGTAAAGCAATCATTCGTCATCACGAAAGCACGACGGTTATTGTGGTGTCGCGCTGCAATTTTGCATAGTAACATAGTTGGCACCTCCGCTGGGGACGACTATTTCGGCTATAGATACAGCCGAATATTTCTGCCCTAGCCAGTTTGAATTGAATCTATTACTATGTTGTCCTCATCACCATTGCATCAGGCCAGCCGTCCGATTGCATCTATTGTGACCCGTGTTCTTGCTTCCTACATATAGTTGTCACTGTTATCCGCGTGAATAAAGAAAGCAATTAGGAGGATGCGCTGCCACGGTGTTGCACCATAATATTACAACAGCACACCCAAGGTACATCTTGCAAATGAATCGCTTGTTTCTTATGATTATTTTGCAAGTGCCATGAATTCTTATGTTGATGTTGCTAGGCCTAGCGATAGTGTGCATATTACGTCAGCCAGTTCAGATGATGGTTTTGGATACGCAAATTATGAATCAAAAAATTATATGCCAATGGCGACAAATAATATGCATACTTTGAATTTTAATGCCACTAGCAACATACAACATGCACCCGTGTATTCCCAGGCATCGGCAGAAGAACAAGCTCACATGCCGATGAACGATTATCAAGGGCGAACTAACATGGTGAATTCAGCCGATTATTATGAAACATCACATGCTAGTAGTTTTTGTAATATGCAACACAGTGTTTCATGTTTTTATTCATCAGCAGCAAATTCACAATATGTGGTTCCACCACAAAACATGTCGGTGAATAAGATAATTAATCATGTTAATATTAATTATCCAGCCAATTATTCTCAATTACCATATGTTGCACCTCAGGCCACTAGAGTGGACGTGGTACCTACGAATTCAGCACCATATGTAAATCCTAATTATCATGATTCGGCTCCATATGTTACTTTTAACTCTAGCCAGATTAATGAGAATTCAGCTGGCGTGCTACCTCCACATACACAATAGAGGGCAGCAATAATAAAATCAAAATATCCGGTTCTAGAGACCGGAGCATCCGGTGTTTTAGAAAAAAGGCACATGTTGAACACCGAAACCAAGAATATGAGCGACATCGGGAGAACGTCATCACCGTCACACTCAATGATCCATCGGAAGATGATCGGCGCGAACTTGAATGGGAGCTTGAAGAAGAGAAAGTTTAGATGCTAAAGTTGAAATTGACTGGATACCAAAAGATGAGGAACGGAGTCATCAAGAAGGTAGCTTCGATCCCTTCCAATGCGTTCAACATTGAGGTGCAATCGGCCATTAATGAAGGACGATTGACACTTACAGAAGGTTCTAAGATGAAGCTCAATAGCGACCCTTTTCCTATCAATATGGTCGAGTTTGAGAATAAGAAAATGCTTATCCGGTCGGATCAGACCGAGTCCGCAAGAGAAATAAATTTTGTTGATGATAGTGCTCCTCCAAGGATGATCAAACAAAAAAAATCCAGAAAATAGCAGTGTGGAAAGTCAATAGATGGAGGAAACAAACTAAAACATCAAATCCGATAGTTAACATGTTGTTGAAAAAATACATCTCATGCAAGGCCAACAATGTGTTTAACCAGCTCGGAGGTAATAAGCATCCTAGATCTGGTGGTCATGAGAAATGACAAAGAAATTCATATGGCCAGCGGCCGTATTTTGCAATGGAGCCGACATATTGGGATTGTGCACCTCCTATGTATCCCAAATTTCCTCTGTGGGGTTTTGATATATGGGAATATCCTACATAGCCAACATGTTATTTTCAACAGGGATGGATTCCGCCGAAGTATATGTTCAGACCAGAATTTCATGAGAAAAGGGCTCGGTTTAAAGAAGAAGCCAGGTCAGACGGCGTCATTATGATTCGAGGAAGTCGATCACCGATACACATTGCAGGTGGAAAAAATTATAAGGTGGACCACATGCCCGTGTGAGTGTTGGTGAAGCACGTTGAACCTAAACCCGTAAAAAGTTCAGTTGATTTAGATGTTGCTCACGGTCCGAAAATTGGGGAACGTCAGTCAGCTGAAGGTGTTGTAATAGTACATAAACATGCACTGTTGTTGGATTAGGATTAATCCCAAAAGATGCTGCTATTACAAGTTGTATTCGAACATTCTCCTGCAGTGTCAACGGTAGGCTCGACAACATTGAGACTGGAACGAATATCTTGAAACGGAGTAGTCGCTGTTGGCCCAGACCCGACGCCGAGTACTTTCCGCCGACGGCGACGACTGACAACGAACGACGATGAAACAACCAACGCTGGCTACCAAACTCGACGAAGTTCCTTTATGCCGAGAAGCGACGCACCGTAGAGCTAGCTTCCGATTTGTTGTACACGCTCGTACACAACAGCTAAGGATCTGATTGATCCGGCCGGAATCACACGTAATGCACGCACGGAAATCGCCGGATTGATAGCCACAGGCTCGTGTCGAGCCTGTTATCTTTTCTATTGATTCCACGGTACAAGGATTTCAAGAGGTAGGTACTTGTATATATACTAATCATAGCTAGCTCTATACTGGTACTAATCCTATTCGATGTCCAACATCAATTCTACGCGGGCACAATACACACAAAGTATATGTAGCAGACACGGACATGAAGTTGGGTTTATTCCAACAATCACCCCCTAAATACGACGTTGATACGTTATAACTCCAATGCCGATCCTTCTTTACGTCTCCAAGAACTTCTCTCGGTCTAAAGTTTTGGTTAGCATATCCGCCAACTGATCATCAGTGTAAACGTAGTTGACCTTCATCTTATCTTCTTCCACGCGGTCCTTTATGTAGTGATACATCGTATCAATATGCTTGCTCTTATCACGCCGCACTAGTTCTTCGTGTAGAAAAGTTGTAGACTTTCCATCAACATTGAGCACCACTTGTTCCGGATCTTGATACATGAGATCACCGTATAGCCTCCCTAGCCACACACCTTGACACATCGCAGCTGCAGCCGCAATATATTCTATTGCATCAACTGCGGGTGCTTTGCTCTTCTTGCTTATCTCAAGACGAGGTTTAATTGGAGCGTCAATTGGATTGCAATATTTCATGCCACGCCATTCAAGTACCTTCCTTACGTATGCCTCCTGGCATAGTGTGACCCTCTCCGACTTTTGATGTACCTCTATCCCGGGATAGTAGCTCAAAAGACCGAGATCATCCATCTTGAAAAGCTCTTTCATCTGTAGCTTGAACTTTGCAATCAACTCTTCATCTACCCCGGTAATTAATAGGTCATCGGCGTAGATGCCAACTAGTAGACGATCTCTTCCTTCACCTCTCTTGTACATTGCATGCTCTAGTGAGGCTTTCTCAAACCAAAAGAAATCATCGTCCGATCAAGTTTGATATTCCATACCCGAGAGCCTTGGCGTAGCCCGTACAAGACTTTGTGTAGCTTCAGTACCTTGTGTTCTTCTCCCTCCACTAGTAGAAAACAGGGCTTTCGTTCGGGCCAGATAAACCCATTAGTCCCGGTTCAGTCACGAACCGGGACTATATGAGCATTGGTCCCGGTTCGTGCGGCTAAAGGCATTAGTCCCGGTTCAAATGAGCCCTTTAGTCCCGGTTTGAGACACGAACTGAGACTAAAGGGTGCGATGCCCTTTAGTCCCGGTTCGTATCTCAAACCGGGACTAAAGATTAGACCTTTAGTCCCGGTTCGTATCTCAAACCGGGACTAAAGATTAGACCTTTAGTCCCGGTTTGAGACACGGACCGGGACTAAAGGGTGCAATGCCCTTTAGTCTTGGTTCGTGTCTCAAACCGGGACTAAAGGTCCCATCTTCAAACTCAACCCCCCCTCCTCCCTGGTGAATTGCCTTTTCAGTTTTGTAAAAAGCAAAAAAAATGATAAAAACTTCAAAAAATAAAATCCTTCGAGGCGTAGTTATATTACTACATCTACTAGTTAGGAAAATTTAAAAACTTAAATTTGGACATGTTTTGCAAAAAGTGTAGGGAAAATGTAAAACGGCTATAACTTTTGCATACGAGGTCGGAAAAAATGTATAATATATCAAAATGTTCAGCACGAAAATCCGATTCCGATTTTGACAGCCTACGGTC
Organism: Triticum dicoccoides; assembly: GCF_002162155.2. Lineage (NCBI taxonomy): Eukaryota > Viridiplantae > Streptophyta > Magnoliopsida > Poales > Poaceae > Triticum > Triticum dicoccoides. The sequence continues at coordinate 349,790,249 of NC_041388.1, read as the reverse complement.
TGTTTGCAAATTTTTAGAATCCTCTTTTTTTAAATTTTGGTTAAATCAGGTCAAACTTTGGTCAAACTACTTATTTAAGAAGTATTAGTGTTACTAAATAATTATTCAAGAATATTAGTGTTACTAAATAAGTATTACCCTTTTTTGAATTTTGGTCAAACTGTGGTCAAACTATGGTCAAACTACTTATTCAAGAAATATTAGTGTTACTACATAATTATTCAAGAATATTAGTGTTACTTAATAATTATTTCAATTTCTTGAATTTTGGTCAAATCTGGTCAAATTGTGGTCAAACTACTTATTTAAGAAATATTAGTGTTACTAAATAATTATTGTTTTTTAGAATAATAGTTTCAAACTCAAACAGTGAAACGTGTGACTTCATGCTCAAGCTAAACTCCTGAGAGTTAATAGGATTGACATCTTACTATTGTCAGGAAAACAACAAGTGCAGACTTGGAAACGAGGGGGAATAGAACCCGGAAGTTAAGCATGCTCAGGCTGGAGTAGTGAGAGGATGGGTGACCGGCCGGGAAGTTAGATGATTTGAAATGATGAGGGGTGATTAGAAATTAGAGGTTAAATTGAGCAGTGATGACGTGTGGTTAGAGATTAAATTGAAAAATAATCCAGAAAATTGAAAATTGAACAAAAGCTTAAAAAATTAAAAAAATCGTAAAAATATCTTTAGTCCCGGTTGGTGTTACCAACCGGGACTAAAGGTGTAGCTCCAGACAGCGGCCACATGGACGCCCTTTAGTTCCGGTTCGTGTAAGAACCGGGACTAAAGAGGGAGGCTTTAGACTAAAGGCCCTCTAGAACCGGGACAAATGGTCATTTTTCTACTAGTGCTCTTTGATGAATCCCGGTGGTTGGTTCGCATAAACGTCTCCCTCTAACTCGCCATTCAAAAATGCGGAGTTTACATTCATGTGATGTACCTTCCATGATTCTTGAGCCGCGGGAGCGATGAGTAATCTTACCGACTCCATCTTTGCAATGGGAACGAACAATTCTTCGAAGTCCACACCTTCCTCTTGCACGTACTCTTTGGCTACTAGACTCGCTTTGTGCTTCACAAACCCATCGACATCTTTCTTGATCATAAATTCCCATTTGAGACCCATGACTTTTTCATTGTTGGGAAGATTCACAAGCTCCCATGCATTGTTGTCGTGGATCAACCTCAACTCCTCTTTCATAGCCTGACGCCAATACTCCATCATATTTGCGTCCTCGAATTTCGCCGGTTCCTCGATGCTTGCTAGACACTGTCGCCCATTCTTTTTCACCCTTATCAGGCCAAGCATCTGAAGAGTTGTGTCCGGATATGGGTGTAACACCGGCAGTAGATGATCAGTTGTAGGTGGACGTGTCCTTTCCTCCACTGATGTCGGGGGCAACAACATATCTTCCGGAGTTGCCAAATCTCCTTTTTCTGACGTTTCCAGACCTCTTGATTTGCTTCCACCGATTACTGGACAACCGTACTGGTCACCAGGGGCACACTGGGTATCAAACTTGCATACGTTTTCTAGCCCGCTAGTGAAGCCAGCAACACTAGATGGACCGCAGCTAACTTGTGGCACGTCTCCTTTTACTAGACGTTGCGCATATTGTAGCCCATCCATTACTAGCACTCCATGTGGTAGTGAGCTCGTTGGTGGAGCTGTTGCAGACAGCTTGTAGTGGCCACCACCATCCGGCTTGTCCACTGGATTGTGCATGCCAACGCCGGCGGTGTACGTGCAGCTGCTGCCTTCGGTTGCTGCTGGCCTGCTGCATGCAGCGCCGACTTGGTTGCCGGACGCGCTCGCTGAGCCATCGAGCGGAGAAATTCCACAATGCATTGTGTATATGCCACCGTCGTTTGCTCCGAGCGACATACCTCGCTGCGCGTCTTGGTCTTCTGGCAGAACCACGTCGGTCCGCCTTGTGTAGTGGAGTTCTGGCGCCATGTCATCACCTGCTTCTAGCATGACCACATCATCACGCCTTGTGTCGTGGACTTCTGGCACCACTTCTTTGCCTATTCTTAGAACTAGATGACCCGGTTGCGCCAATGGCGCAAGAAGCCAATTAGAAGCAATGTTAGTGAAGAATAAGTAAGAAATGTAGATGAAAAGATAATGTAATGGGGATTGTATTGCAGATAGTAGAATGACTTAAATTGGTTTACAGATAGTAGAATGACTGATATCAATTTACAGAAATACACTTATATATAGGCAGCCTCACAGCATATTTAGGCATCTTCTTAGTCTGATCATGGTCTTCAGAGGATATGTACGAAAAAGCAGAGTGCCAGTCGTCGGATAATGCTTGCATGGTAGACTTCCACACAGGTACTTGAAGGCCTATAAAAGGTGTTGGTTCCACTCTTATGACCATTTGGAGTAGCCCATATAGTTATTATCTCCGGAATATCTTTGCTTTCATTGGTCCATATGACACACTTGTAGAACCATATATCAAGGAAATCTCATTTTTTCAATAACTTCATGTTTGAGCAAGCCCAAAGACCATGTCAAACCCGAAGTGTTTTGAAATAATTTGACTTCATTAGTAGAAGTAGGTTTTAGCAACCACTTAGGGTACTACTTCAAACCCTTTAAGATGAAAAATGAAGGATCTTTGAAAATGTATACTTGAGCATGCATATTTTGTTATCTTATTCATGTAACATAGCTAGAGCCAAGTGGCGCAAGGTCCAAATTCAAATCCAATGTGTTTTGAAACAAATTGTGTTTCTTTAATAATTTCAAATTTTAGAAACCATTCAGGTGCATAGTAAGAATCAACTAAAAATGAAGTATTCAAACACCATTTTCGACTATTTATGCATATGGTCATTACATAGACAAATAAAAGAGGTTAGTGCCATAGGTAAAATGTACACCTAACATAATAAAATTTCACGTTTCATGGAACTACACTCCTTGTGAAAATAA
>NC_041388.1:349682028-349786785 GCF_002162155.2 Triticum dicoccoides | reverse complement strand
CATATTCCAGTTTCTCAATGAGAAATGCATCAAACAAAATAAAGATGAGCATATATCTTCATATATTAGAACTTTGAATAATTAGACATAGAATCCTCTAAATAGAGGCGCTCATATTAAAATAAATAGAAACAATACTATTTTCTTAGTACTATTTGAGAATATCCATTTTTAGCAGGTTATTGCATGGTATGGAAAATTTCATAATGGAGACATAACCTACTCTAGAAACCCATCACGGCTTACATGTGCACCCTCGCACAAGTAGTCAAATACTGAAGCACATATTTTTAGCAACTAATATGAAGTATCAGTATCAGTCTCAAACCACAAAGCCACATTATTTTATTTGTTTTATTTGGTAATAATGCAATATCGACAAAAAGCATCTAGTTGACGTCGTTTACAACATCTGAATAAGATCTATCAGAAACTTTGCATGTTTTCTATGGATATTTAGCTCTGTACTAACATGGTTCAGCCAAGTGAACTAATCACAGTATTGACTCACCTTTTTAGGACTGAATTTCAGCTTGTATCTAGACAAGTTGTGGGAAAGTCCCAAGCTCCTCGGACCAAGGTCCTGTGTGCCCAACCAAGATATAAGCTCACTAAGCTGATTTATGAGCCCTCTCATTAGCTCCATCACATCACTATTTTGAACGCAGCCAATTTTCTGCAAAAGCACATAAAACCTGTAAGCGGAACTGGTAATTCTACAGGAACAGCGCAACTAAGGAACCTAACTGACCAACTTCTCTTTTATAGCATTTCCAAGTTTAGAATCAGCAATAGTTAATGTTTCACCATCTCAATGCTTCAGCTCAAGCAACTACAATAAAGTTATACTGTGTGAGTTAGATTGAATTAGTAAATAAAAGTATACAAAATATAAGAAACATGACTGAGAGGCATATGAATTATCTCGGCAGCTTGTCAAGCACATTATATCGCCAACAAAAATTACAATGGATATCACCAGGAAGAAGCAGGTCAGTGTCCAACTAAACCATTCATCCTCTCATTATTTTGAGCACATAGGCTGACAAAAAGTAAGTGCAGTCATGAATAAGCTGATGGAAAGTCCAGTATTCTAGGTAATCCACTGCGCAAACAAGATATCATCTATGAGCCTGCTTAAGTAAGTTCAGTTGTGGAGTGTTCCTTGTGCAGTTCATAATAGAAGAAGAAAATACAAAACATGGTATCAATGGTAATGTGATATTTTGAATACTTAATTAGAGGTTAATGAGAATTAACAATTAGTGATTACAATTATATGAATAAGTTCAGTTGCAATTGAAGTCATTTTTGTTTGATATGAGGGTAAAGTTAATTCAGTTGGGGATAGGTCACCATGTTGGCTGGTCAATTATGCACACACGGAAAGGGATGAAATATCTGAAAATGTAATAGTTACAGTGAGGACTCAAGAAAAATGTACATGTCCTCCTCTTTTTCTTGGTTTCTCATACATCTCTCTCTCTCTCTCTCTCTCTCTCTCTCTCTAGAACTGGCCAGTAAAATAAAATCCTTTTTATTGAAATCTCAAACATGTTTTGGTTATTTCTGCAACAACAACAAAGTAATCACTATCAAAGAAGAGAGGGGGTGGAGGAGCTACCATACCTGTAGATGGGCTGGTGAAGGTGAAGTCGCTGGCAAGATGGTGAGGTCGCTGGCAAGGAGACCCAGCTCTTCCCGAAGACACCGGCTCCCACGTGCTGCTGGGATGGGGGGCGCCAAATCCACAGAACGCCACCCTCGCTGGATGTGGCCACCCCATGCTGTAAGCCTCCGTATGCAACATCAGTAGTCTGAATATTCATCATGTAGAAAAAAGGCAAATGCAGAGGAGTTTAGACTTACCTACCAACACCATGGTCTACATACCCAATTATTAACTATCTCAATCAGCATACACCCAAATTAATTAATTGGATTCTATTCGTTGCGGAAAGGGAAATGAACAAGAACAAGTCAACTGCTCCATCTGTGTTCTGCCTTCTGCTTGGGCTCCTTTCTCAATCACCCACTACAAAAGTAAGAAATATTTTCGCAGAAGGCATGAAGACGATTAACAAGCCAAGCAAACAGTAGCAGGCACACTAAATAGTGATGTGTGGAATTACCTGTCACGAAACGAATTTACGTCAGGGATGTCCTCATTGATATACCAAAAGCAGGCCAGGCTACCAATGAGCCCCTTGTACCTGTTGGAAAGAAACAATAGGGAATAAAATATCGAGGACATGAACAGAAAGAATCAAGAGTGTAGTATAGGAAGCATCGAAATAAATGTCCCAAAAAATAAATGTCCCAGCAAATGACTGAAGCTTATATGCACATAGCAACATTAAAATTTGCAGGTATTTCTTGGTACAGACCAGACCTACGGAATCTATAACAAAGCATGATTCAATCTATTTCTGCACATGGAAATGAACACCATAACGAGAAGGTCAAGTCTATACCATCCCATTGGTTGACAAACTATATCGCAACCCCTGAATCAGACGGACACCATGCAAATGCGACAACAACCAATCATTGAATCTAAGCTTGCAGATACAGTCACACATAGATCGCAAGAGTGAAAGAAGGGATATAATACCTCTGGAGATTTGCAACCTGATGCTCGACAGTCTCAGCCAGTCCACTACAGGGCATCCCTCAGCAGCTCTGTAGGCATAGTTTCATTTTGTGAAAGATGGCATTTTCCTATAAGGTTTTAGAATCCATACCAATATGGAAAAATCGTGACTGTGAAATCTCGTTGCAGTTGCCGAGACCATTGCGTAATGCATCTTCTATAAGGTACCAAACAACATGGATACTTGACCTTATGTTCCTAAAGAAAGGAAATTCGGTACTATCAAAATCCTAAAAACAACATCAGACCAGTGAATGGGATTGAAACAAAACCTAAGCAATCAAATCTTATCAAACTCTCATGCATACCCTTTGAGAAAGAAAACCGTATATCTTCAGCCAAAGCAAACAATTTTTGTTGCTTAGGTTCTATCTCAAACTAATAATATTTAGAATTTGTAGCCAACTCATTAGGATCAGGTTATCTTATCAGTATTTATCCAGTGGTATAACTTGAATATGATTATGAAGGGCCTCTGGAGAGGCCAATGTGTACTCATTACAGAATTAGTTCAGGAAAAGTAAGTTGAAACCAATGGAATACAATTGTATCACTTCACATACACCAAGAAGAGCATAAATGAGTAAACGAATAAACATTTGCTCAAGGAGACCAGATCCAATGGCTAAGCAGCTGTAGCATAATAGAGCATAGTATTTTCATTACCTCCCCTATTTCTGGCATCAAAGTCATTTGCCCTCCCTCCTCTCCAAGAAGCAAGGACACAACCAACAGTAGCAAATGACCCCTGTGAAAGGCAAAGAAAAAGAGTCATACTGGCTTGAACCAATCAAACATAAGAAATGCAAGCAGCTAACCAAGGAAGAACACCTAATTGTGAGTGTGTTTTACTGATAATCTAGATCAAACATTGTTAAAGCAACAACCTTAAACATTACATTGAAGCAACAAATAGAAAGTGCCTACATGCTAAACAACGGGACCACTTAGCTTGATGCGGAAATTAGAGATATTAGATTTTGAAACTCCGCAAGCTGTGGTCATGATCTGAAAATTAGGACTAAAATATAATTATGAACATGCATATATCACACTTGCAAAGAGAGAGACAAAGTGCAGTTATAATTATGAACACACATATATAACTTGTGACACATGACAACTGCAACACCAAACAAAAACATGGCTTATTGGTTACCTATTTTGAATTTCTATCATCTCAAATCTGTACAGAACACAAAATTTTAACTCCATGAGCCACCATTGTAACCATTTACCACATGCGTCCCGCCATAATGCCATGAACTAAATTAAGGCATCACCTGCTGTAACACATAGGGGAAAAATACTCAGAGTTGAACATGACTGAGCATACATATACAATGCATACTACTGATATTTATCACAGTGGCTGTACCCATTTCTTTCAAGTAATTTTCTTGTCATACTGAATCTACAATCTGACAAAACTGCTTGAGTGTACTGAACTTGACTATACACATGTGTGATTTAACACTAACTTTACTACGGGTTTGATTCAGTTCATCATCATGAATTTGGTTGCCACTATACACAGCAGCCAGACGATCACCAACTATTACTATGATTAGCTTTAACAAGGGGACAAATAGTTTAAGTAGTGGTTAGCTCAACAAGAATCTAAACAATCCATGGCATTCATCTCCTAAGACACATCCAATAGTTGTGAAGAAACAGTTACATCAAGGTGGGGATTGGAACAAGGACTGAGAGAGATGAGGAACATACCTAGTACAAATACAATCTCGGTCCTTTTTTCTCATCGTTGATTACCACCGTTGCCATTACGAACACCTACAAAATATGTGTTCTCAACTCCTGAATATCCCACGAGAAATAGAAGCAATGAAAAAGATGAAAGTGGACTTAAATTCAAAGAGATGGAGAGAGAGAGAGATCACCTTGTTCTTCACCAAGCTCTTCCTCCAGATTCATCCCCTTCTCTTTTTTCTTAGATCTGCACACATATGTTCAAAAAAACAATAAATCAAGAAGTAAAAACTGGGGAGGAAGATGACTCGGACGCAGATGGACAACCTAGACTGGGGACATGTGACGACGGCCAGCACCGCCTGGAACTCCGACCTTCCTGCTCCTTTCCTCATACCAGCGCCTCATCCTCCCTTGCTCCATGCCCACCACAAAGACCACGCCACCCTGCTCTCCTATGGCGGCGACCTGCGCCTGATCCAGACGCACGGCGCACGGCAGCAGCGGATCCAAAAAATAGCCACCCCAAAACTAACCTAAACATCAAATCAATTAGGATTACTGCCAAGAATTAGAACAAGGAAATGCAAAGAAGAAAGCACATACATGGCTGAGGGTTGAAGATGTGCGAGCTCTCGGCAAAGGTGGCCATGGAAACACCTCCGCCCTCCCGTTCGTCGTCGCCGGCCATGACGACCTGGACAAGCTTGTCGCCATCGCCGTCGCCGTCAGAGAAGCTCGGCTCCACACCAGCAGCTAGCGGGCGCCGACTTGGGGGAGCTGCCGGCGAGGCTCTGGCCTAGGTCGGAGAGGCAAGCAGGGGATCCGGCATCGAGGAAAGAGGAGATGAGGGGACGAGCAGGGAGAGGGACGGGGCGGCGTGGGAGAGAGGAGGGAGCGAGCGAGGAGATAAGGCGGCTGCTTTACTTTTTCCTTTTACCCCTCGTCCGTCTAGGGTTTCTTGCTTTTGTTACGCAGAATTGAAGGAAAGGCACGTCATTCTTTTGACCCACACATAACGAGCGCCACTTGTCATTCGCTCTTCAAACAACCATGGACGTGAAAAAAAAACCGACGGCCCACCACACGCCAGCAGCCAAAAGGGAGCTACAGGGAAGGAATCCAGCGGCCGAACGAGCATCGCGCACGCGGGGGCGCTAGAATGGCGGGTAGTGTAGGAGCCTTTATATGTTAGATTCCTGAACTACTCTTTCGACCACAACTGGCCTTTCTCGGAGGCGCCACACAAAGACTGCTTCTCCATGGCCGCACACACGCAGCTATCGTCGCATCCGCTCCAGCAAAGTTGGCACTTACGTCCATAGCACTGACATAAGTGTCAGAATCATTCCCCGCATCTGTAGCTTTGACACAGGTTTCCGAACCACGATCATGATGGCAAACTTTTTCTTCCGCAAGCTCGACAATTTCTTTAGTAAACGCTTGAGAGTCTGGATCCTCCTCGTTCACCAGTTTACACATCAACATCATGTCACCATCATCTCCTTGCCGGGCAATGAGTGCCTTCTGCTTCGGTGCTTCCTCGCAGTCAGCCTTGAAGTAACCGAGGAGGCCACAGTTATAACACCTCACTTTCCTGATGTCAAACTTTCTCCTCGGTGGTGGTGCAGCCTCATTATCTGAGTCGTCATCCGAGTCAGCGAAGTTCTTTCTCGTCAAACGATGCTTTCCCTTCTTCTTGTTGTTGCTCTTGGACCCGCCTGGCTTTTCAAGGGCGATCCACTGCGCCTTTGTGAGCATCACAACCTCGTCGTTCCTCCCGTCCCCAAGACTGTACCGCATCCGCTCATCATGAGCCTTGTACCGTCCGACAAGATCGTCGATGGAGAGAGTCGCGAGATCGACGCACTGCTCGATCGCTGTGACAATTTGCAGGTACCGGGGAGGGGCCGCGCAAGAACCGTCGGACAACCGAGGTCTCCGTAAGGTTTTCTCCAAGAGCTGAATCCGATTGATGAGAGTAGCTACCCGTGAAGCGAACGCATCCACGGACTCATTGTCGCCCATGACCAAAGTCTCGTAGTTCCTTAGAAGAGTTTGGAGATTGGCTTGCTTGACGCGGGTGTGTCCCTCGAACAAGAGTTTCAGCGTATCCCACACCTCCTTCGTTGTTGCTTTGGCAATCAGGTGCTGGAGGACATCCATCGGCATCACCGAATAAATCGCTGACGCCGCCTGCCAATCCTTTCGGTGCTCGGCTCCCTCCTTTTTGAACGCGTCGGCTTCGGGATCCACCGCGTCCCATAGCTCGTTGACGCGGAGACAACACTCCATGAGGGCCTTCCAGACCCTGAAGTTCTCGCGATCAAACCGTGGATACGACGAACTCACCGGAGCAGCAATTACTTTAGCCGCACCGGAGTACTCCGCCAGCTGCTTGGTCTTCTCGTCGCCTGCCATGATTCTCCGATACTAGAAGATCAACCTTGCTCTAGATACCAATTGTTGGCCCAGACCCGACGCCGAGTACTTTCCGGCGACGGCGACGAACGACGATGAACGACGATGAAACAACCAACGCTGGCTACCAAACTCGACGAAGTTCCTTTATGCCGAGATGCAACGCACCGTAGAGCTAGCTTCCGATTTGTTGTACATGCTCGTACTCCCTCCGTCCGGAAATACTTGTCATGAAAATGGATAAAAAGAGATGTATCTAGAACTAAAATACATCTAAATACATCCCCTTTTATTCATCTTGATAACAAGTATTTCTGGACGGAGGGAGTATACAACAACCAAGGATCCGATCGATCCGGCCGGAATCACACGTACACACAAATCGCCGGATTGATAGACACAGACTCGTGTCGAGCCTGTTATCTTTTCTATTGATTCCACGGTACAAGGATTACAAGGGGTAGGTACTTGTATATATACTAATCATAGCTAGCTCTATACTAGTACTAATCCTATTCAATGTCCAACATCAATTCTACACGGAAACAATACACACATGTATACGTAGCAGACACGGACACGGACACAGACAGGACGTTGGGTTTATTCCGACAGTCGCCAGGCCTTTAGTAAAGATATCAGCAAACTGAGTAGAAGTAGGCACGTGGAGAATGCAAACTTGACCGAGAGCCACCTTCTCTCGAGCAAAATGGATGCCGATCTCAATATGCTTGGTGCGACGGTGTTAAACCGGATTCCTTGACATGTAGATAGCTGAAATATTATCACAGTAAACAATGATAGCTTACTCAATAGGACGGTGTAGCTTTGACTGCAACTGGCGCAACCAAACCGTATCAGCAACCGCATGAGCCACAACGCGGTACTCAGCTTCAGCAGACGAGCGGAAGACCGTAACCTGCCTTTTTGAAGACCAAGATCCAGATGTGAACCTATGAGTATCTCGACAACCAGCCCAGTCTGCATCAGAGTAAGCTGTCAAGGAGATGGGAGAGGATTTGTTGATATGAAGACCTAAGTCTAGTGTGCCTTTGAGATATTGAAGAATACGTTTGACATGATTGTAGTGTCGAATACGAGGATCATGCATGTATAAACAAGCTTGTTGAACAACAAAAGAAATTTCAGGACGAGTAAGAGTGAGATACTGAAGTGCACCGGTAAGACTACGATAAAGAGAAGGATCAGAGAAAGGATCACCGTCGGCAGAGAGTTTGGAACCTGTATCAACAGGGGTACAAGAAGTTTGACAATCAAGCATACCAGCACGAGAAAGAAGATTCAGAGTGTACTACCGTTGAAACAAGAAAAGAGTAGAGGAGTCACGGATGACAGCAATACCTAACAAGTGGTGAAGAAGACCTAAATCTGTCATAGAAAATTCGTGGCGAAGAAGAGAGATAATATGATCTAAAAATTGTTGCGAAAAAGCTGTGAGGATAATATCATCAACATATAAAAGAGGGTAAGCAGTGTTGGTGTTGTGATGAAAGGTAAAGAGAGAAGTGTCAGAACGGGAAGGGGTAAAACCGATGGTTTGAGCATAAGTAGAAAAGCGTTGGAATCAGGCACGTGGTGCTTGTTTAAGACCATAAAGAGATTTTTTAAGAAGACAAACATGATTAGGATAGGAGGAATGTTTGAAGCCAAGAGGTTGTTGACAATAGACTGTTTCTTGAAGAGAGCCATGAAGAAAAGCATTTTTGACATCTAATTGATGAATTGGCTAGGAAGAAGAGACGACGATGCTAAGGATAGTGCGAATAGTGCTCGGCTTGACAACTGGAGAGAAAGTCTCATCATAATCGATGTCGTGTTGCTGAGAGTAACCACGACATACCCATCGAGCCTTATAACGTGGAAAACTCCCATCAGAATTAAATTTAAGGCAAAAAACACATTTGCCAAAAACGATATTTGTATTGAAAGGACGAGGAATTAACTGCCACGTGTTATTCTGCAGAAGGGCATCATATTCATCTTCAATAGTTGCGGCCTAATTAGGATCTAGGAGAGATGATTTGTAAGATTTGGGTAGAGAGGAAGGAGATAAAGATGCATGAAGATTCAGACGGTCTTTTGGAGGTAAACGAAACCCGGACTGGGCATGTGTGCGCATGCTATGATCGTTAGTAGAAGCTGGAACGGGAATAGCATGAGCGGGAGGGATGAGGGAAGATGTGGTGGACGCGTCCGACACAACGGAGAAAATGGACGCGGGAGATGGCGGTAAAGACTGCGACGGCAGGAGGTCTGCCACGTCAGAGTGTAATGTGTTTTCCTCTGCCGGGATAGAGATGATTACAAGTTGTATTCTAATATTACCCACACTTAGAAATGGCGTGTACAGAGACTACGAGCATTTGGCCGATATAATATTTTAAGTATCACCCTTGGCAAATTTGGTTGATATATCTTTTGAAATATCGCCCTAAGCAATTATATGGCTGGTGAAGTAGTCGTCATCGTCGTAAGGCATTATAATAACTAGGAGACTGCCCGTGCGTTGCCACGGGCCAACAAATGTTCAACCACAACACAAACTCAAGTATCTTCCCCCCTATTCCAATATAAATTATCCTCTCAATCTATTGCCCCTTCTCAGCATGTGGCTTCTATGTCGGTGTTTTGTTGTCTCACTCTACTACATGCGCAACATGGAACACCACCAACAAATGATGAGATATATATAATGCACCTCACCTTAGTACAAATACTAAGAAAAGGGGGCATATGGACATGAAAACGTTCTTCCCACCAGATGTTAATTCACAAACCAACTACGAATAATGCTCTATTTGTCTCCGAGTTCTTTCATCTCCACCTAAGATGTGTCTCCGTCAATTTACCTCACTGGGACTTCTTTTCCTAAGGACCTTAAATATATATACAACAATCACACAACAAAATCGCATCGTTGTCATTCCATATCTTCTTCCACAAGCCCTTCCACTCAAACTCTTTTGGCCATTTCTGCTCCGTCGTCACCCTATTCCAAATATGCCTATGTTACCATCCAGGTCCAAATACACCCATTTTTTCTCCAAGTCTATCAATTTGTCTTATCAAGTTTGTACTTTCAGCCTCGGAATTTTCATTGATCGGGATGAGCAGGGTTCTCAAAGTTCACTTCTCTGAAAGAGAACACAACACATATTGATACAGATTCATGATGAACAAGACTCAGTGTTATTTATAACGATGAATACCAACACAAGGTAAGTTATTCAATGGAGTAGCTACATTGTTGTGTTTGTCAAAAAAAGGGTCTAAGAGCATCTCAAAAGCGTACTACTGATGTTTCAAACTCCAGAAAACAAGAACTTCTTCCTACAATGTTGATGCAGTCACTAAACCCTGCAATATGAGAATCGAAACATATGTCAAACAAGCCTCCTTTCAGATATGTTTTCAGAAAGAAAGCAAGTCACTGATTACTGTTTTTATTGATCCTTCCAACTCTGGACCACAAGAACTTCAAACAAGCCTCCTTTCAGATATGTTTTCAGAAAGAAAGCAAGTCACTGATTACTGTTTTTATTGATCCTTCCAACTCCGGACCACAAGAACTTCTTCCTAGTATGTTGAAGCACTTGCTAATTGCTGAAATATGGGCATCGAAACATAAACAAAGGACAAATAAAAATGCAGAGTAAAGGCAAAGTATATACATCATACATGCGTGCCATCTGATGATCTGGTACATGGATTGAGAGACCATTCGAGGAAACTGGAAGCAAGATGAGTATGCCGTCTAAACTATGATAAATAATTTGGGAAATAATAAATGGAATAAGAATGCAATCTTACTTTGCATTGATCCCATTCATGTGACTGAAATAAGAAGTAGATGGGAAATTGATTTTGTGGCAGTAGCATATGCGCACCAATGGTTCCTTGCATCCAAATGCACCCAGAAATAATTATAGGAAATTAGCATGAATATATCAGAACCAAATTTATGTACATATAGTTATAGTGCTGCCACAAGCAAGGTCCATCTATGTACAGTAGTCCATTATGATTCTCCCCAACCTTGAAATTTGATATCATGTTGACTAATCATTGGGTGGAAGCATGCCACGAAGTTTTGAACTTGATGTTTTTGACACGTACATGTACCATGGTGCCCTGCAACATCAAAAAGTGATACTCCCTCTTATCCATATTACTTTTCACTCAAACGGGTGTATCTAGGCGCATTTCAATGCTAGATACATCTGTTCGCAATATTTTTCACTATGGTCCATGGTGCATCTTCAAAAAGACAAAAAAAGTGTTGCAGTTTTTCCTATTTCCTCGAGAAAGACTTGCTACAGAATTATTAGAATTTTATATACAAATCAAAAGTAACATCAGAACATGTTCTTAAACCAAATAAAGGAGATATTTTAACTGCAAATTACCTCTTAGTGTAAGTACTTTTTCTGCAAATTCCAAAGCTTCATGCCTTATGCTGACGTGAGTTAACTCTACCAGAGTTTGTTGCTGCAGATGGAAGTATTGTTGGAGTTTTGCACCCAGCATCTGCAATGTCATAATTCGAGTTAGGATAAGAAGTCAAAATCTCATGAAGGTACTACAAGGGAAAATCACTTTCTAGACACAGGTCTGGCCAAACCACATTGTAAAAAATGCACACCCTGACCCTACACTGGCTTTATAATTGAAATACAAAACTTCCCCCAAAAATGTACAAACAATTTTTTCAATCAAACAAAGATGTAATTTCTCATAAGAATATACTTGTAATCTACAGTAGCTCAGGTTGGAGGAGGGGCGGGATGCGGCTGCCCACCAAACACCAAAGCAAGAGCCAACTTTTCTAGTGGCCATCGCGGCTGCCTGCCTCAGGTGAAAAAAGGGTGAACCCATAAGTGTGATTTCAGAGGTGGATACCTGATGTCCAGCTCAAGGATAAAACTTAAAACTGAGAAGTCTGCCGAAGTATACATTTCCCAATAGACCTAAGGGATCAGGGATCAATGAATGTAACCAAACATGGTAGGAAACACAAATGCAAGTAATGTTCCACATATCTACTGGTAAAAACTACAGACGGATGCATCAGATCCTCTCATGATTTTTAGTCTGGCATTTAGTGCTAAACAGACTGCATTAAAATTTTATGGTCATGAATTGTGGAACTTTTTAAACTTGACTTGTTAAGTTCACGGCCTATATGTGTATGAAAGGTTACAGTAATATAACACGAAGGGCACATGCATGATTTTTCACTAAAAGAAGGAGAAGGTCAGCATATATAAGATGAAAATAAGTAGTTCATGAATCCTAATGCAATTTAATTTTTGTTATTAGCAGCATAGTAGTCCTTTTTTAAAAGCTCCATGGCAGATCGTCAAGGAGGAGGTTATTAGATATCGTTTTTTGCAGGGATTGGGAAACCACGTGTCCTCCAATGCCATAGATCAATTCGGATGAAGAAAAACTTTATAGCCTCTAGAAATAAACGTGTTCAATCTTTCTGGCTAGAAAGGCGATGAGCACGTGCACACAGTGTCGGAGAGAGAAGAGGCCCAGAAGTATCTGCCTCCACGGCAGCAACAACTCACATCTACAACCAATATTGATGGACGTCAACAGCAGCATGACAGGGAAACATGAAGAATAGGTGTCAGAGGGAGACCCACAACCAAAGAAAATCTAACGGCGGATTGAAGTGTAAACCAGCAAGAAAACGAACCTGATCCTGATGAGGATTGATCTGATAATCTCCTTAAGCACAAGGAATTAATTTCCAAACCTACCTTGTTCAGCTTCAGAGAGGCTATGCATTCGTTTTTCATTGGCGGAGACAGAAAGAGAGATCATGGAGAAGAGGAAGAAGTCGTGGATGGAATTATTTTCCACGTCGGGAAAGTCCGATGGAGAATAGGAAGAGTCCATGAAGTATGGAGGAAGATATCATGGAGTACTAATGAGGAAGAGACCGTGGAGTAGATTTAGTTTTTTTCCCAAAAGAGATAGAAATTGCTTTAATTAAAGGAGGAAAAAAATTATGCATTAGGATCATGTGGTGGATTTTCTTTTCCAAATTGTTTGAGTGTGGTTGTGGGAGAGATGCGTACGTGAGACTTCTTTTACACGTGCGGAGAGATATACGTGAAAGTTTTTTCCTATTTGGAGAGAGATAAGTGAGAGATTGTTTATATTGTTTTCTGAGATTGAATGGGGTTGTGGGAAAGAGATAAGTGAGACTTTTTCTACGCATGAGACATTGAGAAATTTCAGTCGTGAGAGAAATATCTATAAGATCTTTTTTCTTTTGGGGAGAGATTCATGAGAGATCTACACAGTTATAATTTGGTCCCACCTGATCAACGGCTCCTAATTACTGATTAACCTGGGGATTTCTAGGGAGTCTGTAATTAGTATAGGTATAGATAGATATAGATTAGATAGATAGATAGATATAGATAGATAGATGAGTTCAAAGGAAAGATAAAAATCGGTTGCTAAATGAATTCCAATTTGTTGAACATTATTTATGAGAACCTAGGCTTTCGCCTGGAGACAATCACCAAACACCAATGTGAGGGGAAAGATGCCGACACACCTCGACGATGCCTCCAAGGAGTGGAACAGCACCCATAGGCAGCGTCACCACCGGCACAGACCTAAGCTGCACATGACTTTCATCCATAGCACTACACATCTCTAGCTCCGTACACCAGAATGGGGGCAACGCCGTCCAAGTTGGAACACATTACCACCGCCACAACACCTCTTCATAATGGCCGGAGTACCATGGTAACCGCACAAGAGAGAGCACAAGCCATCCTCCATCTCCAGTCGCACAAACACACTCAATATAAATTTTCAAATAAAGCATGCCTCATCTTCAGTTGCACAAACACATTCGATATATAATCCTTTTATCAAGTTAAGACATCTATATCTTGCAAATAAAGCATGTCCCATTAATATAATTTCTCGTAAGTTGATAAAAGGAGAAGCATACACATAGAAAATAATTTGACTATTTGCGTGAAACAATTCTGACACAAACACACCCACATGGTAGAAAGGATTTTGTGGATGCCATCATATGAACAGGCAGATCTAAAAGTATTAAATATTCCATGGCAATGCTATGTACTTCTCCGTCTAATCTATTTTGCAATATCATAACACAAGTCATTACAAACAACACTTGCCTTGTCCCCTCATGTATTCTCGAGGTTTTAGCGTAATGTCAATTGAGCTTTGTTCAACAAAAGTACTATTGAACTGGCTAAGAACTTATATTTTACCTAAGTGCTACTACGATCTATACATCAAAGCATAATCAGCCTACAGATATTCCTACATCAAAAAAATTATTTCTTCTTTGAGATACTCACTCGGTCCCATAATATAGGATTTGGTGCTGCTTGCAAGATGCCCTCTTGCGCCGATTTCACTCGCTGCATCTTGCATATGTGCAGTACCACGTCATTGTCAAGGAAAGCACGCTGCCATTGGTAGAGCTCCTGCAGGTTAAAAGGAACCTCCTTCTCTTGGTACCAGCAGAACCCACAGGTCAAAGGGTCCACCCCGTTGTTCGGGGTGCTCAAATCTGTAAGCTTGTCAACTGCAAAACCTTCTGATCTGCGAAAAAGGAATGGATAATTTGTCAAGGGTTTTACATCGATAAAACAATATTGTGCATTAGAAATATTGTGCATTATATAGATAGATGCGGCGCAGCCTGAACCAAGCTTACAAATATCATGCCTTAAATAGATGAATGCAGTGGAACGCACACATAGTTTAATATTAATATATCCTGCAAGAGATGTGTAATATACATGTTTAGGACTTTAAATTTATGGGTAGAAGTAAACAAATATAGGCTGTCCAACGACGACCATCATGTATGTCTTTTATGGGCAAATTATCGCATGATAAATGGATTGGAAGGAGAAAATGAAAAACCCTAGCTCGAATCTGTACCTAAGTGATATATTCTTCTCAGGCTTCTCAACTACGACACTTCTGTGCACATAAAAATAATTGCAGATCCATCAACAACAAAATTAATTTCACATTGGTCAGAATCAGTTCAGATCTCACCTAATACAAACACATGCCCTCTTCATGAGACCCTGAACCTGCCCTTAGAGTTCAAATAAATGTACCATTTGATAGCAGACCAATATTTTGTTTTTGCTTTATACATGACTTGCTCACTGCTCATAGTATAAAGCTAACTCGGTTGTAAAGGGAACTGGAAAAACCACTCAAAAAAGTTAGAGAGCCCCAAAAAACTTCTGGACTGAAGTATAACTACTGAAATGGAGCGCGCACCTGCCGTCGAGATGCAACCACTCGGGCGCTCGATCGCAGAAAACGAATCCGGGGAATATGAGGACGGAAAGGTCTGCTGGTCTGCAATTGAGATGCAAAGAATCATGATTTATATTCAGGAGACCAAACATGGTAATAATCTAAATTTTCAGCTCGAGAACACAAACACTCGCAGCAATCTCGAAGGCACAAATTTGCCAATAATAGAACCAGATATAGACAGAAAGAACATCTTTACTCCCACTTAATCCAAGCAATTGACACCAAAAAAGTCTCCAACTTTCCTTTGGTTCCAGTCAATCACAACTTCAGAAACAACCTTCAATAATCTGCATTCAAGAGGTCAACTAAATTAAAAATATTGTAAGTAACAAGCATTTAGGCTGGTGATATTGTTATAAACGTGTTGTCGAAGATTTGTAGAAACAAACTAAACGAGCTCTATCTTCTTTTCACTGTTTTTTTCTTCTGAGGATAGAAAAATAGAAATACCTCTGTTGGACCGCTCAAGTAGTAAATGGGATCATTGCCCTTGCCTACACATGGGCCATGGCTCCAAATTCATAAGTCATGATCATTTGCATTCAGAGACTACCTTCAGAAGGATCTTGTTTGTGTTAGTGCTTCAGTATTGTCTGCGGCAAAGGATTAATAAGTTTGTTTTCGCACATGTGCGCATAGCAGATAGCTGCGGTTGATATGTTTGTTGTGTATCTTGGCTGATTTTCCTGAATTCAGGCGTGAGGAACGAAACATTAGAATCAGGAGTACAAAACCTTGTCTAACATATATATTACACAACTACTATCTAACATCACAAACTGGCCTGCACTGGGGTAATAGGAAATGGTCATATGACGAAGAATTAAACATAAAAGAAAATATTTTTGGAGAAGGAAGAACATGTCAGGAGGATCTGGTGAACCTGCTACGCATACTCATGTGGACTTACGGTTCCGGTGAAGTGGAGCTGATGGAAGAGGGGATCACGAGCAGTGGCGGGATGGTTGGCGCTGGAGCTCATGGCGAAGTGGACCCGTGGCGCGGCGGCGGGGGAAGGGGTCGTTGGCGCGGGGAGCGACCGCGGTGGGACGTGGGGGCGGCGGCCGCGGCTGGAGGTGGGGCGGCCGCGACGGGCGGTGGCGTACCGCGAGACGGGTTAGCGTTTGATAGGCTGAAACACCAACACCATGATTTTCAGACCCTGCCAACTCTATAATTCTATAAGATCCAATACCTGCTAGGTTGTTCCACAGCACCAATGTCCAAGTCAATACCATATATTATCCACTGAAATGTCTGATTTAATATCATATGCAAAAACATTAGAGCAATGTGCTCTCCTTTACCCATATTGTGTACCACATAACATTATGAACATTAGCGGAGGATTAGCCTGCAGCTATTTTAGATCATGCACCAAATAGTTGTAGTTTTCCTAAATCATGGAGAAGAACAAGGTTGAAATTCGCAAGAGTCATATAGAAATTTCTGCAATCAATATCATACCAGATCCATGTACGGTAGCCTCTAAATAAGCAACATAAGTCCGCAGTCCATAAGTATGTAGGCTACGCTCCAATTTGATGTATCATGCAATTTTGCAATACTCGGATAATTTTGTAAAGCATACATATACTGCATTGGAGGGCTATAAACTTCAGTAATCTGAAAAATATGTAGACCACAGCTGAGATCGTAACTTAGTGACACAACACATGGTATGATAGCTAAAGGAGAGGCTATCAATTGTCATTTTTTTTGCACAGATGTGCCAGTAGAAAATCACCATTGATTCAATCTGATGTGTGAAGTCACCTGTCGACTCGGCTTGCCATTGATTCTGCGCCTGCTCCCTGGTTTCCTGAAATAAAATTTCCCAGCGTCGGATCAGTTCAAAGAAAAGGCAGATAGAAAAACTGACAGAGAGAAGAGCCCATCTGAATGTGATCACTTACCTTGCCGAGAGCATTGAGCTTCCCTTGCACCAGCACGGGAGAGGCCGACAAGGAGGGCCTCCTCTTGGGGGAGGGGGCTGTGCTGCCGACGCCGGCCGGAGACCAGCAAGGAGGGCTCCTTCTCCCTGGGCCTCCTGCTCATCGTGCGTGAGCCGTGCAGCTCATCGATCTCTTCTCCTGCACATACACTTTAAGCTTCAGTTCAAATCAGCTTCAGAAGCTGCAAGACAGAACATGTTCAGTTCAGGTGTGCAGAGTACATACAGGTGGAACCGGCCCTTTGGGATCTTGTTCTGTGGAGGAGGAGGTGGGTCGCCCTGTCGGCAATGAAGCTCCAGCCGTGTGTCACCAGCCTGGGCATGATGGTGGTCCTCTTCTTGACCGACGCCGAGCTCCGCGCTGGCGAGGGCCGCTCCTTGACGGGCGTCCTCTCCTCGAAGTTGAGCGCGATGGGCCTGACAACCTTGGGTGATAAGAGCACCCCGGCATCGCCGGCGCCGCTATGCTTCTCGGCCCCAGGAGCCCCTCCGCGGCACGGCGAACTTCTTGGCAAGCTCGGGCGTGCCGACAACGAGCGGGTGGTGCCTCGGGATGGGCGTGGCGCCGACCACGACAGGGACGGGGGGACCCCGGGTCGAGGCGGCGACTCCGCTTCTGGACGGTTGGTGTCGTCGTGGAGGAGCGGCCGTGCATGGCCGGCGGCGGAGATGTGTGGACGCAACGTCCTGTCCCTCATCTCTTCCCTCGTGCGGCGGCTAGGGTTTGCGGAGGGAGGGTGTGCGTTGCCTCGGTCGTGGGTTTTTTTCGTTGGTTTTCTTTCGTAGGCTTTTTTTCGACCTCGCTCGCAGGCATCGCTAGACGTTAAAAGCGAAAGGTGGGAGGAACGACGAAAAAAAAACGTCTCTTTAGGAAGATGGGAGGAAGTACTAAAGAAGTACCAAAAAAGACCGGGTGAGATGGGACGAAAATAAAACCCGAAACGCGACCTACCAACTAAAACATTAGGAGTAAAGATGTTTTTGATGAATACAATAATACAAAAAATAGAAAGGCATGTGTTGAAGGTGTAATTTGGCTAGCTGGTTTGTATAATCAACCAAATTAATTAGTTGATCAAGCTAATCAATTGATGCTTTGCTTAAGAAATGTAACACAGGGATTTGCATGGACAAGATTCTACATGGGACATATCCTAGCCAGACTCTGGATATTTCGAGCTACCACGATACTATCTATAGACCAGGCCTAGCAAGAATCAGATGCTAATCTTAAGTTTTGGGCTGCAAAGACTATGAAGCCATGTAATGATCAGAGTTCGATATAGATGCTTGAGGTTCAAGTCAGATGTAACAAGCTATTTAATTAGGGCAAATATATGGAGAATTTGCTGGACTAGTGGCTACCGAGGACAATTTTGAAATGATTCTACGATACATTAAGCTAACATGTTACTTTTTTTAAAAAAAGAAGGATGACCCCTGGGCTCTGCATCTGGGTGATGCATGTGGCCACTTTATTAATTATTCTCACAAGACCTTATAAAGTCATACAACAGTAAGACTGAAGCCACCGTCTAAGCAACAGTTGTCGCTACATCTATTTAGTTGATGAAGGGGCGCTGATAGTCTGGGCCTAATACCAAACAGACATCGCAGCCAAACCTAAACATCTAAGACCTGAGGTCCCAATCAGGACGTCTGCCTGGTATGGGGCACCTACCAGTCCAGCGCACTCCTCAATCAGGGCGCCTGCCGGGTATGGGGCTGC
The DNA here is from genome assembly GCF_002162155.2 of Triticum dicoccoides. Taxonomy (NCBI): domain Eukaryota; kingdom Viridiplantae; phylum Streptophyta; class Magnoliopsida; order Poales; family Poaceae; genus Triticum; species Triticum dicoccoides. Next base: position 349,767,945 of record NC_041388.1, on the reverse strand, counting down.
CGCAGCCACCCGCCACGAGTCCATCTTCAGAGTTGTACTGTTGCATCTACCGTGCCAGGTCTCTCAGCCATCGACGCCACCACGACGCCGGACAGTGTCGTCCTCCTGCACGAGTCCATCCTTCCACATCGAACTCCGAATCTGCATTGCGCCATGCCGTCCAGATCCATCGCCATCAATGTATGGATGAAGCACCGCTCCACCAAAAAAGCCGTCCGCTAGTCCCGCGAAGCCGAGTGCACCTCCAAGAATGCCGCCCCTAAGAGGGTTACGACACATGATTGCCGCCAACATCCGATCAGCTGATCAGGGTTTCCCTCGGAGGTATTGAGTGAAGTTGGGAGCTTCACCTCGATGATGCCTTCATGAAGGAAACGATGATAAGGGCATCGTCATCACCGTCTTCGACCATCGACCGAAGATCAGGTTTTCACCCAGATCCGTCCCAAAAAATCCACCCAACAACCTGTGCACCGTCTCGACCGCCTTCAAAGCCCCAGATCTAGCCGCCTAGATCCGGCGACCAACCGCAGCAACAGTGCCACCGTGGGACCCCTGGTGCACCGGCCACTGCCTGAGTGTGCCACCACTGGAGACTATGAGGAGGGCTCCCACCCCGCCTCGCCAAGACGCGAAAACCGCCGAGAAGGATCCCGCGCGCTCGTCGCCGTCTCTGATCCGAACCAATCCATAGCAGATCGCCGTCACAGATCCGCCTTGGACAGGGACTGCACCACGCCATGCCGCCGCGGGAAGCCCAAGCTTCACCGGCCTCCACCCTCCAGGGCCGCCGCCCCGGGATTCAGTCAGAACTTTGCCGCTGCCACCGGCCAAGTTCCGCCGCCGTCGACCGGCCAAGCCGCCGGTCACTGCATGACCATGCGAGCACAGCCAGCCGGCCGACCAACTCCGACGAAGAAGAAGGCCACCACCACCAAGCCTAGGGCCGGCGCCCCATACATCCTCGTGTTGCAGATCAAGTCCAGGAGCAGTGCCCCGCCGACGGCGATTGAGATCGGTAGCACAACGAATTAGCCCGACATGAGTCAAGGCCAGATCCTTCGTTGCTGGTGTTGTCCTCCCCCACGACCGTCGCACCACTTCCATGTCGCCGCCGATCTGCGCCACCGCCGCTGATCTGGCCAGATAGGAGCGCCGCCTCCCAACCAGATCGAGATCCGAGGAGAAACTGCCGACGCCGCCACCACAAGGGCTTTGCCCTGTGACGCCCCGGCGACGGCGGCAGAGGGGAGTGGAGGAGGGGCGAGGCTGTAGGAGGAGGGTGGGGGCTCCCCGGTGCGGGGCGGCGCCGCCGCACGGGGGAGGGACGGGAGGGAAAGCTTCTCGTGACATGTTACTGCCTAGGACAAATCCTTGCTTGCCTCAGATGGCAAGCTTCTCGTGAGGAAAAGTGTAACAAGGAAAACTGCATCCGCATGAGTGGTTATGCACGAGGTATGTGAACATCATTTGGTATAAGATTAGTTTATTTTTTTTCCTTGTGGACCAAAACATGTATGTATAATGAATATGGATGTGTCTAGGATACATCTAGATGTGCTCTAATTATTGCACATCTAAGTGAGTGAATCAAGTATAAAAAAAATATTCACACGAATCTCAATATAAGATTAATAACATATAACTTAGATGTGTAATATTTATGGCACATCTAGATGTGCTTAGCAAAACTGAATGAATATAGTTTGGATTTAGAACTTTTACGTACAGTACTGTACTTGTAACCGAATCAAGGGATTAATCCTGTTCGGTTTGGTTTTGATATTTTGGTCTTACACCAAGTCCTGCGTGCCCTTTATATAAGGGTCTTGGCCGATTGAAGGAAAAAACACCAGTTGATCTATTCAATAAAAATACACTACCTTTTATCTATGTTTGTTTCTTGTTCGTTTTCTCTGTCAAGCTTTAACAGCCTTAGGGTTTGGTTGATCTTTACCGTTTTGCGCTGAAAAACGGTTGTCTCTTCTCGACAAAAGCGAGAAAATCTTTGTTGCTTTGCTCGTAAACCAATCTTTCGCCGTCACGAAAGCACGACGGTTATTGTGGTGTCGCGTGGCAACACTAGCCTCGTTGAGACACACCGCTCATTGACTGAGGAAACTTGGTAGGCATCTCTTATTTGGCGCGCTTCAGGAGTCCTTTACAGACCATTTTGCAAACGGGCGTCTAAAGCAAAAAAAACTCCCGCGAGCTGGGTCAGCCCATTTAATTTTTTTTCTTTCCTGTTAAATTCAAACAAAAAAAGATGCCACCGATGGGGTTCAAACAAGAGGCCTCTTTATTCAGGGCAAAGCGTACTAAACACTAGGCCATCTCAATTGCATGTGCAGACTCGCATCGTTTTCCCTTTTTATCCTGTACAGTTCACGGAACTTTATTCTTTTTCCTTTTTAATATTTATTTCCTTTTTTGGAACTATTTTGTTCAGTTTTTCTCTTTTTTTTGCTAAATGCATGAACTTTTTTATTCAAATTCAGGATTTTTCTAAAAAAAATTGATTAACTGTTTTCAACATCATGAACTTTTTTACAAAATTGATGATTTTTTTTCAAATTTGACGACTGTTATTTTCAAATTCGATTAACTTTTCAATATCGATGAACTTTTTTTCAAAACTGATGAACATTATTTGGAATGGATAAAATTCCTTTAAATTAGATGAACTTTTTCCAAGTTACTGAACGTTTCAAAATTCATGAATTTTTTTGAATTCATGAACGTTTTTGGCGATTTTTTTCCCTTTTATTTTGCTAAATGCGGTCGAGCGAACCAAAAAAAGAGAGCAATGTCTACATGGGCCGGACTACTGGTGTGGGCGCGTGCGTGCCAGGGAGCTTCCCTGGCGCCTGAAGTGCCAAATAGGACCTCCCATCTTGGTGAGCTAGCCTCGTTTGCCGAAATCACTAATTGAGGAGTACTCATCGCAAGGATCACCCTCACCTTTCCAGGTTGTGACAAATGGTGCGTTGTATGTGCGTCACTTGTCGCAATGTAGGAGTTTTGCCTATTTCGTAGATCCGTTTATTCAAAAGGTTTATCTCTTAAACCGTGCGTCCAAATCTCGAACCGTTTTCACCGTTGGATTGCTCGCGTCGAGATCTTCAAAACTAGATCCCATGTTGATAGGTTTTAACGAATATTTTTTTCATGGAAAAACCGAATCGGGAGCACGGTTTTTTCCCTTTCCGAAAAAGGCACGGCCGTGCCTCTCACGAAATCACAACCGTGTCTCTCGCGAAAGCAAAACCGTACCTTTCGTGTAAGGAAAAAAAACAAAAAACGAGTATTTTTTTCCTTTTCGAAAGAGGCATGGTCGTGCCTGTCGCGAAATCTCAACCGTGCCACTCGCGTAAGGAAAAAAAAAGAAAAAATGCGTTTTTTTCATTTTCGAAAGAGGCACGGCCGTGCCTGCCACGAAATATCAACCGTACCTCTCGCGGAAGCAAAATCTTGCCTCTCGTGGAAGAGAAAAAAATAGAAAACGCAATTTTTTTCGTTTCCGAGAGGCATGGTTGTGTCTCTCGCGGAAGCAAAATCATGCCTCTCGCGAAAACAAAACCGTACCTCTCGTGAAAGAAAGAAAAAACAGACAATATGTTTTTTTCCGTTTCTGAGAGGCACGGTCGTGCCTCTAGCGGAAGCAAAACCATGCCTCTCGAGCAAGCAAAGAAACGAGTTTTTTCGCGCAATTTTCTTTTTCAATTTTTTTGCTCAATAGCTAAGGAAGAAATGCGGAAAATCAAAATGTCGAAAAAACTCAGAAAAAACCCGTTTAAAAAGCCGAAAATGCGTGCGAAAAAAAAATGAAATACGAAGAGAGTGCCCAGAGCATGACACGTGGAGGGGCGGCTGAGAGCATGCCAAGTGGCGCTGATCGTTGCGAGGCTTCCGATGGAGCGCTCGTCAACTAGTTGCTCGTTTGCCCCCACCGCGCCTCTTAGCGCAACGACCCCTGCAGAGAGGTGTTGCTGGGCCAGCCCAGTAACCACGTACAACATCTTGCTGATGTCACCCATATCTTTTCTCGTTTTTCTTTACATTTTTGTTTTTACTTTTTGCATTATTTTTTGTATTCTTATATGGTTAAATATTCTAAATAATATATATATATAGGTTAAAAAACATAATTTAAATAAAATTTGGAAAAATGTTAATCATGCATTTGAAAGTAAAAAATGTGTATCAAACTATGTTAATCATGTGTATCAAAAATGTTTGTAACATATAAAAAATGTCATGTGTTTTAAAAATGTATGTGACATTTGAAAAATGTTTACACAATGTAAACAAACGTTTGCGTAATTCAAAAAAATATTTAGTACATTCATTAAAATGTATGTTATATTGTAGAGAAAAAAATCATGATTTTCATAAATATATCTGTGATATTTTCCTAAAAAGTGTTTACAATATAAAACGATGTGTGGGTAATATAAGAAAAATGTTTCATACCACTAAAAAATGTACGTGGCATTTCAGAGAAAAATTCTAAAGATTCAAAAATATATCTGTGACATTTTAAAAAATTGTTTATACAAATTAAAAAATGTTTCCGCAGGTTAAAAGATTATTTATTTCAATTATGAAAGTGTATGTGACATTTTAGGGAAATATTCACGTGTTTCAAAAAATGTCCATGAATTTTTTAATGTACGGGTAGTTTAAAAAATGTTAATTATTATTACAAATGTGGAATGTGGATTTAGAAAATATTAGCATGTATTCAAAAAAGTGTTCAACACATGCATTTTAAAAAATGTACATCATGTCTATGAAAAATGTCCAAAAAAATGTTTTACATGTGCGCTAAAACTATACATTGTGTATTGCAAAAAAATTAGACACATATTAAAAAAGAAAATAGTTAAAACCAAAAAATAAACAAAAAGAAAAGCAAAGTAAAACCAAAAGTATACAAAGAAGACCGAGAAAGGAACTAAAGAAACGAAATTTCTTTTCTAAACCCGTGCTCAGATGATCCTGTTATCTGGGCCTTTCATTATTCCCGTGATCTGCGCCATAGTTAGTCTTATTTCTCATGTGACCTGGGCCGGCACACTTACTACGGTACGTGAGCTTTTTTTTAGGAAAAAGTTTTCATGGCTAGTTATTTTAAAATTAAACAGCAGTTACATCGTTTTCTAAATATTCAAGAATAAATATAGGAGGTGAGTCCAAACACAAGTTTGATGAATCAACACATCCATTAAGAGGATGAGTAGGAGATGAGAGGCGGCAGGGCATTGTGTCCAAAGTGAACAGGCCCCTCTCCTTTGTTTTAGTCTTTCTCGCCGGAGACCGCACCTTTACTTACAGGTCTTAACCCTGCCGCCTGTGACGTCCGGATAATTAAGCTATAGTAATCCCACGTTAACAATGCCACGTCACCTCGGTTATTGTTGCTAATCTCGCATTAGTTTGAAACCGATTTAAATTCAAAATTTAAAATCAAGCAAACAATAAAAGTTTTCAAATATTAAAACTAAAATGTTCAATAAATAATAGATAAATCAGAGGCTATGAAAAAAAACAACATTGTTGAAAGTTAATAAGTGACTTAAACAACCTCAAACAGTGGCTGAAAACATTACTTAATAACTTTTTAATTAATCTAAATCTAATATAAAATAGTATTTCGCCCAAACTACTTTTTGGTGCTTGGATCTAATGCACTGCAATTTATGAGCTACCTTCCATATTTAAAACAAAAATCAATCCATTAAGTGCTAAACATTTTTTAAAACAGAAAAGAGAAATAAACATAAAAAAGAGAAATAACCCTCCGAGTCAACTGGGCCAAACGGCCCAGCCAACCAGCCCAGTCGGCCTCTCCACAGGCCGGCCCACCCCTCCACCTACTTACCCCTCTCACCAGGAACCCTAGCCCACTACCGCTGCCGCACCCACTCCCCCACGATCTCCACCCTCTCCCTCCAGCATCGTCACAGGAGAGGGCGCTCGACCCCACGATCCCTCTCTCTCTCTCTCTCTCTCTCTCTCTCTCATGACCCCCTCCCTTGCTCGATCTGGATGACTGCCCGCGCCCAGGGTGCCCGTCCCCGTCGTCGTCGCTGCCTCACCTCATCCCTGAGGCCCATCCGCGCGCCGCCTCGTCCCCTTCGCCCCTGATCTGGAACCGGGGCTCGGCCTCGATGCCGCCGCCGCTCGGAGCCCCCCTTCCCCCGCGCCGGAACCAAGACGCTGTCGGACCGCCTCCTCGACCCCGCCCGACCTCTGCATCGACGGTCGTCGTCGAGCCTCGCCACCCCGTACGCCTTCAACAGGGGTGAGGACCCCTTTTCCTTCCTTCCCCGCCCCCGGACGTCACCGCACCCCGCTCCGTGCCCGACCGCGCCTCGCCCTTGCCGCGTGCCCACGCTCCCTGCCGCCATGGTCACCGGTCGTCTGCGGCCTCCCCTGCTTCGGCTCCACGACCGCACTACCCTCCGCTGTCGCGCTCGCCGGAAGCCCCTTTTCGCGTCGCGCCCCGCCTCCGGTGTTGAGCCGCACCTTCGTCGCCCCGCTCCGTCATTGCCGCATAACCCCGCGACCCTATATGCTCTCCCCATTCGTCAGCCGGGCTCCTTGGCTGCGCCCGTTGCCGTTACTTGTCGGCTCCGCCGTGTTCCCCCACTACCGCTCGCCTGCGCCCGTCGACGCCCCTGTTGGCCGGCCGCATCGCGCCCGGTTCTCTGCTGTGGTTGCGTGCGTGTCCGACATCTTCGCTGCCCTGCCGGGGCCAATGACAGATGGGGCCTGCCCTGGGTTAAACAAAATGGAGTATGAAAACAAATATTAATTAATTAAGTCAATAATTAACTTAATTAATTTGGTTTAACTACACATAATCATCCTAATATCCTAATTAGTCTATTTAATCTGTTTGGTTGGTAAAATAGTGAATGACAGGGGGCCCACACCCTGTTGACCAGTCAAAGTTCGACTGGTCAACTGGGACCCCCTGGACCCACATGTCAGCCCCTCTGGTACACTCCTATGTACCCAGAGCTGGGTGCACCTAGTATTTCACTTTTATTTTTGAATTAAATTAAATTCAGAAAATGATAAAAATCTTTTAAAATTAATATAAAATAAACCGTAGCTCGGATAAAAAAACTTTGTACAGGAAAGATGCTCAGAACGACGAGACAGATCCGGATAAGCACCCCGTTCGTCCGCCACGCATCCCTAGCATAGCGAACACGCAACTTTTCCCCTTCGTTTCATCTGTCCGAAAACGCGAAACACCGGGGATATTTTCCCGGATGTTTTCCTCCTTCATCGGTATCACCTCATACCACGTTAGGGCACCCCTAGCACCGCTACTTGTCATGTCATACATCGCTATGCATCTGTTTGCATTATATTCATTGTTTCTTCCCCCTCTTCTCTCTGATAGACTACGAGACTGGCGCCGCTGCTGGTGCCCCGATCGACTACGCTGTTGACAACCCTTCTTTCTTGCCAGAGCAACCAGGCAAGCCCCCCTTGATCACCAGATATCGCCTATTCTTCTCTCTACTGCTTGCATTAGAGTAGTGTACCATGTTACTGCTTCCCGTTAATCCTATTTTGATGCATAGCATGTCCTTGCTACTACCGTTGTTACCTTACCTGCAATCCTAAATGCTTAGTATAGGATGCTAGTTTATCATCAGTGGCCCTACATTCTTGTCTGTCTGCCATGCTATACTATTGGGTCGTGATCACGTCGGGTGTTGATCACGGGTATATACTATACACACATACTATACATCTTATGACTAAAGTCGGGTCGGCTCGTTGAGTACCCGCAAGTGATTCCGATGTTGGGGGCTGGAGGGGCAGGTGGTTCCACCCAGGTAGTGGTGGGCCTAGGTTCCCGACGGCCCCGACTGTTACTTTGAGGCGGAGCGACAGGGCAGGCGGAGACCACCTAGGTGAGAGGTGGGCCTGGCCCTAGTCGGCGTTCGTGGTTACTTCAAAATAACACGCTTAACGAGATCTGGGTATTTGATCTGAGTCTGGCTACTGGCATATACGCACTAACCAACTACGCGGGAACAGTTATGGGCACTCGACGTCGTGGTATCAGCCGAAGCCTTCGTGACGTCAGCGACTGAGCGGCGCGTGCCGGGTTGGACTGGAATGCCCGCTCTTGTATAAGGGAGGCTAGGTCTGCTTACCGGTCACGTACGCAACATGCAGGTGTGCAATGGGCGATGGGCCCAGACCCCTGCGCCATAGGATTTAGACCGGCGTGCTGACCTCTCTGTTGTGCCTAGGTGGGGCTGCGACGTGTTGGTCTTCCGAGGCCGGGCACGACCCAGAAAAGTGTGTCCGGACAAAGGGGATCGAGCGTGTTGGGAAATGTGGTGCACCCCTGCAGGGAAGTTAATCTATTCGAATAGCCGTGATCTTCGGTAACAGGACGACTTGGAGTTGTACCTTGACCTTATGACAACTAGAACCGGATACTTAATAAAACACACCCTTCCTAGTGCCAGATACAACCCGGTGATCGCTCTCTAACAGGGCGACGAGGAGAGGATCATCGGTTAGGATTATGCTATGTGATGTTACTTGGTGAACTTACCATCTACTCTCTTCTTCTGCTGCAAGATGGAGGTTACCAGAAGCGTAGTCTTCGATAGGGCTAGCTATCCCCCTCTTATTCCGGCATTTTGTAGTTCAGTCCACATATGTTACCCCTTTTCCATTTGATACCAATGCATACATATGTAGTGTAGTTCCTTGCTTGCGAGTACTTTGGATGAGTACTCACGGTTGCTTTGCTCCCCCTTTTCCCCTTTTCTATACCCGATTGCTGCGACCAGACGTTGGAGTCCAGGAGCAGGACGCCATCGTTGACAACGACTCCTTCTACATTGGAGGTGCCTACTACTACGTGCAGGCCGCTGACGACGACCAGGAGTAGTTTAGGAGGATCCCAGGCAGGAGGCATGCGCCTCTTTCGATTTGTATCCCAATTTGTGCTAGCCTTCTTAAGGCAAACTTGTTTAACTTATGTCTGTACTCAGATATTGTTGCTTCCGCCGACTCGTCTGTGATCGAGCTCTTGTATTCAAGCCCTCGAGGCCCCTGGCTTGTAATATGATGCCTGTATGACTTATTTTATTTGTAGAGTTGTGTTGTGATATCTTCCCGTGAGTCCCTGATCTTGATCGTACATGTTTGCATGTATGATTAGTGTACAATTGAATCGGGGGCGTCACAAGTTGGTATCAGAGCCGACTGCCTGTGGGAATCCCCCTTCCACACTCCTTGTCCGAAGTCGAGTTTAGACATTGCAAAACTTTTACTAACATGGTTGTGTGGCCCATGGGCCCACGTCGCCATTGGGTGGTATTAGGATCTTTTATTCCTCGTCTATACTCTGGGATTCTAATCTCTCTTCTATTCGGGTTAAATGATTTTCTAAAAATCTAACATTAGGTTCTCGTAACAACTTTCTCCCGGAGATCCCCCTTATTACAGATGATCGCTTGCTGCACCAGAAGATTCTGAAGTTACTCTACGATGTTCTCTCGATACTTTGTGCCTTCGCATTTGCGATTTCCTTCCACCGTCAACCCATATGGAAAGCTACACACACTTTCCATTCATGCAATCATTTCCCGTTGCTCTTGTTATTACAAGATGCCCTCAAATACTCTCCGTTGTCCCGAGAATCCTTTGAGTTTACTGCCTTGCAGTCCTTTACCGCGTGAATACCCCCTACGTATAATTCCTCGCACTTATCGAGTACCTGTTCATCCCCAATTGTTCGTATCCTTCATAAGGTACTCGGAAATACTATTCGATCTTTCGAGAATCCTCTTCAAACTATTGCTCTGCAAATACTTGTCTGCTTGCATTACGGATGCTTCCCATATGCCTAGTGATATTCATTAGTATCCTTTGACACCGTTATTTTGATCCTATTGATTCAACATGTGAGCGAATGCGCACAAACATCAATTGATCCTTTTAAATTATCTTTCTGCCTCAGATGTCATTTTGAACATTAGCTGGTGATACGTCTCCAACGTATCTACTTTTCCAAACACTTTTGCCCTTGTTTTGGACTCTAACTTGCATGATTTGAATGGAACTAACCCGGACTGACGTTGTTTTCAGCAGAATTACCATGGTGTTATTTATGTGTAGAAACAAACGTTCTCGGAATGACCTGAAACTTCACGGAGCAACTTTTTGGAAAATATAAAAAATACCTGCAAAAGATGAAGGCCAAGGGGCCCACCACCTCTCCATGATGTTCTGAGATTATTGTTGCTATGACTTTGCTATGCTTAATGCTTGTCACTAGGGCCCGAGTGCCATGATTTTAGATCTGAACCTATTATGTTTTCATCAATATATGAGTGTTCTTGATCCTATCTTGCAAGTCTATAGTCACCTATTATGTGTTATGATCCGTTAACCCCGAAGTGACACTAATCGGGATACTTACCGGTGATGACCGTAGTTTGAGGAGTTCGTGTATTCACTATTTGTTAATGCTTTGTTCTGGTACTCTATTAAAAGGAGGCCTTAATATCCCTTAGTTTCCATAAGGACCCCGCTGCCACGGGAGGGTAGGACAAAAGATGGCATGCAAGTTCTTTTCCATAAGCACGTATGACTATGTTCGGAATACATGCCTACATTATATCAATGAACTGGAGCTAGTTCTGTGTCACCCTAGGTTATGACTGTTACATGATGAACCGCATCCGACATAATTCTCCATCACTGATCCATTGCCTACGAGCTTTCCATATATTGTTCTTCGCTTATTTACTTTCCCGTTGCTATTGCTATCATCACTACAAAATACCAAAAACACTACTTTTACTACTGTTACCTTTTGCTATCATTACCACAACTATCATATTACTTTGCTACTAAATACTTTGCTGCAGATATTAAGTTTCCAGGTGTGGTTGAATTGAAAACTCAGCTGCTAATACTTGAGAGTATTCTTTGGCTCCCCTTGTGTCAAATCAATAAATTCGGGTTGAATACTTTACCCTCGAAAACTATTGCGATACCCTATACTTGTGGGTTATCAAGACTATTTTCTGGCACCGTTGCCGGGGAGCATAGCTCTATTCTTTGAGTCACTTGGGATTTATATCTGCTTATCATTATGAAGAACTTGAAAGATCCAAGAACCAAGATTTATCCCTCAACTACGAGGGGAGGTAAGGAAATGCCATCTAGCTCTGCACTTGATTCACCTTTTGATTTGAGTAAGCTTGCGACACCTAAAACTGCTTCTGCTATTCGTTCTGATATGTCGCATGTTATTGATGGTGCCACTTCTGCTATGCATGATACTTATGATGAAACTAATTCTATGCTTGATACTACTATGCCACTTGGTGATTTTCTTGATGAACAACTTGCTAGGGGTAGAGAGATTGAAAATGTTGAATCTGATAATACTGATGAAAGTGATGATGAAGAATCACTTGTTATTTCTGAGGGTTATGTTTCTGATCAAGAAGCTTCTTTAGCTATTTTAGCTTGCAAGGATAGATACGAACTTAAGAGGTTATTAGCTAAATGGAATAAGCAATCTCTAAATGCTAGAATGAAACCTGACCCTACTTTTGCTACTTCACCTATTTGTGTTACCGATAAGGATTATGAATTCTCTGTCGATCCTAATATAATTACTTTGATTGAATCTGATCCTTTTCATGGCTATGAATCTGAAACTGTTGTGGCACATCTTACTAAATTAAATGATATAGCCACCCTGTTCACTAATGATGAGAGAACTCGCTACTTTTATATCCTTAAAATATTTTCGTTCTCCTTAAAGGGTGATGCTAAGATATGGTTTAATTCTCTTGATCCTGGTTGTGTGCGTAGTCCCCAGGATATGATTTATTACTTCTCTACTAAATATTTCCTTCCTCATAAGAAACAAGCTGCTTTAAGGGATATATATATATATAATTTTGTGCAAATTAAAGAAGAGAGTCTCCCACAAGCTTGGGGGACGCTTCTCCAATTACTTAATGCTTTGCCTGATCATCCTCTTAAGAAAAATGAAATACTTGATATCTTTTATAATGGACTAACCGATGCCTCCAGAGATTACCTGGATAGTTGTGCTGGTTCTGTTTTCAGGGAAAGAACACTGGATGAAGCTGAAATTCTATTGAATAATATGTTGACAAATGAAAATAAGTGGACACCTCCGGAGCCAATTCCTGAGCCTATTCCTAAACCAACTCCGAAGAAGAGGGGTATTCTATTTCTCAGTCCTGAAGATATGCAAGAGACAAAGAAATCTATGAAATAAAAAGGTATTAAAGCTGAAGATGATAAGAATTTACCTCCTATTGAAGAAATACATGGTCTTAATTTACCTCCTGTTGAAAAAACATATGATCTTAATCCTTTACCTATTGAAGAAACTCATGGTCTTGATAACCCGACACAGGTAGTAAAGGTAAATTCTCTCTATAGATATGATAAAGCTGAAATCCCATTTACTAAGTTTGCTAGCCCATGCTTAGATGAGTTTGACAAATTTATGGCTAAGCAAGAAGACTTTAATGCTTATTTTGGTAGACAATTGAAATACAATTCAAATATGCTTGAACACTTGGGTGATTATATGGCTAATGTCAAAGGTGAACTTAAACTTATTAGTAAACATGCTTCTATGGTTACCACTCAAGTAGAACAAGTACTTAAAGCTCAAAATGATTTGCTCAATGAATTGAATAGTAAGGATAATGATAATGTTGTTAGAGTGGCTACTAGAACTGGTAAAATGACTCAGGAACCTTTGTATCCTGAAGGCCACCCTAAGAGAATTGAGCAAGATTCTCAGAGAAATAATATAGATGCACCTAGTCCCTCTAAAAGGAAGAAAAAGAAAAATGATAGGACTTTGCATGCTTCTAGTGAACCTGTTATTGAACCACCTGAGAATCCAAATGATATTTCTATTTCTGATGCTGAAACTCAAGCTGGTAATGAACCTGAAACTAGTAATAATGTCAATGATAATGTTCATGATGAGGCTCAACCTAGTAATGATAATGATGTAGAAATTGAACCTGCTGTTGATCTTGATAACCCACAATCAAAGAATCAATGTTATGATAAGAAATACTTTGTTGCTAGGAAACACGGTAAAGAAAGAGAACCATGGGTTCAGAAACACATGCCCTTTCCTCCCAAACCATCCAAGAAAAAGGATGATGAGGATTTTGAGCGCTTTGCTGAAATGATTAGACCTATCTTTTTCCGTATGCGATTAACTGATATGCTCAAAATGAATCCTTATGCTAAGTATATGAAATATATTGTCACAAATAAGAGAAAGATACCGGAAGCTGAAATTTCCACCATGCTTGCCAATTATACTTTTAAGGGTGGAATACCAAAGAAACTTGGAGATCCCAGTGTACCAACTATAACATGCTCTATTAAAAGAAACTATGTTAAAACTGCTTTATGTGATCTTGGAGCCGGTGTTAGTGTTATGCCTCTCTCTTTATATCGTAGACTTGATTTGAATAAGTTGACACCTACTGAAATATCTTTGCAAATGGCTGATAAATCAACTGCTATACCTGTTGGTATTTGTGAGGATGTGCCTGATGTAGTTGCAAACGTTACTATTTTAATGGACTTTGTTATTCTTGATATACCCGAGGACGATAGTATGTCTACTATTCTTGGAAGACCCTTTTTGAATACTGCAGGGGCTGTTATTGATTGCACTAAAGGCAATGTCACTTTTCATGTTAATGGTAATGAGCATACGGTACACTTTTCGATGAAACAACCTCAAGTTCATAGTATCAACTCTATTGGAAAAATTCCATCGATTATATTTGGAGGTTTTGAATTTCCTCTTCCTACTGTCAAGAAGAAATATGATATTCTTATTATTGGGGATGTGCATATCCCCGTTGAGGTAACATAGTGTTATTCGAAATTTCTACGGTTCCATGTTATTCAAAACGAGTTCGTTAACAAGACTTGATCAACCTTGTTAGTGGATTCCTTTTGATGAGCATGAGATGGATGAAACTAGAAGGCACAACCTTCTGTACCCTACTTTTACTTTCTGTTATTTATATTAAATAAAATAAAAATACTATTTTATGTCCGTTATCTGAATTATCCATGCAATATAAAAATACCCTGAAATAAAAGTTCTCCAAATGCCTTGAATTTTAAATATGATTTTTTCTGGAATATTTGAGAATATTTGGCACTAAGAACACAGCAGGGGGGTCAACCACCTGCCCACGAGGGTGGAGGGCGCGCCCTACCCCCCTGGGCGCGCCCCCCTGCCTCGTGGGCCCACGGTGGCCCTCCTCCACTTATCCTTTCACCCACACACTCCTTCTTCCTCCCCCAAACACGAATATCCAGCTCAAGCACGAGTTCTAGCTCATATTGGTGCCATTTTCGATCTCCTTGCTCAAAGCACCTCTCACAAAACTACTTGAGGAGATTGTTCCTTGGTATGTGACTCCTCCATTGGTCCAATTAGTTTTTGTTCTAGTGCTTTATTCATTGCAAATTTTTGCTACTTAGGTGACCCTGTTCTTGAGCTTGCATGTCAAATTTATTTGGTCAAAAGTAGTTTTGATGCATGATTGTTGGGACCCCGATCCTAAGTCACACCAATCTAGCATGTAACACTTCATATCACTTCGCGGCCTCACGCACGGTATTCCCATGGGTGCCACCTTACCTGGCCCGGGACCGTTTGCGCCTTTTGGCTCACGTATATGATAGTGTCGCTAGCATCCATATGACAGAGAACCCGGGCCGACATGACTAGTCGTGAACCCCAAGTGGCACTAACTTATAGGGACATGCATACCTGAATCAACCACGAGTATGTCGGTCAACAGTGTATGAATCCGGGCTGTAGCACTGGGCTAACAGGACTCCGGGAACCCGGGCTGTAGCAGGCTAGGCAGGACTCCGGATGTCACCGCGTGACATTTCCCCGAAGGGACAGACATAGGAACAAAGTGAATCACATGCCGACCAGTCAAATGTTTCGGAGCAGTAGTGCTGGGCTAGCAGGACTCCGGTGAACCGGGCTATAGCGGACTACTATGGCTCATGGAAGCACAAGACTACATTTCCCCATAAGAGAGGCTATCAGAGGTAAACAACTAGGTTGTCGGATCCCACACATAGCAATACACATTACACGTACGCATAACATGCAAGTATGTGCTATACAACATGGCATCACAACATAACCCAAACTCATATAGATAAAGGCCCAGAAGAGCCACATAGCATTCAATACAAACAGGGGTCTCATGACCCATCATTCAGAGCATACAAGCAACGGAAGCATTACATGTCTGAGTACAGACAACTACAAAAGGAAAAGACTAAGAAGCCTGACTAAACACGACCCTCCCAAGGGTACAAGATCGTAGTTGGGATACAAGCTACTCGTCGAAGCCACTGGTGTAACCAACTACAAAACATAAATAAGCAAACGTGAGTACAAAGGTACTCAACAAGTCTTACATCAGAACTATCTGCATAGGCAACATTATCAACAAAGGGGGTGGTGGAGTTTAACAACAGCAAGCCAGCTTGACTCAGTGGCTAAACTATACTACGAGTATCAGAAACTTCTTTGAGGTGAGAAGACGCACTCGAGTCCACATATTCACCATAACAATACTCCACTATGGATCCGTTCCCGTCTCCCTACGAGAAGGCCATCCATAGCACTCATGCTTATCTTGCGGATTTTAGAGTATCCACTTCAAGTTGTCTATGTACTACATAAGTCCTCCAAGTTTCCATATCCGAGGAAAACGGCTATTCGAATAGATAATATTGACCCTGTAGGGGTGTACTTCTTCACACACGCTCTCGCCACTTATAGCCCTGTACACGTCATGTACCTCGGAAACCTTCAAGCGGAAGCCGGGTGAGGGTGTCGGCCACGACCTGACTAACCACACAAGTCTCTCGTCCAGGTTTATCGCCTATTCGAGTTCCATCCGCAAGGAGTTCCGGCCGAAGTCTCCAGTACGGCCCCAAACTATGTGTGCAGGGTTCCCAAGCCCACCATCCGGGTGTCACTTGGTACACCGTGCCACGGTGCCTAGTCTGTCCCAAGTCCGTCCCATCGGACACCACCTGGTAGACAACTAGCACTACCTACAAACGCCAGAAACTAGTTGCAACTCCTGGACAGAGATCAAGTGGATTAATAAGCCGAGAGGGGCCGGATGACCGGAACCCAATGTGTGGTAGTAACTGGACTTGGATAACATACACAGAACTCAGTGCTTAGGGACGGTTCCAATGAGACAACCCACCATGTACTCCTACATGGCCTCTCATTGCTACCTTTACCAAAACATGTTCACACACTTAGCCTTTATCAGTAGGACATGTTCACCACTCTGATTCATTCTCGATGAATCAGACCTGACACAACGCTAAGCATAGCTGGCATAAAGAAAACAAGCATGGATGAGCAGGCACATCAAGGCTCAAGCAACTCCTACTCATGCTAGTGGGTTCCAACTATTTACTGTGGCAATGACAGGTCATGCAGAGGAATGGGTTCAGCTACCGCAGCAGAAAGTGGCAGTTTGAATCGTTGTTGTCCTAATGCAGTATGAGGAGCAGGAGCGAGAGAGTGGGATTTATCGAAATGCTCAAGGGGGTTGCTTGCCTGATAGATCCACGAAGAAGCACTGCTCCTCAGACAGGTACTCGGGACACCTTCCGGAGTAGAACCTATCGAGAGGGGACGGTGCCGGCAATCAATAAACAACCATATGCGACAATATGATGCATGAAGATGACATTTCAAAGATGCTATGATTTGCCCTAATGCATCTAGCATCAATTTGGTTGGAGTCCATATGAACCAAGGGTTCATATGCAAACCCCAAATTAAGTATATAACATGCCATTATTTCGTTTTCACTTATACAGCAAGTACATGTTGGTTTTTCATGCATGAAACTAGCATAAATGGATTCCTTGCATTTTTCTGATAATTTTTCATATATCATTTATTTGATTTGGAGTTACGGTTGAATTACTATGAATTTTAGAAGTTTTAACTATTTTCTAGAATTCCTAAATCATTTCCGAATAAGAAAAACCAGAAAAGCATTTACTACGTCAGCATGATGTCGATGTGACGTCAACAAGTCAACAGGGCGCGGTCCAGGTCAAACCTGACCAGTGGGACCCACTGGTCAGTGACCCTGAGACACGTAGTGCCACAGACAGGTGGGTTCGGTCAACTGCCACATCAGCAAGGTCAACTCTGGCTTATGGGGCCACTGTGATTAGTTAAAACTAACAGGAATTTAAACTGTGGTTAACTAAGGGTGTGGGGCCCGTGTGTCAGTGGGTCAGGGGGTAATTAAGTTGGTAAATAGTCCCTAATGACGGTGCCACGTCATCACCACCGGCGTGTGAACGCCGGCGACCAAATCCGCGGCGGGTGTGCACTGGAGTGGCTCGGGTTTCACCTACAGGAGGCTGCTTGGGCCGCGGGCGGTCCCGTTGGAAAGCTGGCACTCGGTCGCATCCAACGGAGGTAGAGGGAGGCCCTGGGGTTGCCAGAGTTGGGCTCGACGATGAGGTCAAGCGGCGGCGGGGCTCGGGTTCCATGGGCGCAGGGCTGCAACTCGAGGGCGAGCAAACGGAGGTGCTAGACAGCACCTAAAGGGCAACAGGAGCCCGCCGGAGCAGCTAGCAGGAGCGGAGGGGCTCAGGGGCACGGAGCTCGCCGGCCATGGCGGACGGCGGCTTCGGGTGCTCGCGGGGCAGCGGCTACGGGGCGTGCGTGAAGAAAAAGGCGGAGGGGAGCGATTCAGTGGCTCACGGCGATTCTTCCGGTGCAGACGGCGGGGCCGGGGAGGTGTCGGAGCGAGAGGGGCGGCGAGGTGAATCTCCAGCGTCCGGCGATGGAAACGAAGACGGTGGCGTCGTTGCAGAGCTTCCTGGGTCGCCTAGCTCGTTGAGGACGTAGCAGGCGGCGAGGCGGAGCTCTGGGGCACGTCGGAGAGGCGAGGGGAAGGCAGTGGCCGCGGTGGTGTTTGTCGGCGGCGACGGCAGCCCTCGGTTCAGAGGGGGGAGAGCGAGACAGAGGATGGGGAGGAGCGAGAGGGAGTGAGAGGGGGTCGGGGCTTGCATGGCGTCTCCGTAGAAGGCCAGGGCGTCGACAGGGAGCGGCAAGCAGGAGCTGGCGAGGCGCGTGGCCAGCGCGCGGCAAGCACGCGTTCGTCCTTCTATCCGGGGAGGAAGACGACAGCGAGGTGCGGTGGTGGGTTGGGCCTAGCTGGGCCGGTCCTGTTGGGCCACCAGGTAAGCGCCAGGTAAGTGTTTTCTTATCTCTTGTTTTCTTTTTCTATTTCTGACATTTGTTTGGTATCTAAAAGAAATGTTAAAACATTTCCATAAATGCTGAAAATATTTGTGGCATCTAGATATAATATTCCAGAGGCCCTCACCAACTTCCAACATTTTTGGAGCCATTAAAATATTTATATAATTTAAACAGCTCCAAATCAAATATTTATGCATTGATTCAAAAATCCAAAATGTGTAGCAAAAATGTGCATCACCTCTGGTTGTTGTTCCAAACATTATCCAAAGAGCGTGAACATTTTTGAATAGCATTTTGGGTTCATTGAAAATCCATTTTAAAGTTGAACCTATTTGAATTTGCTTTGGTGCTAGGGTTTGAAACATCCCCATTTCAATTTCATTTGAAATCTAAACATGATGCACAAAGCAAGCCTAGGTCATACCAGAATTAGGGATGTGACAACTCGCCCCCATTTGAAAAAATCTCGTCCCGAGATTCAGGAGTTGGCGGAAAGAAAGCGGGGTACTCAAGTCGAAGACGATCTTCTCGCTCCCAAGTAGCTTCTCTCTTGGCATGATGAGACCACTGAACCTTGAGAAACTTGATGTTATGACGTCGAGTGACACGCTCTGCTTGATCCAGAATGGAACGGGGTACTCTCGATAAGTGAGGTTATCTTGGAGATCAAGCGTTTCGTGGTCCACTCCGCGGATGGGATCCAAGAAGCAACGCTTGAGTTGAGAGACGTGGAAGACATCATGAACTCGAGAAAGATGTGGGGGTAGTTCCAACTAGTAAGCAACCTCTCCTCGTTTAGCGAGAATGTGAAAAGGACCGATGTAACAAGGAGCCAACTTGCCCTTGATACCGAAACGATGGGTACCCTTCAAAGGAGTAACCCGAAGGTAAGCCTTGTCGCCAACTTCATAAGCCACTTCCTTATGACGGCGGTCATACTGGCTCTTTTGACGAGATTGGGCTATTTTCAAATTCTCACGAATGATGCGAACTTGCTCTTCTGCCTCCTGGATCATATCCGGTCCAAAGAATTGTCTTTCACCGGTTTCTGACCAGTTCAAAGGTGTTCGACATCTTCATCCATACAGAATCTCGAAGGGTGCTTTCTTAAGACTGGATTGGTAGCTATTGTTATAAGCAAACTCGGCAAAGGGAAGACATTTCTCCCAATCCATACCAAATGAGATAACACAAGCTCTAAGCATGTCTTCAAGAATTTGGTTGACCCTTTCCACCTGACCACTTGATTGAGGGTGGAAAGCGGTACTGAAGGAAAGATGGGTGCCCATGGTAGTTTGGAAACTTTCCCAGAAATGAGAGGTGAAAAGACCGCCACGGTCTGAATTGATCTCTAGTGGAACACCATGGAGTGACACTATTCGGGAGATATATAAGTCAGCGAGCTGACTAGCAGTGATACTCTCTCGAACAGGTAGGAAGTGAGCCACTTTGGAGAGACGATCAATGACTACGAAGATAGCATTATTTCCTTTCTTGGTCCTGGGAAAGCCGGTGATGAAGTCCATACCAACTTTGTCCCATTTCCACTCGGGAATAGCTAAAGGTTGAAGGGTGCTAGCAGGTCTCTGATGCTCTGCCTTAACGCGACGACAAACGTCACAGTTGGCAATATATTGAGCGATTTCTCTCTTCATCCTAGTCCACCAGAACCTCTGGCGTAGGTCCTGATACATCTTTGTACTACCGGGATGAATCGTGAGAGGGGATTCATGGGCCTCCTTAAGGATCAGTTGCTGCATCTGTTGACATTTGGGAACCACCAAACGGTTTCCAAAGTAAACAACACCTCGTTCATCCATAGAGAAACAGCCAGCAACTCCCTTGGAAATATTCTTCTTGATCCGGGAGATTCCCGTATCATGCTTCTGAGCCTCTATGATCTGATCCGTAAGGGTAGGTTTCGCCACCAAGGTAGAAAGGGAACCACGAGGAGCTATGTGAAGGTTAAGCTTACAGAATTCCTCATGGAGGGGTGGTTGACATTGTTGCAACATGAGGTTGTTGCAATAGGATTTACGACTTAAAGCATTAGCCATGACATTGGCTTTGCCTGGGGTGTAGGTGATTCCTAAGTCGTAATCTGAGATCAACTCCAACCAACGTCTCTGTCTGAGATTCAGATCCGGTTGGGTGAAGATATACTTGAGACTCTGATGGTCAGTGTAGATTTCGCAACGGTTACCAAGAAGGTAATGTCGCCAAGTCTTAAGTGCATAGACTACGGCTGCAAGCTCCAGATCATGTGTAGGATAATTTTACTCATGTGGATGCAACTGTCGAGATGCATAGGCAATCACATGACGATCCTGCATAAGAATGCAACCTAGTCCTTGATGCGAAGCGTCGCAATAGATAACAATGTCTTTAGTGAAATCCGGTGGCACGAGTATGGGCACAGAAGTCAGGCGTCTTTTCAGTTCCTGAAAATTGTGCTCACACTGTGGGGTCCACTCAAACCTTTTGTCTTTCTTGAGAAGCTCCGTGAGGGGTTTGGCCACTTTGGAGAAGTTTTCAACGAAGCGGCGACAATAACTGGCTAGACTAAGGAAACTCCTAACTTGTTTGACTGTTTCGGGTGGAGTCCAATCGAGAACGGCTTTGACTCTCTCGGGATTGACAGCAATGCCCTTACCAGAGATCACGTGGCCCAAATAGGTCACTTCTGGCAACCAAAATTCACACTTGGAGAACTTGGCATAAAGGTGGCGCTCTCTGAGTTTTTCTAACACGAGTCTAAGATGTTCGACATGCTCTTCCTCGTTCTTCGAGTAAATAAGAATATCATCGAGATAAACCACGACGAACTTATCTAAGTACTCCATAAAGATCGAGTTCATCAAGCGGGAGAAAGTAGCGGGAGCATTGGTTAGGCCGAAAGACATCATGGTGTACTCGTATTGACCATAACGAGTGACAAAGGCCGTTTTGGGGATGTCCCCATTTTTGATCTTGATTTGGTGGTAGCCTAACCTCAAATCCATCTTGGAAAAGACTGAGGATCCAGCGAGCTGATCATACAGGTCGTTGATCCTGGGGAGCGGATACTTGTTCTTTATCGTGACCAAATTAATGGGACGATAATCTACAAACATCCGATCCGTACCATCCTTCTTCTTGACGAAGAGGACAGGACAAGCCCAAGGAGAAGAACTGGGATGGATGAAACCCTTTTGCAAGGACTCATCAAGTTGTATCTTAAGCTCGGCTAACTCCAAAGGTGCCATCTTGTATGGTCTCCTAGAGATTGGAACAGTTCCTGGGATAAGTTCTATGACAAACTCTACATCTCTGTCAGGTGGGACACCTGGCAGTTCTTCTGGAAAAACATCCGGGAAGTCACGGACTACCGGAATATCTTCAAGGTCTGGAAGAGGGCTGGCATTAAGAGAATAGAGTTGACGCTTTGCAACTCTAGTGGAGACAGTGACTATTTTGCCAGATGAATGTGTAAGTTGAACAGATCTGGTGTAACAATCGATCTTGGCATGATGAGCTGTCATCAGTCCATACCCAAGATGATGTTAATATCTGAAGACTTGAGAGATATCAAAGAAGCAAGGAATACCAGTCTGTCAACAAAGATTTCATTACCATGGCTTACCTTGGAGGTTTGCCATTTGGAACCGGGAGTCTGGATAATTAGTGGAGTTGGCATATCACAAAATGACATGTCGTGCAACCGAGCATAACCTTCGGATATGAAGGAGTGGGATGCTCCAGTATCGAACAGAACTGAAGCTCGGTGACAATTGACAAGAAGCGTACCCAGTACGACGTCGGGATCATCTTGAACTTCTGTAGCTGAGACATGGTGCACACATGCTTGTTCAATGGAGGCTGGCTTGGTACTGATCATCTTGACTGATGGCTTTTCACGGCCAACAGACCTCTTAGACTGGGGTGGGATATAACTGGACTGAGGGCAGTCACGTGCATAGTGCCCTGATTCTCTGCAGGTGAAGCAAGTTCCTGAGGTAGGGCGTGGACCTACATTGGCAAGTGGTCCACTAATAGGCCTGGGTGGAGCATGTTGCTGAGGCGCCACATCGGATGGCCTCGATGCATATCAAGGTGGAAGAGCTGAGTTCGGAATCCAAATCCGTCGCTTCTGAGAGCCAGAGCGGGAGGAAGAACCTAGATCATGGTTGTGCTTTCGAGACTCCTCGTAAGTGAGTTGAGCTGTCTCTGCATTAATGGCCTTGTTCACAAGAGCCTGGAAAGTATCACAATGATGCAGGTGGAGATCACGACGCAACTTAGAGTTGAGACCCTTTTGGAACCTAGCCTGCTTCTTAGTGTCCGTGGACACTTCTTCTGTAGCATAGCGGGCGAGGCTTCCAAACTCTCTACTGTAAGCATCAACAGGTAGCTTACCCTGGGTAAAACTACAGAACTCTTCCCTCTTGCGGTCAATGAGAGCCTGAGGAATGTGGTGCTCACGAAAAGCCTCGGTGAAATCCTTCCAGGTAGGAATCTAACCAGCTGGTAGCATAGCATCATAGCTCTGCCACCAAATACTAGCAGGACCTTCCAGGTGATAGGTAGCATAGGTGACCTTGTCACCTTCAGCTATGTTTGCAGAATGCAACTTGTGAGTGATGCTTCGGAGCCAGTCATCTGCATCGAGTGGCTCAATGGAATGATGGAAGGTGGGTGGTTTCAGACCAATGAAGTCAGTGATGGAAACCAACTTCTTACGTTGATGTGCGGTGTTCTGCTCAATCTGTGCTAGCAAGCGGTTAGTCTCACGCTTGTTCCTCTCGTATGCTAACGAGAACTCTGTCATCAAAGGCTGGTCAGGAAGATCCTCGTCCCTACCATCTCCATGGTTCTTTCTATGAGCAACTGAACCTCGGTTAGCAGACGACATCCTGGCACAGAAACTAAGGAAACAAGGATGGAATTAGCATCGACATAGGGATTCGGAATGTAATGCAAAAGCATTGGAAATTCTTGAAATCCTAGGACAATTTCGGCAGCATAACGGCTGTAAATGCTCAAAAGGATTTTTGAGACATTCATCAAAGGAATAGCATAATCAATCAGCATCATAATATCAAGGTTCTGGGTCAAACTGAGGACACACGGAAGTAGTAGAACTGTAAGGAGACACAACCCAACAATCCTAAGACTTTATGGTTTAGTAACACGTCATCCTGAGAGATAAAGGAGAAGCCTAGGCCTTAACCCTCGTAGAAAAGAAGAGGCTGACTCAGAAAGAATGACATGAGGTAAAGGAGTAAAAAGAGCCTTACGTTCCCTTCCACAATCAATTCCCTTATATAACTAAAGCATTTCTAGACTCAACTTCGACCAGTTTGGCTTGGTAATCCTACAGTCAGTCAGGCTTTGATACCAACGCTGTCGGGACCCCGACCCTAAGTCACACCAATCTAGCATGTAACACTTCATATCACTTTGCGGCCTCACGCACGGTATTCCCACGGGTGCCACCTTACCTGGCCCGGGACCATTTGCGCCTTTTGGCTCACGTATATGATAGTGCCGCTAGCATCCATATGATAGAGAACCCGGACCGACATGACTAGTCGTGAACCCAAAGTGGCACTAACTTACAGGGACAGGCATACATGAATCAACCACGAGTATGTCGGTCAACAACGTATGAATTCGGGCTGTAGCACTGGGCTAACAGGACTCCGGGAACCCGGGCTGTAGCAGGCTAGGCAGGACTCCGGATGTCACCGCGTGACATTTCCCTGGAGGGACAGACATAGGAACGAAGTGAATCACATGCCGGCCAGTCAAATGTTTCGGAGCAGTAGTGCTGGGCTAGCAGGACTCCGATGAACCGGGCTGTAGCGGACTACTATGGCTCATGGAAGCACAAGACTACATTTCCCCATAAGAGAGGCTATGAGAGGTAAACAACTAGGTTGTCGGATCCCACACATAGCAATACACGTTACACGTACGCATAACATGCAAGTATGTGCTGTACAACATAGCATCGCAACATAACTCAAACTCATATAGATAAAGGCCCAGAAGAGCCACATAGCATTCAATACAAACAGGGGTCTCATGACCCATCATTTAGAGCATACAAGCAACGGAAGCATTACATGTCTGAGTACAGACAACTACAAAAGGAAAAGACTAAGAAGCCTGACTAAACACGACCCTCCCAAGGGTACAAGATCGTAGCTGGGATACAAGCTACTCGTCGAAGCCACTGGTGTAACCAACTACAAAACATAAATAAGCAAACGTGAGTACAAAGGTACTCAACAAGTCTTACATCAGAACTATCTACATATGCAACATTATCAACAAAGGGGGTGGTGGAGTTTAACAGCAGCAAGCCAGCTTGACTCAGTGGCTAAACTATACTACGAGTATCAGAAACTTCTTTGAGGTGAGAAGACGCACTCGAGTCCACATATTCACCATAACAATACTCCACTATGGATCCATTACCGTCTCCCTACGAGAAGGCCATCCATAGCACTCACGCTTATCTTGCAGATTTTAGAGTATCCACTTCAAGTTGTCTATGTACTACATAAGTCCTCCAAGTTTCCATATCCGAGGAAAACGGCTATTCGAATAGATAATATTGACCCTGCAGGGGTGTACTTCTTCACACACGCTCTCGTCACTTATAGCCCTGTACACGTCATGTACCTCGGCAACCTTCAAGCGGAAGCCGGGCGAGGTTGTCGGCCACGACCTGACTAACCACACAAGTCTCTCGTCTAGTTTTATCGCCTATTCGAGTTCCATCCGCAAGGAGTTCCGGCCGAAGTCTCCAGTACGGCCCCAAACGATGTGTGCAGGGTTCCCAAGCCCACCATCTGGGTGTCACTTGGTACGCCGTGCCACGGTGCCTAGTCTGTCCCAAGTCCGTCACGTCGGACACCACCTGGTAGACAAGTAGCACTACCTACAAACGCCAGAAACTAGTTGCAACTCCTGGACAGAGATCAAGTGGATTAATAAGCCGAGAGGGGCCGGATGACCGGAACCCAATGTGTGGTAGTAACTGGACTTGGATAACATACACAGAACTCAGTGCTTAGGGACGGTTCCAATGAGACAACCCACCATGTACTCCTACATGGCCTCTCATCGCTACCTTTACCAAAATGTGTTCACACACTTAGCCTTTATCGGTAGGACATGTTCACCACTCCGATTCATTCCTGATGAATCAGACCTGACACAACTCTAAGCATAGCTGGCATAAAGAAAACAAGCATGGATGAGCAGGCACATCAAGGCTCAAGCAACTCCTACTCATGCTAGTGGGTTCCAACTATTTACTGTGGCAATGACAGGTCATGCAGAGGAATGGGTTCAGCTACCGCAGCAGAAAGTGGCAGTTTGAATCGTTGTTGTCCTAATGCAGTATAAGGAGCAGGAGCGAGAGAGTGGGATTTATCGAAATGCTCAAGGGGGTTGCTTGCCTGATAGATCCACGAAGAAGCACTGCTCCTCAGACAGGTACTCGGGACACCTTCCGGAGTAGAACCTATCGAGAGGGGACGGTGCCGGCAATCAATAAACAACCATATGCGACAATATGATGCATGAAGATGACATTTCAAAGATGCTATGATTTGCCCTAATGCATCTAGCATCAATTTGGTTGGAGTCCGTATGAACCAAGGGTTCATATGCAAACCCCAAATTAAGTATATAACATGCCATTATTTCGTTTTCACTTATACAGCAAGTATATGTTGGTTTTTCATGCATGAAACTAGCATAAATGGATTCCTTGCATTTTTTTGATAATTTTTCATATATAATTTATTTGATTTGGAGTTACGGTTGAATTACTATGAATTTTAGAAGTTTTAACTATTTTCTGGAATTCCTAAATCATTTCCGAATAAGAAAAACCAGAAAAGTATTTACTACGTCAGCATGACGTCGGTGTGATGTCAGCAAGTCAACAGGGTGCGGTCCAGGTCAAACCTGACCAGTGGGACCCACTGGTCAGTGACCCTGAGACAAGTAGTGCCACAGACAGGTGGGTCCGGTCAACTCCCACATCAGCGAGGTCAACTCTGGCTTGTGGGGCCACTGTGATTAGTTAAAACTAATAGGAATTTAAACTATGGTTAACTAAGGGTGTGGGGCTCGTGTGTCCGTGGGTCAGGGGGTAATTAAGTTGGTAATTTGTCCCTAATGACGGTGCCACGTCATCACCACCGGTGTGTGAACGCCGGCGACCAAATCCGCGGCGGGTGTGCACCGGAGTGGCTCGGGTTTCACCTACAGGAGGCTGCTTGGGCCGCGGGTGGTCCCGTTGGAAAGCTGGCACTCAGCCGCATCCAACGGAGGTGGAGGGAGGCCCTGGGGTTGCCGGAGTTGGGCTCGGCGATGAGGTCAAGCGGCAGTGGGGCTCGGGTTCCATGGGCGCAGGGCTGCAGCTCGAGGGCGAGCAAACGGAGGTGCTAGAGAGCACCTAAAGGGCAACAGGAGCCCGCCGGAGCAGCTAGCAGGAGCGGAGGGCTCAGGGGCACGGAGCTCGCCGACCATGGCGGACGGCGGCTTCGGGTGCTCGCGGGGTAGCGGCTACGGGGTGTGCGTGAAGAAAAAGGCAGAGGGGAGTGATTCAGTGGCTCACGGCGATTCTTCTGGTGCAGACGGTGGGGCCGAGGAGGTGTCGGAGGGAGCAGGGCGGCGAGGCGAATCTCCGGCGGCCGGTGATGGAAACGAAGACGGTGGCATCGATGCAGAGCTTCCCGGGTCGCCTGGCTTGTTGAGGACGTAGCAGGCGGCGAGGCGGAGCTCTAGGGCACGTCGGAGAGGCGAGGGGAAGGCAGTGGCCGTGATGGTGTTTGTCGGCAGCGACGGTAGTGCTCGGTACAGAGGGGGGAGAGCGAGACAGAGGATGGGGAGGAGCGAGAGGGAGTGAGAGCGGGTCGGGGCTTGCGTGGCATCTCCGTAGAAGGCCAGGGCGTCGACGGGGAGCGGCAAGCAGGAGCTGGCGAGGCGCGTGGCCAGCGCGCGGCGAGCACGCGCTCGTCCTTCTGTCCGGGGAGGAAGACGACAGCGAGGTGCGGTGGTGGGTTGGGCCTAGCTGGGCCGGTCCTGTTGGGCCACCAGGTAAGCGCCAGGTAAGTGTTTTCTTATCTCTTGTTTTCTTTTTCTATTTCTGACATTTGTTTGGTATCTAAAAGAAATGTTAAAACATTTCCATAAATGCTGAAAATATTTGTGGCATCTAGATATAATATTCCAGAGGCCCTCACCAACTTCCAACATTTTTGGAGCCATTAAAATATTTATATAATTTAAACAGCTCCAAATCAAATATTTATGCATTGATTCAAAAATCCAAAATGTGTAGCAAAAATGTGCATCACCTCTGGTTGTTGTTCCCAACATTATCCAAAGAGCATGAACATTATTGAATAGCATTTTGGGTTCATTGAAAATCCATTTTAAAGTTGAACCTATTTGAATTTGCTTTGGTGCTAGGGTTTGAAACATCTCCATTTCAATTTCATTTGAAATTTAAACATGATGCACAAAGCAAGCCTAGGTCATACCAGAACTAGGGATGTGACAATGATATAGGCCCTAGGCACTTGTAGGAGTAGTTGCTATCAATATTATTGAGTTTGGTTTACTTTTATTTTGAAGTTACTAAAAATTTCAGAATTTTTCAGAAAATGATGAAGAGACTTTTGAGGGGCTCATCGAGCCAAAGCTCGAAGGAAAAGGCACCGAAGCCTAAGTATAATCTGCCTCGCACCGCGGAGGTTCGGGCGTGTGAATGGCCTTCCGATGATTTCTTGAGAGCAACCGGGGTTTATGAAGATTTTCATGAATTGGCTAAGAATGCAGGCCTCACCGCTTTCCTCCACGACCAATGCGATCAGTATCTCTTACTCACAAATACCTTTGTGCAAAACTTTCATTTCCATTCTAGGAGCTCACCACCTACGGTGGAGTTTCATTTATATGATGAGCATAAGGAGATGTCACTTTATGATTTTTGTCGGGTTTGTTTGGTCCCTTTCGAGGGCAAGACAGAAGAACCACATCGCGATGATGTGGACGGGTTTATTGATACTATCACTATAGGGGAAACAATGAAGGTTTCCGATGCACGAATCAGTAGCATACATTTTCCTGTTTTACGCTATTTTGCATTATTTTCTAGTCGTTGTTTAATTGGTCGCGGAAACTGTGGAAACCTTAGTATCCCTGATACTATTATTTTGCTCCATGGTTTATACGGTGATAACTCTGTTAGTATGGGCGGCATTATTGCTAAACGGTTAAGTCTGAACCGTACCAAGGGCCCCATCTTTGGATTCATCTATGCTTCGCACCTAGCTGCGCATTTTAACATACCTATTAGGCATTATGAGAAGGAAGAAAAAGTGTTGCCTCGTGTTTACTTAGATTATAAAAGTATGGTGGCACATGATTTTATTGTTAAGAATAGGGAAGGAGAGCTTAAATATAAATTGTTCTTTGATAAACATCATCCTGAAACTATTACCCTGCCAGCTCCTTCTTTGTTTGATTTATCTGCAGGCCGGTACCTTGTTCCGTTGAAGGCTATTCACGCCTACCGGAACCCTGCACCAGCTATGGAGCAAGAGCCAGAACCACAAGTTGATCCCTCATGACAGTCTAATTACCAGTGGGATCCGGAGATGATTGTCAGCCAGCGCAAATCGGAGTCTTCTTCTTCTTCTCAGTATGACCCCAACTACTATTATGGATATCCGCCAGCCCAGCCATGGCTATAGACCAACTTAGGCCAAAAGCCTAAGCTTGGGGGAGTACGTATTTCCCACCGACATTACATTTATGTCCACACACTCATTGCTAGATGTCGGTGCTCATACTTTTTCATTGTATCATACATGCTAGTTTATTTTCCTTTTTATGCTTTCTTCTTGTGTGTTTAATAAACCTTAAGAAAAAACCCAAAAAATTAGTAGTAGCTTTTAGTTAGTTTAATTTCCATGCTTGTAGTAGTAATTAAAAAGAAAACCCAAAAAGATTTCCTGTTCTTCTTTTACTTGTTGGGAGCTTTCCCGTGTAAATAGTTTTATTTCTTTTCTTTCCTTGGGGGGTCAATAGGAGAAGACCATGATTAAATTGTTGAAGTGGCTCTTATATGCATTATTGTTGATCTGACAAAAGAGCCCATATTGCCTTGTCTTCTCCTATTCATTGAATGCTTGCAGATTCCAGCTTAGTCCAATGCACGCGCACTATTATTATTATTCACATCGTTCGGTCGTGCAAGTGAAAGGCAATTATGACGATATATGATGGACTGACTGAGATGAGAAAAGCTGGTATGAACTCGACCTCTTTTTTTGTAAATATGATTAGCTCATCATTCCTGATTCAGCCTATTATGAATAAACATGTTTGCAATGACAACTAGAGATCATACTTTCTTGTGCCATTCCTGATTAGCTATGAGTTATAATGTTTTACCTTGCGTGCCAACATGCTATTGAAATGGTTATGATGTGGTATGATAGGGTGGTATCCTCCTCTGAATGATTTAAGTGACTTGACTTGGCACATGTTCACGCATGTAGTTGAAACAAAATCAACATAGCCTTCACGATATTTATGTTCATGGTGAATTATATCCTACTCATGCTTGCATTCGGCGTTGATTAATTTCAATGCATGTTCATGACTGTTGTCACTCTCTAGCTGGTCGCTTCCCAGTCTTTTGCTAGCCTTCACCTGTACTAAGCGGGAATACTGCTTGTGCATCCAATCCCTTAAACCCCAAAGTTATTCCACATCAGTCCACTATACCTACCTATATACGGTATCTACCTGCCATTCCAAGTAAATTTGTATGTGCCAAACTCTAAACCTTCAAATAAATATCATGTTTTGTATGCTCGAATAGCTCATGTATCAACTAGGGCTGTCTATATCTTCCATGTTAGGCGGGTTATTCTCAAGAGGAGTGGACTCCGCTCCTCACTCACGAGATAAATGGATGGTCACCGGGATGTCCAGTCCCATGCTTTATGCAAACTAAATAAAAATAATTACAAACAAAACTCCCCCTAGGACTCTTGTTAGTTGGAGGCACTCGTCGTTTCGAGCAAGCCAAGGATTGATGCTTGTTGGTGGAAGGGGGAGTATAAACTTTACCATTCTGTTTGGGAACCGCCTATAATATGTGTAGCATGGAAGATATCGCCATCTGTTGGTTGTTATGTTGACAATGAAAGTATACCGCTCAAAATATTATTCACCTCTATTTCAAAACCGAGCTCTAGCACCTCTACAAATCCCCGCTTCCCTCTGTGAAGGGCCTATCTATTTACTTTTATGTTGAGTCATCACCCTCTTATTAAAAATCACCAGTTGGAGAGCACCGCTGTCATTTGCATTCATTACTGTTAGTTTACATTGAGTATGACTTGACTGGATCTCTTTTACCATGAATTACAATGTCTAGTCAGTCCTTGGTCTTTAAAGGTGCTCTGCATTTATGTTTTTCGGTCTCAGAAAAGGCTAGCGAGATACCATCTTGTTATATCATATTATGATTGTTTTGAGAAAGTGTTGTCATCCGAGATTTATTATTATTGCTCGCTAGTTGATTATGCTATTGATATGAGTAAACTTGAGACCTAAGCATTATTGCGAATGTGGTTAGTTATAATCTTTGCTGAAAACTTGAATGCTGGCTTTACATATTTACAACAACAAGAGCAAACAGAGTTTGTAAAAGTTTTTCTTTATCACTTTCAGTTTGTCAACTGAATTGCTTGAGGACAAGCAAAGGTTTAAGCTTGGGGGAGTTGATACGTCTCCAACGTATCTACTTTTCCAAACACTTTTGCCCTTGTTTTGGACTCTAACTTGCATGATTTGAACGGAACTAACCCAGACTGACGCTGTTTTCAGCAGAATTACCATGGTGTTATTTATGTGCAGAAACAAACGTTCTCGGAATGACCTGAAACTTCACGGAGCAACTTTTTGGAAAATATAAAAAATACCTACAAAAGATGAAGGCCAGGGGGCCCACCATCTCCACGAGGGTGGGGGGGCGCCCCCTACCTCGTGGGCCCCCTGGTGCCTCTCCGACTCCAACTCCAACTCCATATATTATGTTTCGGGGAGAAAAAAATCAAAGAGAAGAATTCATCGCGTTTTACGATACGGAGCTGCCGCCAAGCCCTAAAACCTCTCGGGAGGGCTGATCTGGAGTCCGTTCGAGGCTCTAGAGAGGGGAATCCGTCACCATCGTCATCATCAACCATCCTCCATCACCAATTTCATGATGCTCACCGCCGTGCATGAGTAATTCCATCGTAGGCTTGCTGGACGGTGATGGGTTGGATGGGATCTATCATGTAATCGAGTTAGTTTTGTTAGGGTTTGATCCCTAGTATCCACTATGTTCTGAGATTGTTGTTGCTATGACTTTGCTATGCTTAATGCTTGTCACTAGGGCCCGAGTGCCATGATTTCAGATCTGAACCTAGTATGTTTTCATCAATATATGAGTGTTCTTGATCCTATCTTGCAAGTCTATAGTCACCTATTATGTGTTATGATCCGTTAACCCCGAAGTGACAATAATCGGGATACTTACCGGTGATGACCGTAGTTTGAGGAGTTCATGTATTCACTATGTGTTAATGCTTTGTTCCGGTACTCTATTAAAAGGAGGCCTTAATATCCCTTAGTTTCCGTAAGGACCCCGCTGCCACATGAGGGTAGGACAAAAGATGTCATGAAAGTTCTTTTCCATAAGCACGTATGACTATGTTCGGAATAAATGCCTACATTATATCAATGAACTGGAGATTGTTCTGTGTCACCCTAGGTTATGACTATTACATGATGAACCGCATCTGGCATAATTCTCCATCACTGATCCATTGCCTACGAGCTTTTCATATATTGTTCTTTGCTTATTTACTTTCCCGTTGCTATTGCTATCATCACTACAAAATACCAAAAACACTACTTTTACTACTGTTACCTTTTGCTATCGTTACCACTACTATCATATTACTTTGCTACTAAATACTTTGCTACAGATATTAAGTTTCCAGGTGTGGTTGAATTGACAACTCAACTGCTAATACTTGAGAGTATTCTTTGGCTCCCCTTGTGTCGGATCAATAAATTCGGGTTGAATACTTTACCCTCGAAAACTGTTGCGATCCCCTATACTTGTGGGTTATCAGCTGGTTCTCGACCAATCAAATTGCCGACGATTGTACCCCCCTAAGTCTATACAACTTATTCGTCCTTTACCAGAGTGTTTGCTTCTGATCCCTTGATTTGGAAATCATAGTTCCTTTGCATTTGATCTTTGAATTAGTGAGTTGTTTCTATAATCTGATGCCTTTCGATCCTTCTTCCTCTGATAGAGTACCGATACTCGCATCAGCTCCATTGTAGACCACAAGACCCCTTGTTGGATTATTATCCGACCGTGTCCTTCATATTCAATAACCTTGAGGGCATTTCCATGGGTATATAATGCCTTTGGTAATTTGTATCCTCTACTTTGACAACCATACTCTACTACCGAGCTTGTGTTATTTACTCCGAAGTTTGTGGTATATGTTCCTAAGATGCCCTGATGGGTTGAACCTACTCCTTCCATAATTCGTGTGAACCCGAAAGATTTCACGGTCATACTTAACTAGTATTGCACCAGGTAAAACTTTCGACAACTACTGACATTTTCGTAAAGCGAGAGGTGAATGAAAGGTTATGCGTTGAACAAGTGGGAGTCGACCTTGAACTTTGTACTCATGCCCATGGACCCGATGTGGAACTTTTCATGGTAGCTTCTTGTAATAATAATGATCCCCTTGTAATAAGTTCATTTGGTATCTATGTCTGGTCCTTTGCAACCGTGGTTCCGACCATGATTGTTCTTAATTGATCCCATTTTCCGCACAAGTTAAAGCACTTGTCTTCCACAGATCAATACGCCTCCCCAACCTCTATTATGATCTACCTTCGAGTATTACCCATGGTATCTCGAGGGTATCATGCCATTGCACTACATATTATGAACTTTTGATGAAGTATTGATATGTCTCCGACGTATCTACTTTTCCAAACACTTTTGCCCTTGTTTTGGACTCTAACTTGCATGATTTGAATGGAACTAACCCAGACTGACGCTGTTTTTAGCAGAATTGCTATGGTGTTATTTATGTGCAGAAACAAAAGTTCTCGGAATGACCTGAAACTTCACGGAACATCTATTCGGAAATAATAAAAAATCCTTGCAAAAGATGAAGACCAGGGGACCCACCACCTATCCACGAGGGTGGGGGCGCGCCTGCCCCCCTAGGGCGGCCCCCTACCTCGTGGGCCCCCTGGAGCTCCTCCGACCTCAACTCCAACTCTATATATTTGCTTTTGGGGAGAAAAAAATCGGAGAGAAGGATTCATCGCGTTTTACGATACGGAGCCACCGCCAAGCCCTAAAACCGCTCGGGAGGGCTGATCTAGAGTCCGTTCGGGGCTCCGGAGAGGGGAATCCGTCGCCATTGTCATCATCAACCATCCTCCATCACCAATTTCATGATGCTCACCACCGTGTGTGAGTAATTCCATCGCAGGCTTGCTCGACGGTGATGGGTTGGATGAGATCTATCATGTAATCGAGTTAGTTTTGTTAGGGTTTGATCCCTAGTATCCACTATGTTCTGAGATTGATGTTGCTATGACTTTGCTATGCTTAATGCTTGTCACTAGGGCCTGAGTGCCATGATTTCAGATCTGAACCTATTTTGTTTTCATCAATATATGAGAGTTCTTGATCCTATCTTGCAAGTCTATAGTCACCTATTAAGTGTTATGATCTGTTAACCCCGAAGTGACAATAATCGGGATACTTACTGGTGATGACCATAGTTTGAGGAGTTCATGTATTCACTATGTGCTAATGCTTTGTTCCGGTACTCTATTAAAAGGAGGCCTTAATATCCCTTAGTTTCCATTAGGACCCCGCTGCCACGGGAGGGTAGGACAAAAGATGTCATGCAAGTTCTTTTCCATAAGAACGTATGACTATATTCGGAATACATGCCTACACTACATTGATGAATTGGAGCTAGTTCTGTGTCACCCTATGTTATGATTGTTACATGATGAACCGCATCCGGCATAATTCTCCATCACCGATCCATTGCCTACGAGCTTTCCATATGTTGTTCTTCGCTTATTTACTTTTCCGTTGCTATTGCTATCATCACTACAAAATACCAAAAACATTACTTTTGCTACCGTCACCACTACTATCATATTACTTTGCTACTAAATACTTTGCTGCAGATATTAAGTTTCCAGGTGTGGTTGAATTGACAACTCAGCTGCTAATACTTGAGAATATTATTTGGCTCCCCTTGTGTTGAATCAATAAATTTGGGTTGAATACTCTACCCTCAAAAACTGTTGCGATCCCCTATACTTGTGGGTTATCAAGTACTACTTTTCCCTGTCATTGTCACTTCATGGGTTCTGGGTTGTTTGTCAACCGAGAACACCAATAAGTGAATCAATTCCGCACTCTGGTTCCATAACTGTAAGTAATTTTTGTTGCTTACGAGTTAATAATCATTTAAATCATTCCTAGCCTGATTGGCTATATCCTTAGCGTGCTAAATTTTAAGTGTGCTACCTGGTCCTTATCCCCGGAGCACCACTTTCGACGATGAGCTAAGCTTACGTCGATTTTCCTCGTCATATCATTTTGCCTTGAACAACAAGCTTGATTTCGAGTTTGTGTCATACTCGTGGTTCCAATAATTTTTCGCTTCATCATTCCGTTGACTTGATGTCATCGCCGACCGATTACATCTTCATGAAATCTCTCGACAGCTGTGTCATGATAATCATCAACATCCTAAGCTCTTCCAAGATTTATATATCGAATTCTTAATGGGTAATACCATCCTTGCCCCTCGATGATTCGTGTTATCATCGACCACTTTATTGCCTTCCTTTCAACACAAACTTGTTCATGTTTTGTGTTATACCTTGAGATCCTTGATATCCAGCATTTGTTCTTCTTTGCCTTGGAGTATTACCATCTTTTATGTCAAGAATGTCGTGACAATTTCACCACCTATTAATAATTCTTGATATAGTAATATTTCTCGCCATCTCCGTTCATATCTGGGTCCCCGTGTTGTTTCTAACTGGGATACCAGCCATTTAACTATGATGTGTGAAGTCAAAACTTCTAGCAACCCTAGTGCTTGTAAGTTATTGGTCGATAGTTTCATTCTAAGTCTATTGCTTATTGAATCATCATTAAAACATTGACCGTGCTACCCAATCTAGATTTCAGGGTGCACCTTACTATCATTGTTAAATTGTGTATGTTTTCCTCGAGCATACATCATTATATTATTTGACTTGACAAATGTTATCTCCTTGTTCACATGATTGTGGAAATCCATCTTTTTGGAAATCTCGATGGATTGTCCCTGAGCCCATCAGCCACCTATTCCTCTCCTTGGTTTGATGAACTCTTGTTTCAGAACTCGCTTACATAGTTCATTTTTCGAGAATATTACAATGCCATCTCGTTAATTTGTGTTGCATCATTTCTTCTCAGGCATTCCGAGTCTGAGTTATCCTGACACCAATCAGATCTGAATCTCGATCAGATATGATGGTTGGAACATATTCCCAAGAGTTATCACATTGGTCTTTGTGACCCGGTAATGTGATGTCATGCCTAGCACACCTGGCCCGAGGCCCTGTTGTTATAGATTCCTTTTCAGCAAGGTTATTCATTCTTCCATGAGGAAATTGTAAGACTTACTCTACAATTTATTCCCGATGGATCCCTTGTGTTTACAAAGTCTGATCTTCACCTCTTGACCATGTCAATGCTATCTCGAAGCATGTCTATGGTATTCTGATTTTCAACAAGAACATTTGAAGCCCAATGCTAAATGTTTCTTGCTCAATTATCCAAACACCATTGCATGGGTGATGTCATGAAATTTCTCTCCCCTTACCAAAAGGGTTTTCTACATTATATCCTGTCATGGATATCATGTTCTGCTTGTCCTTGGGAAGAATATACCCTTGAAATATATGTTTAAACACATTTTCCTTTCCATTGTTCTGTTTAAACCTGATAATCACTTTTCCTTTCCATTGGTTTGTTTAAACCTTCTTGTGATCTATATTGTATAAGCAGTAATATATCCCTACTTATGTAAACACCTCGTTGTACCACTCTGTTAGAAAGACCCTGTTACTTTTGTTGATGACATTCCGGTAACCACCGATGGACGAGAATCTTGCCTACTGGTTCACCTCATTCAACGAGCAGGAAAATGGTTCTCTTCGTCCCTCGCCCTTGGTATCGATGTTGTTGCCGACATAACTAACAGGCTACCCTCTGACATGCCTTGCTATCGTGACCGTGCAAGATGTCACCAACCTTCCTACTTTTAATCACATGGTGGGCCCATAAGCCACAGTTCCACAGGATCGAAACCTAACTCTCCTGTACACCTTGTTAACAAAGTTATCCCTGGCTCTTGGTTTCGTAGGTAATTCGCGAGCCACCTTCCTAGTGCTCTATTCTGGTATCATACGCAATACTTACTCTCGCTGCTCTGAACCCCTTTCTCACTCTGGTTCAGACTTTGAGCAGCTATCTATCCGCTTGGACCCTCTCATTGTACCTTCGTACCTTACTCTCGATGTATTTTATGTTGTTCAACTCGAGAGGTAGTCTTATGCTCATTCATGGGTTAACCCTAGATTGTTTCTCTCATAAGCATTTTGACGTAGCCAAGCTGCCACTTACCTATTCGTAAGTACGTTGGAGTTCCCGAAGAAAATGACGACTTCACCATGATGACCTGAAGTAGAGAAATGAAGACGTCAATATAAGGGATCGACCTCTTCAAGAAGAGCATCCAAGACCAAGAAGATTCGTTAGAATTTCTTGTAGTGGAGGAGAATTGTGACGCCCGCATAATTAAGCTACAGTAATTCCACGTTAACGATGCCACGTCACCTCGGTTATTGTTGCTAATCTCGCATTAGTTCGAAACCGATTCAAATTCAAAATTTAAAACCAAGCAAACAATAAAAGTTTTCAAATATTAAAACTAAAATGTTCAATAAATAGTAGATAAATCAGAAGCTATGAAAAAAATTGTAAAAAACATTATTGAAAGTTAATAAGTGACTTAAACAACCTCAAACAGTGGCTGAAAACATTACTTAATAACTTTTTAATTAATCTAAATCTAATATGAAATAGTATTTCACCCAAACTAGTTTCTGGTGCTTGGATCTAATGCACTGCAATTTATGATTTAGCTCCCATATTTTAAAAAATCAATCAATTAGGTGCTAAACATTTTTGAAAACAGAAAAGGGAAATAAACATAAAAAAGAGAAACAACCCTCCCGATCAACTGGGCCAAACGGCCCAGCCAACCGGCCCAGTCGGCCTCTCCACAGGCCGGCCCACCCCTCCACCTACTACCCCTCTCATCAGGAACCCTAGCCCACTACCCCTGCCGCACCCACTCCCCCACGATCTCCACCCTCTCCCTCCAGCACCATCACAGGAGAGGGCGCTCGACCCCACGATCCCCTCTCTCTCTCGCATGACCCCCTTCCCCGCTCGATCTGGATAACTTCCCGCGCCTAGGGTGCCCATCCCCGTCGCCGTCATTGCCTCACCTCACCCCCGACGCCCATCCGTGCGCCGCCTCGTCCCCTTCACCCCTGATCTGGAACCGGGGCTCGGCCTCGATGCCGCCGCCGCTCGGAGCCCCCCTCCCCCCGTGCTGGAACCATGACGTCGTCGGACCGCCTCCTCGACCCCGCCCGGCCCCTGCATCGACAGTCGTCATCGAGCCTCGCCGCCCCGTACGCCTTCAACGGGGGTGAGGACCCCTTTTCCTCTCCTCCCTGCCCCCGGACGTCACTGCATCCCGCTCCGTGCCCGACCGCGCCTCGCCCTCGCCGCGTGCCCACGCTCCCTGCCGCCGCGGTCATTGGTCATCTGTTGGCTCGCCTGCTTTGGCTCCACAACCACAAAACCCTTCGCTGTTGCACTCACCGGAAGCCCCTTTTCGCGTCGCGCCCCGCCTAAGAGAATTGAGCAAGATTCTCAGAGGTGGTAGAATGACTCATGAACCTTTGTATCCTGAAGGCCACCCTAAGAGAATTGAGCAAGATTCTTAGAGAAATAATGTGGATGCACCTAGTCCTTCTAATAGGAAGAAAAAGAAAAATGATAGGACTTTGCATGGTTCTAGTGAACCTATTACTGAAACACCTGAGAATCCAAATGATATTTCTATCTCTGATGTTGAAACACAATCTGGTAATGAACCCGAAACTAGTGATAATGTTAATGATAATGTTAATGATAATGTTCATGATGATGCTCAACCTAGTAATGATAATGATATAGAAATTGAACCTATTGTTGATCTTGATAGCCTACAATCAAAGAATCAACATTATGATAAGAAAGACTTTGTTTCTAGGAAACACAGTAAGGAAAGAGAGCCTTGGGTTCAGAAACCCATGCCTTTCCCTCCCAAACCATCCAAGAAAAAGGATGATGAGGATTTTGAGCGCTTTGCTGAAATGATCAGACCTATCTTTTTGCGTATGCGATTAACTGATATGCTCAAAATGAATCCTTATGATAAGTATATGAAATATATTGTTACAAATAAAAGAAAGATACCGGAAGCTGAAATTTCCACCATGCTTGCTAATTATACTTTTAAGGGTGGAATATCAAAGAAACTTGGAGATCCCGGTGTACCAACTATACCATGCTCCATTAAAAGAAACTATGTTAAAACTGCTTTATGTTATCTTGGAGCTAGAGTTAGTGTTTGATACGTCTCCAACGTATCTATAATTTTTGATTGCTCCATGTTATATTATCTACTGTTTTGGACATTATTGGGCTTTATTATCCACTTTTATATTATTTTTGGGGCTAACCTATGAACCGGAGGCCCAGCCCAGAATTACTGTTTTTGCCTATTTTAGGGTTTTGAAGAAAAGGAATATCAAACGGAGTCCAAACGGAATGAAACCTTCGGGAACGTGATTTTTGGAACGAACAAGATCCAGGAGACTTGGACCCTACGTCAATCAACCAACAGGGAAGCCACGAGGTAGGGGGCACGCCCTCCACCCTCGTGCGCCCCCTGTTGCTCCACCGACGTACTCCTTCCTC
This sequence comes from Triticum dicoccoides, assembly GCF_002162155.2. Taxonomy (NCBI): domain Eukaryota; kingdom Viridiplantae; phylum Streptophyta; class Magnoliopsida; order Poales; family Poaceae; genus Triticum; species Triticum dicoccoides. The sequence continues at coordinate 349,728,325 of NC_041388.1, read as the reverse complement.
CTATATATACCAACGTACCCCCAAATGATCAGATACGGAGCCAAAAACCTAATTCCACCGCCACAACTTTCTGTATCCATGAGATCCCATCTTGGGGCCTGTTCCGGAGCTCTGCCGGAGGGCGCATCCATCAGCTTCTACATCAACACCATAGCCTCTCCGATGAAGTGTGAGTAGTTTACCTAAGACCTTTAGGTCCATAGTTATTATCTAGATGGCTTCTTCTCTCTTTTTGGATCTCAATACAATGTTCTCCCCCTCTCTTGTGGAGATCTATTTGATGTAATCTTCTTTTTGCGGTGTGTTTGTTGAGACCGATGAATTGTGGGTTTATGATCAAGATTATCTATGAACAATATTTGAATCTTCTGTGAATTCTTTTATGTATGATTGGTTATCTTTGCAAGTCTCTTCGAATTATCAGTTTGGTTTGGCCTACTAGATTGATCTTTCTTGCAATGGAGAAGTTCTTAGCTTTGGGTTCAATCTTGCGGTGTCCTTTCCCAGTGACAGTAGGGGCAGCAAGGCACATATTTTATTGTTGCCATCGAGGATAACAAGATGTTTTTTTTATCATAATGCATGAATTTATCCCTCTACATCATGTCATCTTGCTTAAGGCGTTACTCCGTTTTCATGAACTTAATACTCTAGATGCATGCTGGATAGCGGTCGATGAGTGGAGTAATAGTAGTAGATGCAGGCAGGAGTCGGTCTACTTGTCTCGGACGTGATGCCTATACACATGATCATACCTAGATATTCTCATAACTATGCTCAATTCTGTCAATTTCTCAACAGTAATTCGTTCACCACCGTAAAATACTTATGCTCCTGAGAGAAGCCACTAGTGAAACCAATGGCCCCCGGGTCTATCCTCATCATATTAATCTTCCAATACTGTTATTTCCTTTGCTTTTTTCCTTTGCTTTTATTTTACTTTACATCTTTATCACAAAAATACCAAAAATATTATTCTATCATATCTATCAGATCTCACTCTCGTAAGTGACCGTGAAGGGATTGACAACCCCTTATCGCATTGGTTGCGAGGAGTTATTTGTTTTGTGCAGGTAAGAGGGACTCGCGCGTAGCCTCCTACTAGATTGATACCTTGGTTCTCAAAAATTGAGGGAAATACTTACGCTACTTTGCTGCATCATCCTTTCCTCTTCAAGGAAATCCAACGCAGTGCTCAAGAGGTAGCAAGAAGGATTTCTGGCGCCGCTGCCGGGGAGTCTACGTAAAAGTCAACATACCAAGTACCCATCACAACCCTTATCTCCCACATTACATTATTTGCCATTTGCCTCTCGTTTTCCTCTCCCCCACTTCACCCTTGCCGTTTTATTCGCCCTCTCTCTATCTATCCTCCCTCTCTTTCTCTATTTGCCTCTTTTTGCCCGCTTGCTTTTTGTTTGCTTGTGTGTTGGATTGCTTGTTTGTCACGAAGGCTCAAGATAACACTAAATTGTGTGACTTTACCAATACCAACAACAATGATTTTATTAGCACTCCAATTGCTCCTCATACCGATGCTGAATCTTGTGAAATTAATGCCGCTTTGCTGAATCTTGTCATGAAAGATACGTTTGCCGGCCTTCCTAGTGAAGATGTCGCTACCCATCTAAATAGCTTCATTGATTTGTGTGATATGCAAAAGAAGAAATATGTGGATAATGATATTGTTAAGTTGAAGCTATTTCCTTTTTCGCTTAGAGATCGTGCTAAAGCTTGGTTTTCGTCTTTGCCTAAAAATAGTATTGATTCTTGGAACTAGTGCAAAGATGCTTTTATCTCTAAGTATTTTCCTCCCGCTAAGATCATCTCCCTTAGAAACGATATTATGAATTTTAAGCAACTTGATCATGAACATGTTGCACAAGCTTGGGAGAGGATGAAATTAATGATACGTAATTGCCCTACTCATGGTTTGAATTTGTGGATGATTATACAAATTTTTTATGCAGGATTGAATTTTGCTTCTAGAAATCTTTTAGATTCGGCCGTGGGAGGCACTTTTATGGAAATCACTTTTGTAGAAGCTACTAAACTCCTAGATAATATTATGGTTAATTATTCTCAATGGCATACTGAAAGATCTACTAATAAAAAGGTGCATGCGATAGAAGAAATTAATGTTTTGAGTGGAAAGATGGATGAACTTATGAAATTATTTGCTAGTAAGAGTGTTTCTTCTGATCCTAATGATATGCCCTTGTCTACTTTGATTGAGAATAATAATGAATCTATGGATGTGAATTTTGTTGGTAGGAACAATTTTGGTAACAACGCGTATAGAGGAAATTTTAATCCTATGCTTTATCCTAGTAATCCCTCTAATATTATGGTAATTCCTACAACAATTCTTATGGAAATTATAATAATATGCCCTCTGATTTTGAATCTAATATTAAAGAATTTATTACTTCGCAAAAGAATTTCAATGCTTTGATTGAATAAAAATTGCTTAAAGTTGATGATTTGGCTAGGAACATTGATAGAATTTCTCTTGATGTTGATTCTTTAAAGCTTAGATCTATTCCTCCTAAGCATGATATAAATGAGTCTCTCAAATCCATGAGAATTTCCATTGATGAGTGCAAAGAAATAATCGCTAGGATGCGTGCTATGAAAGATGCCTTTATAAGAGTGTGTTCTTCTAGTTCCTATGAAAATAAAGATGAAGATCTAAAAGTTATTGATGTGTCCCCTATTAAATCTTTGTTTTGCAATATGAATCTTGATAATGATGGGACTGAATATGATCCACCTTTACCTAGAAGGCGTTCCAAAAATTTGGAGTTTTTAGACCTTGATGCTAAATTTGATGAAAGTGGGATTGAAGAAATTAAAACCCTAGATGTTGCTAAACCCACTATTTTGGATTTCAAGGAATTTAATTATGAAAATTTCTCTTTGATTGATTGTATTTCCTTGTTGCAATCCGTGCTAAATTCTCCTCATGCTTATAGTCAAAATAAAGCGTTTACTAAACATATCGTTGATGCCTTGATGCAATCTTATGAAGAAAAACTTGAGTTGGAAGTTTCTATCCCTAGAAAACTTTATGATGAGAGGGACCAACTATTAAAAGTAATATTAAAGATCATGAGTTCTATGCTTTATGTGATTTGGGTGCTAGTGTTTCCACGATTCCAAATACTTTGTGTGATTTGTTAGGTTTCCGTGATTTTGATGATTGCTCTTTAAACTTGCACCTTGCAGATTCCACTATTAAGAAACCAATGGGAAGAATCAATGATGTTATTATTGTCGCAAATAGGAATTATGTGCCCGTAGATTTTATTGTTCTTGACATAGATTGCAATCCTTCATGTCCTATTATTCTTGGTAGACCTTTCCTTAGAACGATTGGTGCAATTATTGATATGAAGGAAGGAAATATTAGATTCCAATTTCCGTTAAGGAAAGGCATGGAACACTTTCCTAGAAAGAAAATTAAATTACCTTATGAATCTATTATGAGAGCCACTTATGGATTGCCTACCAAAGATGGCAATACCTAGATCTATCCTTGCTTTTTATGCCTAGCTAGGGGCGTTAAACGATAGCGCTTGTTGGGAGGCAACCCAATTTAATTTTTGTTCCTTGCTTTTTGATCATGCTTAGTAATAAATAATTTACCTAGCCTCTGTTTTGGTTGTGTTTTTTGTGTTTAATTAGTGTTTGTGCCAAGTAGAACCGTTGGGAAGACTTGGGGAAAGTCTTGTTATCTTGCTGTAAAAAAACAGAAACTTTAGCGCTCACGAGAACTGCTGCCATTTTTATTTGGAAAGTGATACTTAGTTAATTATTTTTGAATATGATTAATAGATAAATTCATCACTTCCATAAATTTATTTTAGAATTTGTGGGGTTCCAGATCTTGCGCTAGCTACAGATTACTACAGACTGTTCTGTTTTTGACAGATTCTATTTTCCGTGAGTTGTTTGCTTATTTTGATGAATCTATGGCTAGTAAAATAGTTTATAAACCATAGAGAAGTTGGAATACAGTAGGTTTAACACCAATATAAATAAATAATGAGTTCATTACAGTACCTTGAAGTGGTCTTTTGTTTTCTTTCGCTAACGGAGCTCACGAGATTTTCTACTTTAAGTTTTGTGTTGTGAAGTTTTCAAGTTTTGGGTAAAGATTTGATGGATTATGGAACAAGGAGTGGCAAGAGCCTAAGCTTGGGGATGCCCATGGCACCCCCAAGATAATCTAAGGACACCTAAAAGGCAAAGCTTGGGGATGCCCCGGAAGGCATCCCCTCTTTCGTCTACTTCTATCGGTAACTTTACTTGGAGCTATATTTTTATTCACCACATGATATGTGTTTTGCTTGGAGCGTCTTGTATGATTTGAGTCTTTGATTTTTAGTTTACCACAATCATCCTTGCTGTACACACCTTTTGAGAGAGCCATACATGATTTGGAATTTGTTAGAATACTCTATGTGCTTCGCTTATATCATTTGAGTTATATAGTTTTTGCTCTAGTACTTTACTTATATTTTTAGAGCACGGTGGTGGAATTGTTTTATAGAAACTATTGATCTCTCATGCTTCACTTAGATTATTTTGGGAGTCTTAAATAGCATGGTAATTTGCTTAAATATTCCTAATACGCTTGGTATTAAAGAATAGTAAAAACTTTCTTATGAGTGTGTTGAATGCTATGAGAAGTTTGATGCTTGATAATTGTTTTGAGATATGAAGATGGTGATATTAAAGTTGTGCTAGTTGAGTAGTTGTGAATTTGAGAAATACTTGTGTTAAAGTTTGTGATTCCCATAGCATGCACGTATGGTGAACCGTTATGTGATGAAGTCGGAGCATGATTTATTTTTTGATTGTCTTCCTTATGAGTGGCGGTTGGGGACGAGCGATGGTATTTTCCTACCAATCTATCCCCCTAGGAGCATGCACATAATACTTTGCTTTGCTAACTTGTAGATTTTCACAATAAGTATATGAGTTCTTTATGACTAATGTTGAGTCCATGGATTATACACACTTTTCTTCCTTCCACCATTGCTAGCCTCTCTAATACCGCGCACCTTTCGTCAGTATCATACACCCACCATATACCTTCCTCAAAACAGCCACCATACCTACCTATTATGGCATTTCCATAGCCATTCCGAGATATATTGCCATGCAACTTTCCACCGTTCCATTTATTATGACACACTCCATCATTGTCATATTGCTTAGCATGATCATGTAGTTGACATCGTATTTGTGGCAAAGCCACCATTCATAATTCTTTCATACATGTCACTCTTGATTCATTGCATATCCCGGTACACCGCCTGAGGCATTCATATAGAGTCATATTTTTTTCTAAGTATCAAGTTGTAATTGTTGAAAATAAAAGTGTGATGATCATCATTATTAGAGCATTGTCCCAGTGAGGAAAGGGTGATGGAGACTATGATTCCCCCACAAATCGGGATGAGACTCCGGACGAAAAATAAAAAAAGGAAAGAAAATAAAAGAGGCCATAAAAAAAGAGAAAAGGCACAAATAAAAAAATGAGAGAAAAAGAGAGAAGGGACAATGTTACTATCCTTTACCACACTTGTGCTTCAAAGTAGCACCATGATATTCATGATAGAGAGTCTCTCATTTCGTCACTTTCATATAATAGTGGGAATTTTTCATTATAGAACATGGCTTGTATATTCCAATGATGGGCCTCCTCAAAATACCATAGGTCTTCATGAGCAAGCAAGTTGGATGCACACCCACTTAGTTTCTTTTGTTGAGCTTTCATATACTTATAGCTCTAGTGCATCCGTTGCATGGCAATCCCTACTCACTCACATTGATATCTATTGATGGGCATCTCCATAGCCCGTTGATACGCCTAGTTGATGTGAGACTATCTTCTCCCTTTTTTGTCTTCTCCACAACCACCATTCTATTCCACATATAGTGCTATATCCATGGCTCACGCTCATGTATTGCGTGAAGATTGACAAAGTTTGAGAATGTCAAAAGTATGAAACAATTGCTTGGCTTGTCATCGGGGTTGTGCATGATTTAAATACTTTGTGTGGTGAAGATAGAGCATAGCCAGACTATATGATTTTTTAGGGATAACTTTCTTTGGCCATGTTATTTTGAGAAGACACGATTGCTTTGTTAGTATGCTTGAAGTATTATTATTTTGATGTCAATATTAAACTTTTATCTTGAATCTTTCGGATCTGAATATTCATACCACAATTAAGAAGAATTACATTAAAATTATGCCAAGTAGCACTTCACATCAAAAATTATCTTTTTTTATCATTTACCTACTCGAGGACGAGCAGGAATTAAGCTTGGGGATTCTTGATACGTCTCCAACGTATCTATAATTTCCGATTGCTCCATGCTATATTATCTACTGTTTTGGACATTATTGGGCTTTATTATCCACTTTTATATTATTTTTGGGACTAACCTATTAACCGGAGGCCCAGCCCAGAATTGTTGTTTTTGCCTATTGTAGGGTTTCGAACAAAAGGAATATCAAACGGAGTCCAAACGGAATGAAACCTTCGGGAACGTGATTTTTGGAACAAACAAGATCCAGGAGACTTGGGCCCTACGTCAAGCAACCAACAGGGAAGCCATGAGGTAGGGGGTGCGCCTACCCCCCAGGCGCGCCTCCACCCTCGTGGGCCCCATGTTGCTCCACCGACGTACTCCTTACTCCTATATATACCTACGTACCCCCAAACGATCAAATACGGAGCCAAAAACCTAATTCCACCTCCGCAATTTTCTGTATCCACGAGATCCCATCTTGGGGCCTGTTCCGGAGCTCCGCCAGAGGGGGCATCCATCACGGAGGGCTTCTACATCAACACCATAGCCTCCCCGATGAAGTGTGAGTAGTTTACCTCAGACCTTCGGGTCCATAGTTATTAGCTAGATGGCTTCTTCTCTCTTTTTGGATCTCAATACAATGTTCTTCCCCTCTCTTGTGGAGATCTATTAGATGTAATCTTCTTTTTGCGGTGTGTTTGTTGAGACTGATGAATTGTGGGTTTATGATCAAGATTATCTATAAACAATATTTTAATCTTCTGTGAACTCTTTTATGTATGACTAGCACATATGCCCGTGCGTTGCAACAGGAGATAAATAATATGCATTTAAAGTCAGTGACAATTATATGTGCAAGAAAAAATCTTATGTGCACACGAAAAAAAGAACGTTTAGCTTCTCGGTTTCGCCACGTATGAAAGAATCAATCCACTATTTTTCCATTCATAATCGAGGGCATTTAAGAGTTTTGTTACGTAACCACATGTCAGATAAGGCCCATGAGATATTCAATCTACTTTTCCTTTCAATCCTTTCGATCGATGGGATTTTAAGGTATGAAATTTCTAAATATTCTAGGAAACATGAACAATTTTTTAAATACGGAACAGTTTTTTAATTTTGTACACTTCAAAAAAACACAAAAAAATATATGGAAGGGAACATCTTTTTAAATTCACAAACATTTTCTGAAAATACCAACGTTTTTTATAAAAATATTAACATTATTTGACTTTGTGATTTTTTTTAAAACGGGAACATGTGTTGAAAATTCATAAGATTTTTAGAAAATGTGTATCTTTATTACAAATCATTATTTTTAATTGTGCAAATTTCACTAAAAAGGAATATTTTTCGAATTTGGGGCATTTTTAAATGCCATTTTCATTTAAGACATCTCGAACAATTTTTAAAAACAATAATTGTTTTTTTGAAACGAATTTTTTGCTGGTTCCGCATATTTTTCAAAATAGCAAAAAAATCAAAATTCTTGACATTTTCAAAAAATTGTTTTTCTTAAGTTTAAATTTTTTGAGAGTTTTAAATTTAAGAAATAAATTCTAAAAGAAAAATAAACTTGGAAGGGAAGAAAGAGATAGGGAAAGGAGAATAAAATAGAAGTAAAAGACAGAAACAAAGCAAATGGCCCAGCTCACTATTGGTTGTCCTGTGCGAAACTCTGACAAAAAAACAAGAACATTATTTGAATTTTTGAACATTTTTAAAAATGGAACATATGTTTCATAAGATTTTTAGAAAATGTGTATCTTTTATACACAAAGATCATTTTTAGTTGTGGCAATTTAACTAAAACAATAATATTTTCTTAATTTGATGCATTTTTCGAAATGCCAGTTTCTTTTTATACATCTCGAACAATTTTGAAAAACATGTATTTTTTGCAAAAATGGGAAACTTTTTGCTTGTTCTGAATATTTTACAAAATAGCAATAAAATTTTGGAATTCTGAACATTTTAAAAAATCTGTTTTTTAATTCGGGATGTTTTTGAGAATTTTTTATTTACGAAATAAATGATAAAACAAAAGTAAAATTGGAAGGGAAAACGAGATAGAAAAAAATAAAAGAAGTAAAACACAGAAACAAAGAAAAATGGGCTAGCCCAATATTGGTTGTCCTGTGTGAAACTCGACTATTTGTCACCTTGTGTGGGAAATAGTATTTTGCCAGCTGCGTGGGCAGACAAATAAGTGGGCTGGCTTCGCAGGGCCAGAGCGCGCGGCCCACGTACGAAAATTCCTTTTTAGCAAACAAAGGCATAAAAAATTAGTACCACCTCGGATAGCAAAAAAAGTTCTTTTCGGTGGTGAACGGATGAAAAAATTGGTGAAACGCACCTTGCTTTATTAGTAGGTATAGATTGGTTATCTTTGCAAGTCTCTTCGAATTATCAGTTTGGTTTGGCCTACTAGATTGATCTTTCTTGCAATGGGAGAAGTGCTTAGCTTTGGGTTCAATCATGCGGTGTCCTTTTCCAGTAACAGTAGGGGCAACAAGGCACGTATTGTATTGTTGCCATCGAGGATAAAAAGATGGATTTTTATCATATTGCATGAATTTATCCCTCTACATCATGTCATCTTGCTTAAGGCGTTACTCTGTTTTCATGAACTTAATACTCTAGATGCATGCTGGATAGCGGTCGATGAGTGGAGTAATAGTAGTAGATGTAGGCAGGAGTCGGTCTACTTGTCTCGGACGTGATGCCTATACACATGATCATACCTAGATATTCTCATAACTATGCTCAGTTCTGTCAATTGCTCAACAGTAATTCGTTCACCCACCGTAAAATACTTATGCTCTTGAGAGAAGCCACTAGTGAAACATATGGCCCCCGGGTCTATCTTCATCATATTAATCTTCCAATACTTAGTTATTTCCTTTGCTTTTTTACTTTGCTTTTATTTTACTTTGCATCTTTATCACAAAAATACTAAAAATATTATTCTATCATATCTATCAGATCTCACTCTCGTAAGTGACCGTGAAGGGATTGACAACCCCTTATCGCGTTGGTTGCGAGGAGTTATTTGTTTTGTGCAGGTATGAGGGACTCACGCGTAGCCTCCTACTGGATTCATACCTTGGTTCTCAAAAACTGAGGGAAATACTTACGCTACTTTGCTGCATCATCCTTTCCTCTTGAAGGAAATCCAATGCAGTGCTCAAGAGGTAGCAGTGTTATGCCTCTCTCTTTATATCGTAGGCTTGATTTGAATAAGTTGACACCTACTGAAATATATTTGCAAATGGCTGATAAATCAACTGCTATACCTGTCGGTATTTGTGAGGGTGTGCCTGTTGTAGTTGCAAACGTTACTATTTTAACGGACTTTGTTATTCTTGATATTCCCGAGGACGATAGTATGTCTATTATTCTTGGAAGACCCTTTTTGAATACTGCAGGGGCTGTTATTGATTGCACTAAAGGCAATGTCACTTTTCATGTTATTGTTAATGAGCATACGGTACACTTTCCAAGGAAACAACCTCAAGTTCATAGTATCAACTCTATTGGAAAAATTCCATCGATTATATTTGGAGGTTTTGAATTTCCTCTTCCTACTGTCAAGAAGAAATATGATATTCTTATTATTGGGGATGTGCATATCCCCGTTGAGGTAACATAGTGTTATTCGAAATTTCTCCGGTTCCATGTTATTCGGAATGAGTTCGTTAACAAGACTTGATCAACCTTGTTAGTGGATTCCTTTTGATGAGCATGAGATGGATGAAACTAGAAGGCACAACCTGCTGTACCCTCCTCTTACTTTCTGGTATTTATATTAAATGAAATAAAAATAGTATTTTTCTGTCTGTTATCTGATTTATCCGTGCAATATAAAAATACCCCAAAAATAAAAGTTCTCCAAATGCCCTGAAATTTAAATATGATTTTTCTGGAATATTTGAGAATATTTGGCACTGAGAACACAGCAGGAGGAGCTGGCACCTGGCCACAAGGGTCAGGGGCGCGCCCTACCCCCTGGGCGCGCCCCCTGCCTCGTGGGCCCATGGTGGCCCTCCTCCACTTATTCCTGCACCCACACACTCCTTCTTCCTCCCACAAACACGAATATCCAGCTCAAACCCGAGTCCAAGCTCATTTTGCTGCCATTTTCGATCTCCTTGCTCAAAGCACCTCTCACAAAACTGCTTGGGGAGATTGTTCCTTGGTATGTGACTCCTCCATTGGTTCAATTAGTTTTTGTTCTAGTGCTTTATTCATTGCAAATTTGTGCTGCTTCGGTGACCCTGTTCTTGAGCTTGCATGTCAAATTTATATGGTCAAAAGTACTTTTGATGCATGATATAGGCTCTAGGCACTTGTAGGAGTAGTGGCTATCAATTTTGTTGAGTTTGATTTACTTTTATTTTGAAGTTACTAAAAATTTCAGAATTTTTCAGAAATAATGAAGATATTTTTGAGGGGCTCATCGAGCCGAAGCTCGAAGGAAAAGCAAAATGAAAAGGCAGCGAAGCCCAAGTATAATCTGCCTCGCACCGCGGAGGTTCGGCCGTGTGAATGGCCTTCCGATGAATTTTTGAGAGCAGCCGGGATTTATGATGATTTTTATGAATTGGCTGAGAATGCAGGCCTCACCGCTTTCCTCCACGACCAATGCGACCAGTATCTCTTACTCACAAATATCTTTGTGCAAAACTTTCATTTCCATTCTAGGAGCTCACCACCTACGGTGGAGTTTTATCTATATGATGAGTATAAGGAGATGTCACTTTATGATTTTTGTCGAGTTTGTTTGGTCCCTTTCAAGGGGTACGACAGAGGAACCACATCGCGGCGATGTGGATGGGTTTATTGATACCATCACTGTAGGGGAAACGAGGAAGGTTTCTGATGCACGAATCACTAGCATACATTTTCCTGTTTTACGCTACTTTGCAATATTTGCTAATCGTTTCTTAATTGTCGCGGAAACTATGGAAACCTTAGTGTTCCTGATATTATTATTTTGTTCCACGGTTTATTCAGTGATAACTCTGTTAGTATGGGCAGTATTATTGCTAAACGGTTAAGTCTGAACCGTACAAAGGGCCCCATCTTTGGAGGCATCTATGCTTCACGCCTAGCTGCACATTTTAACATACCTATTAGGCATTATGAGAAGGAAGAAAAATTGCTGCCTCGTGTTTATTTAGATTATAAGAGTATGGTGGAACACGATTTTATTGTTAAGAATAAGAAAGAGGAGCTTAAATACAAATTGTTCTTTCATAAACATCATCCAGAGACTATTACCCTGCCTGCTCCTTCCTTGTTTGATTTATCTTCAGGCCAGTACCTTGTTCCATTAGAGGCTATTCGCGCCTACCGGAACCCTACATCAGCCACAGAGCCGAAGTCGGAACCACAAGTTGATCCTCCACGACAGTCTAATTACCATTGGGATCCGGAGATGATTGCCAACCAGTGGAAATCAGAGTCTTCTTCATTGCAGTACAACCCCAATTATTATTATGGATATCCGCCAGGCCAACCGTGGCCATAGACCAACTTAGGACAAAAGCCTAGGCTTGGGGGAGTACGTATTTCCCACCGACATTACATTCATGTTCACACACTCATTGCTAGATGTCGGTGCTCATACTTTTTCATTGTATCATCCATGCTAGTTTATTTTCCTTTTTATTCTCTCATCTTGTGTGTTTGATAAACCTTAAGAAAAACCAAAAAAAAATAGTTGTAGCTTTTAATTAGTTTACTTTCCATGCTTGTAGTAGTAATTAAAAAGAAAACCCAAAAAGATTTCATGTTCTTCTTTTGATTGTTGGGAGCTTTCCCGTGTAAATAGTTTTATTTCTTTTCTTTTGTTTGGGGGTCGATAGGAGAAGACCATAATTAAATTGTTGAAGTAGCTCTTATATGCATTATTGTTGATCTGACAAAAGAGCCCATATTGCCTTGTCTTCTCCTGTTTATTGAATGCTTGCAGATTCCAGCTTAGTCCAATGCACGTGCACTATTATTATTATTCACACTATTCGGTCGTGCAAGTGAAAGGCAATTATGACGATATATGATGAACTGACTGAGATGAGAAAAGCTGGTATGAACTCGACCTCTCTTGTTTCTGTAAATATGATTAGTTCATCATTCCTGATTCAGCCTATTATGAATAAACATGTTTGCAATGACAACTAGAGATCATAGTTTCTTGTGCCATGCTTGATTCGCTAGGATATTATAATGGTTTACCTTGCGTGCCAACATGCTATTAAAATGGTTGTGATGTGGTATGATAGGTGGTATCCTCCTCTGAATGATTTAAGTGACTTGGCTTGGCGCATGTTCACGCATGTGGTTGAAACAAAATCAACATAGCCTTCACGATATTCATGTTCATGGTGGATTATATCCTACTCATGCTTGCATTCAGTGTTGATTAATTTTAATGCATGTTCATGACTGTTGTCGCTCTTTGATAACCCACAAGTATAGGGGATCAATTGTAGCCTCTTTCGATAAGTAAGAGTGTCGAACCCAACGAGGAGCTAAAGGCAGAACAAATATTCCCTCAAGTTCTATCGACCACAATACAACTCTACGCATGCTTAACGTTCACTTTACCTAGAACAAGTATGAAACTAGAATTACTTTGTAGGTGTTTTTGGATAGGTATGCAATAATATAAAGAGCGCATAAATAAAATCTAGGGGCTATTTAGATAAAGACACAACTAAATTAGTTTTAGTAAAGAGCTTTTTGTTACAAGAAAGTTATTTGTCCCTAGGCAATCGATAAATAGACCGGTAATCATTATTGCAATTTTATTTCAGGGAGAGGCATAAGCTAACATACTTTCTCTACTTGGATCATATGCACTTATGATTGGAACTCTAGCAAGCATCCACAACTACTAAAGATCATTAAGGTAAAACCCAACCATAGCATTAAAGCATCAAGTCCTCTTTATCCCATACGCAACAACCCCCTTACTCGGGTTTGTGTTTCAGCCACTCACGCAACCCACTATAAGTGAATCATGAACGTATTTCAACACCCTACAGCAGGGATCCCTCACGCTTGCGCGACACGGATATCACCATAGGACAGCACCTATAATAAAACATGCAACTCAAACCAATCTTGATCATCAAATAGCCCATAGGACAAAACGAATCTACTCAAACATCATAGGATAGCCATAAATCATTGGGAAATAATATATAGCATTGAGAACCATGTTTAAGTAGAGATTACAGCGGGTAAGAGAGAGGTTACACCGCTGCATAGAGGGGGAAGAGTTGGTGATGATGGCGGTGAAGTTGTTGGTGAAGATTGCGGTGATGATGATGGCCCCCGGTGGCACTCCGGTGCCACCGGAAGCGAGGGGGAGAGAGCCCCCCTCCTTCTTCTTCTTCCTTGACCTCCTCCCTAGATGGGAGAAGGGTTTTCCCTTTGGTCCATGGCCTCCATGGCGTGGGAGGGGCGAGAGCCCCTCTGAGATTGGATCTGTCTCTCTCTGTTTCTGCGTTCTCAGATTCTTCCCTTTCACCGTTTCTTATATTCCCGGAGATCTGTAACTCCGATTGGGCTGAAATTTTAACACGGTCTCTATCCGGATATTAGCTTTCTTGCGACGAAAGAAGGGCATCAACCGCCTTACAGGGTTGCCACGAGGGCCAGGGGCGCGCCCCCATGCCTCGTGGGCCCCTCGGGCATCGTCTCGCATGGATTTTTCTTCCCAAAAATCATAAATATTCCAGAAAAAATCTCTGTCAGTTTTTATCCCGTTTGGACTCTGTTTGATATGGATATTCCGTGAAACAAAAAACATGCAACAAACAGGAACTGGCACTGGGCACTGGATCAATATGTTAGTCCCAAAAATAGTATAAAAAGTTGCCAAAAGTATATGTAAGTTGTAGAATATTGGCATGGAACAATCAAAAATTATAGATATGACGGAGACGTATCAGCATCCCCAAGCTTAATTCATGCTCGTCCTCGAGTAGGTAAATTATAAAAAAGATAATTTTTGATGTGGAATGCTATCTAGCATAATCTTGATCACATATCTAATCATGGCATGAATATTAAGACACGAGTGATTCAAAGCAATAGTCTATCATTTGACATAAAAACAATAATACTTCAAGCCCACTAATAAAGCAATCTTGTCTTTTCAAAATAACAAGGCCAAAGAAAGTTATCCCTACAAAATCATATAGTCTGGCTATGCTCCATCTTCACCACACAAAATATTCACATCGTGCACAACCCCGATGACAAGCCAAGCAATTGTTTCATACTTTTGACGTTCTCAAACCTTTTTAACTTTCACGCAATACATGAGTGTGAGCCATGGACATAGCACTATAGGTGGAATAGAATGGTGGTTGTGGAGAAGACAAAAAGGAGAAGATAGTCTCACATCAACTAGGCGTATCAATGGGCTATGGAGATGCCCATCAATAGATATCAATGTGAGTGAGTAGAGATTGCCATGCAACGGATGCACTAAGAGCTATAAGTGTATGAAAGTTCAGACTGAAAACTAAGTGGGTGTGCATCCAACTTGCTTGCTCATGAAGACCTCCGGCGTTTGAGGAAGCCCATCATCGGAATATACAAGCCAAGTTCTATAATGAAAATTCCCACTAGTATATGAAAGTGATAACTCAGGAGTCTCTCTATATGAAGAACAAGGTGCTATTTTGAAGCACAAGTGTGGAAAAAAGGATAGTAGCATTGCCCCTTCTCTCTTTTTCTCTCATTTTTTTTATTTTCTCTTTTTTGGGCCTTCTCTTTTTTTTTGGCCTTCCTCTCTTTTTTATTTTTTTATTTTTTTGTTCGGAGTCTCATCCTTACTTGTGGGGGAATCATAGTCTCCATCATCCTTTCCTCACTGGGGCAATGCTCTAATAATGATGATCATCACACTTTTATTTACTTACAACTCAATATTACAACTAGAACAAAGATATGACTCTATATGAATGCCTCCGGCAGTGTACCAGGATGTGCAATGATCTAGCATAGCAATGACATCAAAAAATGGACAAGCCATGAAAACATCATGCTAGCTATCTTACGATCATGCAAAGCAATATGACAATGAATGCTCAAGTCATGTATATGATGATGATGAAAGTTGCATGGCAATATATCTCGGAATGGCTATGGAAATGCCATGATAGGTAGGTATGGTGGCTGTTTTGAGGAAGGTATATGATGGGTTTAAGGTACCGGCGAAAGTTGCGCGATACTAGAGAGGCTAGCAATGGTGAAAGGATGAGAGTGCGTACAATCCATGGACTCAACATTAGTCATAAAGAACTCACATACTTATTGCAAAAATCTATTAGTCATCGAAACAAAGTACTACGCGCATGCTCCTAGGGGGATAGATTGGTAGGAAAAGACCATCGCTCGTCCCCGACCGCCACTCATAAGGAAGACAATCAATAAATAAATCATGCTCTGACTTCGTTACATAACGGTTCACCATACGTGCATGCTACGGGAATCACAAACCTCAACACAAGTATTTCTACTAATGCACAAATACCCACTAGCATGACTCTAATATCACCATCTTTATATCGCAAAACTATTGCAAGGAATCAAACATATCATATTCAGTGATCTACAAGTTTTATGTAGGATTTTATGACTAACCATGTGAATGACCAATTCCTGTCATCTCTCTAAATGGATATAAGTGAAGCAAGAGAGTTCAATTCTTTCTACAAAATATATGCCCGCGCTCTAACAAATATAAGTGAAGCAAAAGAGCATTCTACAAATGGCGGTTTTCTATGTAAAGAGAAACAGGCAATCCAAACTTCAAATGATATAAGTGAGGCACATGAAGCATTCTATAAAGCCATACTCAAAAGATATAAGTGAAGTGCATAGAGCATTCTATAAATCAACCAAGGACTATCTCATACCAGCATGGTGCATAAAATAAAAATGAAAACTAAATGCAAAAGACGCTCCAAGATTGCACATATCGCATGAACGAATTGAATCTGAAAACATACCGATACTTGTTGAAGAAAGAGGGGATGCCTTCCGGGGCATCCCCAAGCTTAGACGCTTGAGCCTCCTTGAATATTTACTTGGGGTGCCTCGGGCATCCCCAATCTTGAGCTCTTGCCTCTCTTCCTTCTTCTCACATCGAGACCTTCTCGATCATCGAACACTTCATCCACACAAAACTTCAACAGAAAACTTGGTAAGATCCGTTAGTATAATAAAGAAAATCACTACTATAAGTACTGTTGCAAACCAATTCATATTTTGTTTTTGCATTGTGTATATTGTAATATAAATTTTTCACGGCTTAATCCACTAATATATATTGATAGTTTCATCAAAACAAGCAAACTATGCATCAAAAATAGAATCTGTCTAAAACAGAACAGTCTGTAATAATCTAAAAATTCACCATACTTCTGATACTTGAAAAATTCTGCAAAAATTAGGGAAAATAAAAAATTTGTATATAAATACAGTTCAAAAAGAATCGGAACCATTTGACGTTCTAGCTAAAAACGTAAAATCGCACACTACAGCCAAAGTTTCTGTCCTGCACCGTACAAACCATCAAGCAAATGTAAACATCCTAAAGGCAAACCTTGGCACATTATTTTTATAATACAATGGAATTGTATAAGGGGATAATTATTTTTGTTGAAAAGTTTCTGTAATCAAGATTCCCAAAGTTTCAGTGAGCATGAACAAAGTTCAAGGAGCTCTCCCACTTCAACAATGCTTGTCTTTCTCACTTTCACTTCCCTTTTTGAAAATTTTTGGGTTCCCCTCTTTGTTTTTGTTGTTTTTAAACTATATGAAAGCACTCAACATAAATAAATGACTCTCTAAAACTTCCCGGTTGTCTCCCTGGTAGCGCTTTCTTTAAAGCCATTAAGCTAGGCATACAGTGCTCAAGTAATGAATCCACCCGGATCCCAAGGTATATCAAAGCCAATTTTAATTAACAATGATTTGTAATTTAGTAGTGAGCACAAAGCAACATATATCATGTAACTATGAAGTCTAACTAACAATTCATGCACACATAGTAAAGGCCAATGCATAGTATAAACAGTTTCTTGCAATTTTATCATATTGGAAACGTAGAGAGGTGGAGATATAGTTCCTCTCTCATAATAATTGCAAGTAGGAGCAGCAAGCACATGCATATTATATCTATCAAAACCATCATGTGTAGGAGTAAAAGAAAACCCATCAATATAATCCTTAATAAGCACAAACTTCTCCGATATAGTGTAGTTTGGAGAATTCAAAAAGATAATAGGACTATCATGCGTGGGTGCAATAGCAACAATTTCATGTTTAACATAAGGAACTATAGCAAGTTCATCTTCATAAGCATAATTCATATTGGCATCTTGGTCACAAGCATAGCAAGCATCATCAAAAAGGGATACTTCAAAAGAATCAACGGGATCATAGCAATTATCATAGCATTCATCCTTCGGTAAGCACGAAGGGAAATTAAACAATGTATGAGTTGGAGGGTTACTCTCATTAGAAGGTGGGCACGGGTAGCTAATCCGCTCTTCCTCCTTTTGTTCTTCGCTCTCCTCATCATCTTTTTCATCCAATAAGCTCACAATTTCATCAATTTCTTCTTCCATAGACTCCTGCAAAATATTAGTCTCTTCTTGGACAGCGGGGTAGTACTCAATATATGGTTCAACATAGGCATTAGAAGCATAATTATCATAGCAGTATTTAAGTATGTCAAAAAATTTAGATTTGTAAAGAGTAGCATCATACATTTCAATCAAAGAAGCAATTTCATAAGCACCCTTAAAACCAACAAATTCTTCAATTTGTTGAACATCATAGTAACTATAAACACCTTTAGCATACGAATATACGATTCCATTATCACTAAACTCACATTGATAGGGAAGGTGTTTCTTAGGGTTTTTAGAATAACAAGTAAAATCGTATATTTCACATAAATTCCAAGCATAGCATTGCAAACGATGAATTTAACCCAATAGAATTTTCCCTTTTTTAGATATTCAGTGTCGCACATAACAAGCATGATCATCTAAAGATTTGCCCTCAAATAAGCTAGTTGGGGTTTCAACACGAGCACATATGGATCGAAGATGATTCAAGTAATAAGCTTCAGCAGTGTGATAGATTTTGAGTGGTTCTTTAACCATTGGTTCAGTAGGTACAACTAATTTTTTTGTTGGTATTTTGCGTTTCCTAACCATAACTAAAGATAGAAAACAACTAAGAACAACAAATAAAAATTACTTAGTGATAAAGCAAACAAGCACACATGAGAATACTGACCCCACGCTATTGCTCCCCGGCAACGGCGCCAGAAAAAGGTCTTGATAACCCACAAGTATAGGGGACCAATTGTAGCCTCTTTCGATAAGTAAGAGTGTTGAACCCAACAAGGAGCTAAAGGGAGAACAAATATTCCCTCAAGTTCTATCGACCACCGATACAACTCTACGCACGCTTAACATTCACTTTACCTATAACAAGTATGAAACTACAATTACTTTGTATGTGTTTTTGGATAGGTTTGCAATAGTATAAAGAGCACGTAAATAAAAGCTAGGGGCTGTTTAGATAAATTAGTTTTAGTAAAGAGCTTTTTGTTACGAGAAAGTTATTTGTCCCTAGGCAATTGATAACTAGACCGGTAATCATTATTGCAATTTTATTTGAGGGAGAGGCATAAGCTAACATACTTTCTATACTTGGATCATATGCACTTATGATTGGAACTCTAGTAAGCATCCGCAACTACTAAAGATCATTAAGGTAAAACGTAACCATAGCATTAAAGCATCAAGTCCTCTTTATCCCATACGCAACAACCCCCTTACTCGGGTTTGTGTTTCAGTCACTCACGCAACCCACTATAAGTGAATCATGAACGTATTGCAACACCCTACAGCGGGGATCCCTCACGCTTGTGCAACACGGAGAGCACCATAGTATAGCACCAATAATAAAACATGCAACTCAAACCAATCTTGATCATCAAATAGCCCATGGGACAAAACGAATCTACTCAAACATCATAGGATAGCCATACATCATTGGGAAATAATATATAGCGTTGAGCACCATGTTTAAGTAGAGATTACAGTGGGTAAGAGAGAGGTTACACCGCTGCATAGAGGGGGAAGAGTTGGTGATGATGGCGGTGAAGTTGTTGGTGAAGATTGCGGTGATGATGATGGCCCCCGGTGGCACTCCGGTGCCACCGGAAGTGAGGGGGAGAGAGCTACCCTCCTTCTGCTTCTTCCTTGACCTCCTCCCTAGATGGGAGAAGGGTTTCCCCTCTGGTCCATGGCCTCCATGGCGTGGGAGGGGCGAGAGCCCCTCCGAGATTGGATCTGTCTCTCTGTCTCTCTTTGTTTCTGTGTTCTCAAATTCTTCCCTTTCACCGTTTCTTATATTCCCGGAGATCGGTAACTTCGATTGGGCTGAAATTTTAACACGATCTCTATCTGGATATTAGCTTTCTTGCAGCGAAAGAAGGGCATCAACCGCCTTATGGGGTGGCCACGAGGGTCAGGGGCGCGCCTGCCCCCTGGGGCGCTCCCCCTGCCTCGTGGCCCCCTCGGGCATCGTCTTGCGTGGATTTTTCTTCCCAAAAATCATAAATATTCCAAAAAATCTCTATCAGTTTTTATCCCGTTTGGACTCCGTTTGATATGGATATTCTGCGAAACAAAAAAAACATGCAACAAACAGGAACTGGCACTGGGCACTGGATCAATATGTTAGTCCCAAAAATAGTATAAAAAGTTGCCAAAAGTATATGAAAGTTGTAGAATATTGGCATGGAATAATCAAAAATTATAGATACGACGGAGACGTATCACTCTCTAGTTGGTCGCTTCCCAGTCTTTTGCTAGCATTCACCTGTACTAAGCGGGAATACTGCTTGTGCATCCAACTCCATAAACCCTAAAGTTATTCCATATGAGTCCACTATACCTACCTATATACGGTATCTACTTGCCGTTCCAAGTAAATTTGTATGTGCCAAACTCTAAACCTTCAAATAAATATCCGGTTTTGTATGCTTGAATAGCTCATGTATCAACTAGGGTTGTCCGTATCTTCCATGTTAGGCGGGTTATTCTCAAGAGGAGTGGACTCCGCTCCTCACTCACGAGAAAGTGGCTGGTCACCGGGATGCCCAATCCCATGCTTTATGCAAATCAAATCAAAATAATTGCAAACAAAACTCCCCCTGGGACTCTTGTTAGTTGGAGGCACTCGTTGTTTCGAGCAAGCCATGGATTGATGCTTGTTGGTGGAGGGGGAGTATAAACTTTACCATTCTGTTTGGGAACCGCCTATAATGTGTGTAGCATGTAAGATATTGCCATCTCTTGGTTGTTATGTTGACAATGAAAGTATACCGCTCAAAATATTATTCATCTCTATTTCAAAACTGAGCTCTGGCGCCTCTACATATCCCTGCTTCACTCTGCTAAGGGCCTATCTATTTACTTTCATGTTGAGTCATCATCTTCTTATTAAAAAGCACCATATGGAGAGCACTGATGTCATTTGCATTCATTACCGTTAGTTTACATTGAGTATGACTTGACCGGATCTCTTTTACCATGAATTACAATGTCTAGTCAGTCCTTGATCTTTAAAGGTGCTCTGCATTTATGTTTTGCGGTCTCAGAAAGGGCTAGTGAGATACCATCTTGTTATATCATATTATGATTGTTTTGAGAAAGTGTTGTCATCCGAGATTTATTATTGTTGCTTGCTAGTTGATTATGCCATTGATATGAGTAAACATGAGACCTATGCATTATTGTGAATATCGTTAGTCCATAATCTTTGCTGAAAACTTGAATGCTGGCTTTACATATTTACAACAACAAGAGCAAACAGAGTTTGTAAAGGTTTTTCTTTTATCACTTTCAGTTTGTCAACTAAATTGCTTGAGGACAAGCAAAGGTTTAAGCTTGGGGGAGTTGATACGTCTCTGACGTATCTACTTTTCCAAACACTTTTGACCTTGTTTTGGACTCTAACTTGCATGATTTGAATGGAACTAACCCGGACCGATGATGTTTTCAGCAGAATTACCATGGTGTTATTTATGTGCAGAAACAAAAGTTCTCGGAATGACCTGAAACTTCACGGAACATCTATTGGGAAATAATAAAAAAACCTTGCAAAAGATGAATATTAGGGGGCCCACCACCTGTCCACGAGGGTGGGGGGGCGCGCCTGCCCCCTAGGGCACGCCCCCTACCTCGTGGGCCTCCTGGAGCTCCTCCGACCTCAACTCCAACTCTATATATTTGCTTTCAGGGAGAAAAAAATCGGAGAGAAGGATTCATCGTGTTTTACGATACAGAGCCGCCTCCAAGCCCTAAAACCTCTCGGGAGGGCTGATCTGGAGTCCATTCGGGGCTTCGGAGAGGGGAATCCGTCGCCATCGTCATCATCAACCATCGTCCATCACCAACTTCATGATGCTCACCGCCGTGCGTGAGTAATTCCATCGTAGGCTTGCTGGACGGTGATGGGTTGGATGAGATCTATCATGTAATCGAGTTAGTTTTGTTAGGGTTTGATCCCTAGTATCCACTATGTTCTAAGATTGATGTTGCCATGACTTTTCTATGCTTAATGCTTGTCACTAGGGCCCGAGTGCCATGATTTCAGATCTGAACCTATTATGTTTTCATCAATATATGAGAGTTCTTGATCCTATCTTGCAAGTCTATAGTCATCTATTATGTGTGATGATCCGTTAACCCCGAAGTGACAATAATCGGGATACTTACCGGTGATGACCATAGTTTGAGGAGTTCATGTATTCACTATATGCTAATGCTTTGTTCCGGTACTCTATTAAAAGGAGGCCTTAATATCCCATAGTTTCCATTAGGACCCCGCTGCCACAGGAGGGTAGGACAAAAGATGTCATGCAAGTTCTTTTCCATAAGCACGTATGACTATATTCGGAATACATGCCTACATTACATTGATGAATTGGAGCTAGTTCTGTGTCACCCTATGTTATGATTGTTACATGATGAACTGCATCCGGCATAATTCTCCATCACCGATCCATTGCCTACGAGCTTTCCACATATTGTTCTTCGCTTATTTACTTTTCCGTTGCTATTGCTATCATCACAACAAAATACCAAAAACATTACTTTTGCTACCATTACCACTACTATCATATTCCTTTGCTACTAAATACTTTGCTGCAGATATTATGTTTCCAGGTGTGGTTGAATTAACAACTCAGCTGCTAATACTTAAGAATATTCTTTGGCTCCCCTTTGAGCAAAAGGTAACATTAGTAAAAGTAGTGTTTTTGGTATTTTGTAGTGATGATAGCAATAGCAACGGGAAAGTAAATAAGCGAAGAACAATATATGGAAAGCTCGGAGGCAATGGATCAGTGATGGAGAATTATGCTGGATGCGGTTCATCATGTAACAGTCATAACCTAGGGTGACACAGAACTAGCTCCAGTTCATTGATATAATGTAGGCATGTATTCCGAACATAGTCATACATGCTTATGGAAAAGAACTTGCATGACTTATTTTGTCCTACCCTCCCGTGGTAGCGGGGTCCTTACGAAAACTAAGAGATATTAAGGCCTCCTTTTAATAGAGTACCGGAACAAAGCATTAGCACATAGTGAATACATGAACTCCTTAAACTATGGTCATCACCGGTAAGTATCCCGATTATTATCACTTCGGGGTTAACGGATAGTAACACATAATAGGTGACTATAGACTTGCAAGATAGGATCAAGAACACTCATATATTGATGAAAACACAATAGGTTCAGATCTGAAATCATGGCACTCAGGCCCTAGTGACAAGCATTAAGCATAGCAAAGTCATAGCAACATCGATCTTAGAACATAGTGGATACTAGGGATCAAACCCTAACAAAACTATCTCGATTACATGATAGATCCCATCCAACCATCACCGTCCAGCAAGCCTACGACAGAATTACTCACGCACGGTAGTGAGCATCATGAAATTGGTGATGGAGGATGGTTGATGATGACGATGGCGACGGATTCCCCTCTCCGGAGCCCCGAACGGACTCCAGATCAGCCCTTCCAAGAGGTTTTAGGGCTTGGAGGCGGCTCTGTATCGTAAAACGCGATGAATCCTTCTCTCCGATTTTTTTCTCCCCGAAAGCAAATATATAGAATTGGAGTTGAGGTCGGAGGAGCTCCAAGAGGCCCACGAGGTAGGGGGTGTGCCCTAGGGGGGCAGGCGCGCCCCCCACCCTCGTGGACAGGTGGTGGGCCCCCTAGGCTTCATCTTTTGCAAGGATTTTTTATTATTTCTGAATAGATGTTCCGTGAAGTTTCAGGTCATTCCGAGAACTTTTGTTTCTGCACATAAATAACACCATAGCAATTCTGCTGAAAACAGCGTCAGTCCGGGTTAGTTTCATTCAAATCATGCAAGTTAGAGTCCAAAACAAGGGCAAAAGTGTTTGGAAAAGTAGATACGTTGGAGACGTATCAACTCCCCAAGCTTAAACCTTTGCTTATCCTCGAGCAATTCAGTTGACAAACTGAAAGTGATAAAGAAAAACTTTTACAAACTCTGTTTGCTCTTGTTGTTGTAAATATGTAAAGCCAACATTCAAGTTTTCAGCAAAGATTATAACTAACCACATTCGCAATAACGCTTAGGTTCAAGTTTACTCATATCAATAGCATAATCAACTAGCGAGCAATAATAATAAATCTCGGATGACAACACTTCCTCAAAACAATCATAATATGATATAACAAGATGGTATCTCGCTAGCCCTTTCCGAGACTGCAAAACATAAATGCAGAGCACCATTAAAGACCAAGGACTGACTAGACATTGTAATTCATGGTAAAAGAGATCCAGTCAAGTCATACTCAATGTAAACTAACGGTAATGAATGCAAAATGACAGCAGTGCTCTCCAACTGGTGCTTTTTAATAAGAGGGTGATGACTCATCATAAAAGTAAATAGATAGGCCCTTCGCAGAGGGAAGCATGGATTTGTAGAGGTGCCAGAGCTCGGTTTTGAAATAGAGGTGAATAATATTTTGAGCGGTATACTTTCATTGTCAACATAACAACCAAGAGATGGCGATATCTTTCATGCTACACACATTATAGGCGGTTCCCAAACAGAATGGTAAAGTTTATACTCCCCCTTCCACCAAGAGGCATCAATCCATGGCTTGCTCGAAACAACGAGTGCCTCCAACTAACAAGAGTCCTAGGGGGAGTTTTGTTTGCAATTATTTTGATTTAGTTTGCATGAAGCATGGGACTGGGCATCCCGGTGACCAGCCATTTATCTCGTGAGTGAGGAGCGGAGTCCACTCTTCTTGAGAATAACCCGCCTAACATGGAAGATACAGACATGCCTAGTTGATACATGAGCTATTCAAGCATACAAAACAGGATATTTATTTGAAGGTTTAGAGTTTGGCACATACAAATTTACTTGGAACGGCAGGTAGATACCGTATTTAGGTAGGTATTGTGGACTCATGTGGAATAACTTTGGGGTTTAAGGGATTGGATGCACAAGTAGTATTCCCGCTTAGTACAGGTGAAGGCTAGCAAAAGACTGGGAAGGGACCAGCTAGAGAGCGACAACAGTCATGAACATGCATTAAAATTAATCAACACCGAATGCAAGCATGAGTAGGATATAATCCACCATGAACATAAATATCGTGAAGGCTATGTTGATTTTGTTTCAACTACATGCGTGAACATGTGCCAAGATGATACGTCTCCAACATATCTACTTTTCCAAACACTTTTGCCCTTGTTTTGGACTCTAACTTGCATGATTTGAATGGAACTAACCCGGACTGACGTTGTTTTCAGCAGAATTACCATGGTGTTATTTATGTGCAGGAGCAAATGTTCTCGGAATGACCTGAAACTTCACGGAGCCACTTTTCAGAAAATAAGAAAAATACCTGCAAAAGATGAAGGCCAGGGGGCCCACCACCTTGCCACGAGGGTGGGGGCGCGCCCCCTACCTCGTGGGCCCCCTGTTGCCTCTCCGACTCCAACTCCACCTCCATATATTGAGTTTCGGGGAGAAAAAAATCAGGGAGAAGAAATCATCGCGTTTTACGATACAGAGCCGCCACCAAGCCCTAAAACCTCTCGGGACGGCTGATCTGGAGTCCGTTCGGGGCTCCGGAGAGGGGAATCCGTCGCCATCGTCATCATCAACCATCCTCCATCACCAATTTCATGATGCTCACCTCCGTGCGTGAGTAATTCCATCGTAGGCTTGCTGGACGGTGATGGGTTGGATGAGATCTATCATGAAATCGAGTTAGTTTTGTTAGGGTTTGATCCCTAGTATCCACTATGTTCTGAGATTGATGTTGCTATGACTTTGCTATGCCTAATGCTTGTCACTAGGGCCCGAGTGCCATGATTTCAGATCTGAACCTATTATGTTTTCATCAATATATGAGAGTTCTTGATCCTATCTTGCAAGTCTATAGTCACCTATTATGTGTTATGATCCGTTGACCCCGAAGTGACAATAATCGGGATACTTACCGGTGATGACCATAGTTTGAGGAGTTCATGTATTCACTCTGTGCTAATGCTTTGTTCCGGTACTGTATTAAAAGGAGGCATTAATATCCCTTAGTTTCCATTAGGACCCCGCTGCCACGGGAGGGTAGGACAAAAGATGTCATGCAAGTTCTTTTCCATAAGCACGTATGACTATATTCGGAATACATGCCTACATTACATTGATGAATTGGAGCTTGTTCTGTGTCACCCTATGTTATGATTGTTACATGATGAACCGCATCCGGCATAATTCTCCATCACCGATCCATTGCCTACGAGCTTTCCATATATTGTTCTTCGCTTATTTACTTTTCCGTTGCTATTTCTATCATCACTACAAAATACCAAAAACATTACTTTTGCTACCATTACCACTACTATCATATTACTTTGCTACTAAATACTTTGCTGCAGATATTATGTTTCCAGGTGTGGTTGAATTGACAACTCAGCTGCTAATACTTGAGAATATACTTTTATATCCTTAAAATATTTCCGTTATCATTAAAGGGTGATGCTAAGATATGGTTTAATTCTCTTGATCCTGGTTGTGTGCGTAGTCCCTAGGATATGATTTATAACTTCTCTGCTAAATATTTCCCTGCTCATAAGAAACAAACTGCTTTAAGGGATATATATAATTTTGTTCAAATTGAAGAAGAGAGTCTCCCACAAGCTTGGGGGAGGCTTCTCCAATTACTTAATGCTTGCCTGATCATCCTCTTAAGAAAAATGAAATACTTGATATATTTTATAATGGACTAACCGATGCCTCTAGAGATTACCTGGATAGTTGTGCTGGTTCTGTTTTCAGGGAAAGAACACCGGATGAAGCTGAAATTCTATTGAACAATATGTTGACAAATGAAAATAATTGGACACATCCGGAGCCAATTCCTGAGCCTATTCCTAAACCAACTCCGAAGAAGAGGGGTATTCTATTTCTTAGTCCTGAAGATATGCAAGAGGCAAAGAAATCTATGAAAGAAAAAGGTATTAAAGCTGAAGATGTTAAGAATTTACCTCCTATTGAAGAAATACATGGTCTTAATTTACCGCTTGTTGAAGAAACATATAATCCAAATCCTTCTCCTATTGAAGAAACTCATGGTCTTGATAACCCGACACAGGTAGTAAAGGTAAATTCTCTCTATAGATATGATAAAGCTGAAATCCCATTTACTAAGTTTGCTAGCCCATGCTTAGATGAGTTTGATAAATTTATGGCTAAGCAAGAAGATTTTAATGCTTATTTTGGTAGACAATTGAAATACAATTCAAATATGCTTGAACACTTGGGTGATTATATGGCTAATGTCAAAGGTGAAGTGAAACTTATTAGTAAACATGCTTCTATGGTTACCACTCAAGTAGAACAAGTAATTAAAGCTCAAAATGATTTGCTCAATGAATTGAATAGTAAGAACAATGATAATGCTGTTAGAGTGGCTACTAGAACTGGTAGAATGACTCAGGAACCTTTGTATCCTGAAGGCCACCCTAAGAGAATTGAGCAAGATTCTCAGAGAAATAATATAGATGCACCTAGTCCTTCTAAAAGGAAGAAAAAGAAAAATGATAGGACTTTGCATGCTTCTAGTGAACCTGTTATTGAACCACCTGAGAATCCAAATGATATTTCTATTTCTGATGCTGAAACTCAACTTGGTAATGAACCTGAAACTAGTGATAATGTTAATGATGATGCTCAACCTAGTAATGATAATGATATAGAAATTGAACCTGCCGTTGATCTTGATAACCCACAATCAAAGAACCAATGTTATGATAAGAAAGATTTTGTTGCTAGGAAACATGGTAAAGAAAGAGAGCCTTGGGTTCAGAAACCCATGCCTTTTCCTCCCAAGACATCCAAGAAAAAGGATGATGAGGATTTTGAGCGCTTTGCTGAAATGATTAGACCTATCTTTTTGCGTATGCAATTAACCGATATGCTCAAAACCAATCCTTATGCTAAGTACATGAAAGATATTATTACAAATAAAAGAAAGATACCGGAAGCTTAAATTTCCACCATGCTTGCTATTATACTTTTAAGGGTGGAATACCAAAGAAACTTGGAGATCCAAGAGTACCCACTATACCATGCTCCATTAAAAGAAATCATGTTAAAACTGCTTTATGTGATCTTGGAGCCGGTGTTAGTGTTATGCCTCTCTCTTTATCGTAGACTTCACTTGAATAAGTTGACACCTACTGAAATATCTTTGCAAATGGCTGATAAATCAACTGCTATACCTGTCGGTATTTGTGAGGATGTGCCTGTTGTAGTTGCAAACGTTACTATTTTAACGGACTTTGTTATTCTTGATATTCCCGAGGACGATAGTATGTCTATTATTCTTGGAAGACCCTTTTTGAATACTGCAGGGGCTGTTATTTATTGCACTAAAGGCAATGTCACTTTTCATGTTAATGGTAATGAGCACACGGTACACTTTCCGAGGAAACAACCTCAAGTTCATAGTATCAACTCTATTGGAAAAATTCCATCGATTATATTTGGAGGTTTTGAATTTCCTCTTCCTACTGTCAAGAAGAAATATGATATTCTTATTATTGGGGATGTGCATATCCCCGTTGAGGTAACATAGTATTATTCGAAATTTCTCCGGTTCCATGTTATTCGGAATGAGTTCGTTAACAAGACTTGATCAACCTTGTTAGAGGATTCCTTTTGATGATCATGAGATGGATGAAACTAGAAGGCACAACCTTTTGTACCCCAATTTACTTTCTGTTATTTATATTAAATAAAATGAAAATAAATATTTTTCTGTCCGTTATCTGATTATCCGTGCAATATAAAAATACCTCGAAAATAAAAGTTCTCCAAATGCCTTGAAATTTAAATAAGATTTTTTTCCAGAATATTTGAGAATATTTGGCACTGAGAACACAGCAGGGGGGTCAACCACCTGCCCACGAGGGTGGAGGGCGCGCCCTACCCCCTGGGCGCGCCCCCTGCCTCGTGCGCCTATGGTGGCCCTCCTCCACTTATTCCTGCACCCACACACTTCATCTTCCTCCCCCAAACACGAGTATCCAGCTCAAACCCGAGTCCAAGCTCATTTTGCTGCTATTTTCGATCTCCTTGCTCAAAGCACCTCTCACAAAACTGCTTGGGGAGATTGTTCCTTGGCATGTGACTCCTCCATTGGTCCAATTAGATTTTGTTCTAGTGATTTATTCATTGCAATTTTTTGCTGCTTAGGTGACCCTGTTCTTGAGCTTGCATGTCAAATTTATATGCTCAAAAGTAGTTTTGATGCATGATATAGGCCCTAGTGTTGGGGAACGTAGTAATTTCAAAAAATTTCCTACGCACACGCAAGATCATGGTGATGCATAGCAACGAGAGGGGACAGTGTTGTCTACGTACCCTCATAGACCGGAAGCGGAAGCGTTAGCACAACGCGGTTGATGTAGTCGTACGTCTTCACGGCCCGACCGATCAAGCACCGAAACTACGACACCTCCGAGTTCTAGCACACGTTCAGCTCGATGACGATCCCCGGACTCCGATCCAGCAGAATGTCGGGGAAGAGTTCTGTCAGCACGATGGCGTGGTGACGATCTTGATGTTCTACCATCGCAGGGCTTCTCCTAAGCATCGCTACAATATTATTGAGGATTATGGTGGAGGAGGGCACCACACACGGCTAATAGATCTCAAGGATCAATTGTTGTGTCTCTGGGGTGCCCCCTGCCCCCCGTATATAAAGGAGTGGAGGAGGGGGCCGGCCAAGGAGGGTGGCGCGCCCAAGGGGGGAGTCCAACTCCCACCGGGAGTAGGACTCCCCTTTTTCCTATTAGGAGTAGGAGAGGGAAGGAAGAGGAAGGAGGGAGGAAGGAAAGGGGGGCCGACCCCCCTCCCAATTCGGATTGGGCTTGGGGGGGGGCGCCCCCTCCCTTGCTCCTTTCCCCTCCTTTTCACTAAGGCCCAATAAGGCCCATATACCTCCCGGGGGGTTCCGATAACCTCTCGGTGATCCGGTATTGTCCCAATCTTACCCGGAACCTTTTAGGTGTCCAAATATAGTCGTCCAATATATCGATCTTTATGTCTCGACCATTTCGAGACTCCTCCTCAAGTCCGTGATCAAATCCGGGACTCCGAACAACCTTCGGTACATCAAAATATATAAACTCACAATGAAACTGTCATCGTAACGTTAAGCATGCGGACCCTACGGGTTCGAGAACAATGTAGACATGACCGAGACACGTCTCCGGTCAATAACCAATAGCGGAACCTAGATGCTCATATTGGCTCCTACATATTCTACGAAGATCTTTATCGGTCAGACCGCATAACAACATATGTTGTTCCCTTTGTCATCGGTATGTTACTTGCCCGAGATTCGATCGTCGGTATCTCAATACCTAGTTCAATCTTATTACCGGAAAGTCTCTTTACTCGTTCCATAATACATCATCTTGCAACTAACTTATTAGTTGCATTACTTGCAAGGCTTAAGTGATGTGTATTACCGAGAGGGCCCAGAGATACCTCTCCGACAATCGAAGCGACAAATCCTAATCTCGAAATACGCCAACCCAACATGTACCTTTGGAGACACCTGTAGAGCACCTTTATAATCACCCAGTTACGTTGTGACATTTGGTAGCACACAAAGTGTTCCTCCGGTAAACGGGATTTGCATAATCTCATAGTCATAGGAACATGTATAAGTCATGAAGAAAGCAATAGCTACATACTAAACGATCGGGTGCTAAGCTAATGGAATGGGTCATGTCAATCACATCATTCTCCTAATTATGTGATCCCGTTAATCAAATGACAACTCATGTCTATGGTTAGGAAACATAACCATCTTTGATCAACGAGCTAGTCAAGTAGAGGCATACTAGTGACACTCTGTTTGTCTATGTATTCACACATGTATTATGTTTCCGGTTAATACAATTCTAGCATGAATAATAAACATTTGTTATGATATAAGGAAATAAATAATAACTTTATTATTGCCTCTAGGGCATATTTCCTTTAGTCTCCCACTTGCACTAGAGTCAATAATCTAGTTCACATTGCCATGTGATTTAATACCAATAGTTCACATCACCATGTGATTAATACCCATAGTTCACATTGACATGTGACCAACACCCAAAGGGTTTACTAGAGTCAATAATCTAGTTCACATCACTATGTGATTAACACCCAAAGAGTACTGAGGTGTGATCATGTTTTGCTTGTGAGAGAAGTTTAGTCAACGGGTCTGCCACATTCAGATCCGTAAGTATTTTGCAAATTTCTATGTCAACAATGCTATGCACAGAGATACTCTAGCTAATTGCTCCCACTTTCAATATGTATCCAGATTGAGATTTAGAGTCATCTGGATCAGTGTCAAAATTTGCATCGACGTAACCCTTTACGATGAACCTTTTGTCACTTCCATAATCGAGAAACATATCCTTATTCCACTAAGGATAATTTTGACCAATGTCCAGTGATCTACTCCTAGATCACTATTGTACTCCTTTGCCAAACTCAGGGCAGGGTATACAATAGGTCTAGTGCACAGCATGGCATACTTTATAGAACCTATGGCTGAGGCATAGGGAATGACTTTCATTCTATCTCTATTTTCTGCCGTGGTCGGGTTTTGAGTCTTACTCAACTTCACACCTTGTAACATAGGCAAGAACTCCTTCTTTGACTGTTCCATTTTGAACTACTTCAAAATCTTGTCATGGTATGTACTCATTGAAAAACTTATCAAGCGTCTTGATCTATCTCTATAGATCTTGATGCTCAATATGTAAGCAGCTTCACCGAGGTCTTTCTTTGAAAAAACTCCTTTCAAACATTCCTTTATGCTTTGCAGAATAATTCTACATCATCTCCGATCAACAATATGTCATACATATACTTATCACAAATGTTGCAGTGCTCCCACTCACTTTCTTGTAAATACAGGCTTCACCACAAGTCTATATAAAACTATATGCTTTGATCAACTTATCAAAGCGTATATTCCAACTCCGAGATGCTTGCACCAGTCCATAAATGGATCGCTGGAGCTTGCACACTTTGTTAGCTCCCTTTGGATCGACAAAACCTTCCGGTTGCATCATATACAACTCTTCTTCCAGAAATCCATTCAGGAATGCAGTTTTGACATCCATCTGCCAAATTTCATAATCATAAAAAGCGGCAATTGCTAACATGATTCGGACAGACTTAAGCATAGATACGAGTGAGAAACTCTCATCGTAGTCAACATCTTGAACTTGTAGAAAACCTTTTTGCGACAATTCTAGCTTTGTAGATGGTAACACTACTATCAGCGTCCGTCTTCCTCTTGAAGATCCATTTAATCTCAATGGCTCGCCGATCTTTGGGCAAGTCAATCAAAGTCCATACTTTGTTCTTATACATGGATCTCATCTCAGATTTCATGGCCTCAAGCCATTTCGCGGAATCTGGGCTCATCATCGCTTCCTCATAGTTCGTAGGTTCGTCATGGTCAAGTAACATGACCTCCAGAATAGGATTACCATACCACTCTGGTGCAGATCTCACTCTGGTTTACCTACGAGGTTCGGTAGTAACTTGATCTGAAGTTACATGATCATCATCATTAGCTTCCTCACTAATTGATGTAGTAGTCACAGGAACAGATTTCTATGATGAACTACTTTCCAATAAGGGAGCAGGTACAGTTACCTCATCAAGTTCTACTTTGCTCCCACTCACTTCTTTCGAGAGAAACTCCTTCTCTAGAAAGGATCCATTCTCAGCAATGAATAACATGCCTTCGGATCTGTGATAGAAGGTGTACCCAACATTTTCTATTGGGTATCCTATGAAGATGCACTACTCCGATTTGGGTTTGAGCTTATCAAGTTGAAACTTTTTCACATAAGCATTGCAACCTCAAACTTTAAGAAACGACAGCTTAGGTTTCTCGCCAAACCACAGTTCATACGGCGTCGTCTCAACGGATTTAGATGGTGCCCTATTTAACGTGAATGTAGTTGTCTCTAATGCATAACCCCAAAACGATAGTGGTAATCGGTAAGAGACATCATAGATCGCACCATATCTAATAAAGCACGGTTACGACGTTCGGACACACCATTACACTATGGTGTTCCAGGTGGCGTGAGTAGTGAAACTATTTCACATTGTTTTAACTGAAGGCCAAACTCGTAACTCAAACATTTTACTTCTGCGATCATATCGTAGAAACTTTTATTTTTGTTATAATGATTCTCCACTTCACTCTGAAATTCTTTGAACTTTTCAAATGTTTCAGACTTGTGTTTCATCAAGTAGATATACTCATATCTGCTCAAATCATCTGTGAAGATCAGAAAATAATGATACCTGCCGCGAGCCTCAATATTCATCGGACCACATACATCAGTATGTATGATTTCCAACAAATCTGTTGCTCACTCCATTGTTCCGGAGAACGGATTCTTAGTCATCTTGCCCATGAGGCATGGTTCGCAAGCATCAAGTGATTCCAAAAGTCCATCAGCATGGAGTTTCTTCATGCGCTTTACACCAATATGACCTAAACGGCAGTGCCACAAATAAGGTGCACTATCATTATTAACTTTGCATCTTTTGGTTTCAATATTATGAATATGTGTATCACTACGATCGAGATCCAATGAACCATTTTCATTGGGTGTGTAACCATATAAGGTTTTATTCTTGTAA
Source organism: Triticum dicoccoides (assembly GCF_002162155.2). NCBI lineage: Eukaryota > Viridiplantae > Streptophyta > Magnoliopsida > Poales > Poaceae > Triticum > Triticum dicoccoides. The sequence goes on along the minus strand of NC_041388.1, from coordinate 349,694,625 downwards.
ACAGAACAACAATTTATTATCTTACTTAAATGAATAATCATATTGCAATAAACATGATCAAATTATATTCATGCTCAACGCAAACACCAAATAACACTTATTTAGGTTCAACACTAATCCCGAAAGTATAGGGAGTGTGCGATGATGATCATACCAATCTTGGAACAACTTCCAACACACATCGTCACTTCACCCTTAACTAGTCTCTGTTCATTCTGCAACTCCCGTTTCGAGTTACTATTCTTAGCAACTTGAACCAGTATCAAATACCGAGGGGTTGCTACGAACACTAGTAAAATACACATCAATAATCTGTATATCAAATATACCTTTGTTCACTTTGCCATCCTTCTTATCCGCCAAATACTTGGGGCAGTTCCGCTTCCAGTGACCAGTCCCTTTGCAGTAGAAGCACTTAGTCTCGGGCTTAGGACCAGACTTGGGCTTCTTCACTTGAGCAGCAACTTGCTTTCCGTTCTTCTTGAAGTTCCCTTTCTTTACCTTTGCCCTTTTCTTGAAACTAGTGGTCTTGTTAATCATCAACACTTGATGCTCTTTCTTGATTTCTACCTTCATCGATTTCATCATCATGAAAAGCTCAGGAATCGTTTTCGTCATCCCTTGCATACTATAGTTCGTCACGAAGTTCTACTAACTTGGTGATGGTGACTAGAGAATTCTGTCAATCACTATTTTATCTGGAAGATTAACTCCCACTTGATTCAAGCGATTGTAGTATCCAGACAATCTGAGCACATGCTCACTGCTTGAGCTATTCTCCTCCATCTTTTAGCTATAGAACTTGTTGGAGACTTCATATCTCTCAACTCGGGTATTTGCTTGAAATATTAACTTCAACTCCTGGAACATCTCATATGTTCCATGACGTTCAAAACGTCTTTGAAGTCCCGATTCTAAGCCGTTAAGCATGGTGCACTAAACTATCAAGTAGTCATCATATTGAGCTAGCCAAACGTTCATAACATCTGCATCTGCTCCTGCAATAGGTTTGTCACCTAGCGGTGCATCAAGGACATAATTCTTCTGTGTAGCAATGAGGATAAACCTCAGATCAAGGATCCAATCCGCATCATTGCTACTAACATATTTCAACTTAGTTTTCTCTAGGAACATATCAAAAATAAAACAGGGGAGCTAAACGCGAGCTATTGATCTACAACATAGATATGCTAATACTACCAGGACTAAGTTCATGATAAATTTAAGTTCAATTAATCATATTACTTAAGAACTCCCACTTAGAAAGACATCCCTCTAATCTTCTAAGTGATCACGTGATCCAAATCAACTAAACCATAACCGATCATCATGTGAAATGGAGTAGCTTTCAATGGTGAACATCACTATGTTGAATCATATCTACTATATGATTCACGCTCGACCTTTTGATCTCAGTGTTCCGAGGCCATATCTGCATATGCTAGGCTCGTCAAGTTTAACCTGAGTATTCTGTGTGTGCAAAACTGGCTTACACCCGTTGTAGATGGACGTAGAGCTTATCACACCCGATCATCACGTGGTGTCTGGGCACGACGAACTTTGGCAATGGTGCATACTCAGGGAGAACACTTTTTATCTTGAAATTTAGTGAGAGATCATCTTATAATGCTACCGTCAATCAAAGCAAGATAAGATGCATAAAAGATAAACATCACATGCAATCAAAATATGTGACATGATATGGCCATCGTCATCTTGTGCCTTTGATCTCCATCTCCAAAGCATCGTCATGATTTCCATCGTCACCGGCATGACACCATGATCTCCATCATCTTGATCTATATCAATGTGTCGTCACATGGTCGTCTCGCCAACTATTGCTCTTGCAACTATTGCTATCGCATAGCGATAATGTAAAGCAAATATTTGGCACTTGCATCTTATGCAATAAAGAGACAGCCATAAGGCTTCTGCTAGTTGCCGATAACTTCAACAAAACATGATCATCTTATACAACAACTTATATCTCATCACGTCTTGACCATATCACATCACAACATGCCCTGCAAAAACAAGTTAGACGTCCTCTACTTTGTTGTCGCAAGTTTTATTTGGCTGCTACGGGCTTAGCAAGAACCGTTCTTACCTACGCATCAAAACCACAACAATAGTTTGTCAAGTTGGTGCTGTTTTAACCTTCGCAAGGACCGGGCGTAGCCACACTCGGTTCAACTAAAGTTGGAGAAACTGACACCCGCCAGCCACCTGTGTGCAAAGCACGTCGGTAGAACCAGTCTCGCGTAAGCGTACGCGTAATGTCGGTCTGGGCCGCTTCATCCAACAATACCGTCGAACCAAAGTATGACATGCTGGTAAGCAGTATGACTTATATCGCCCACAACTCACTTGTGTTCTACTCGTGCATAACATCAATGCATAAAACCTAGGCTCGGATGCCATTGTTGGGGAACGTAGTAATTTCAAAAAAAATCCTACGCACACGCAAGATCATGGTGATGCATAGCAACGAGAGGGGAGAGTGTTGTCTACGTAACCTCGTAGACTGGAAGCGGAAGCGTTAGCACAACGCGGTTGATGTAGTCATACGTCTTCATGGCCCGACCGATCAAGCACCGAAACTACGGCACCTCCAAGTTCTAGCACACGTTCAGCTCGATGACGATCCCCGGACTCCGATCCAGCAGAATGTCGAGGAAGAGTTCCGTCAGCACGACGGCGTGGTGACGATCTTGATGTTCTACCGTCGCAGGGCTTCGCCTAAGCACCGCTACAATATTATGGAGGATTATGGTGGAGGAGGGCACCGCACACGGCTAATAGATCTCAAGGATCAATTGTTGTGTCTCTGGGGTGCCCCCTGCCCCCCGTATATAGAGGAGTGGAGGAGGGGGCCGGCCAAGGAGGGTGGCGCGCCCAAGGGGGGAGTCCAACTCCCACCGGGAGTAGGACTCCCCTTTTTCCTATTAGGAGTAGGAGAGGGAAGGAAGAGGAAGGAGGGAGGAAGGAAAGGGGGGGCCGCCCCCCTCCTCCCAATTCGGATTGGGCTTGGGGGGGCGCCCCCTCCCTTGATCCTTTCCCCTCCTTTCCACTAAGGCCCAATAAGGCCCATATACCTCCCGAGGGGTTCCGATAACCTCCCGGTGATCCGGTATTGTCCCAATCTTACCCGGAACCTTTCCGGTGTCCAAATATAGCTGTCCAATATATCGATCTTTATGTCTCGACGAGACTCCTCGTCAAGTTCGTGATCAAATCCGGGACTCCGAACAACCTTCGGTACATCAAAATATATAAACTCATAATGAAACTGTCATCGTAACGTTAAGCGTGTGGACCCTACGGGTTCGAGAACAATGTAGACATGACCGAGACACGTCTCCGGTCAATAACCAATAGCGGAACCTGGATGCTCATATTGGCTCCTACATATTCTACGAAGATCTTTATCGGTCAGACCGCATAACAACATACGTTGTTCCCTTTGTCATCGGTATGTTACTTGCCCGAGATTCGATCGTCGGTATCTCAATACCTAGTTCAATCTCGTCACCGGCAAGTCTCTTTACTCGTTCCATAATACATCATCTTGCAACTAACTTATTAGTTGCATTGCTTGCAAGGCTTAAGTGATGTGTATTACCGAGAGGGCCCAGAGATACCTCTCCGACAATCGGAGCGACAAATCCTAATCTCGAAATACGCCAACCCAACATGTACCTTTGGAGACACCTGTAGAGCACCTTTATAATCACCGAGTTACGTTGTGACGTTTGGTAGCACACAAAGTGTTCCTCCAGTAAACGGGAGTTGCATAATCTCATAGTCATAGGAACATGTATAAGTCATGAAGAAAGCAATAGTAACATACTAAACGATCGGGTGCTAAGCTAATGGAATGGGTCATGTCAATCACATCATTCTCCTAGTGATGTGATCCCGTTAATCAAATGACAACTCATGTCTATGGTTAGGAAACATAACCATCTTTGATCAACGAGCTAGTCAAGTAGAGGCATACTAGTGACACTCTGTTTGTCTATGTATTCACACATGTATTATGTTTCCGGTTAATACAATTCTAGCATGAATAATAAACATTTATCATGATATAAGGAAATAAATAATAACTTTTTTATTTCCTCTAGGGCATATTTCCTTCACCTAGGCATGTGTAGGAGTAGTTGCTATCAATATTATCGAGTTTGGTTTACTTTTATTTTGAAGTTACTAAAAAAATTCAGAATTTTTCAGAGGAAGAAATATGCTTAGGAAAATGTTCCAAGGTGGTTCTTCAAGGAAGCAAGGACCCAGGCTTGCAATGTGTGATGGTGATGACGAGACACCAAGAAACACTCAAGTGCGTCCTTGTGAATGGCCCTCTGAGAACTTTATGGATCAAGCGGGAATTAAGGAAGAATTTAACGCATATTTGCGTAACGCTGATCTTGTGAGCTTCGAGGAAGAGAAGTGCAGCCAGTACCTTTGTGAGGAGGTTTTGAATTTTCAACTTCACGTAATTCTCCAACTGTCTTGTTTGATCTTTATAATAAATCTTACACTATGGACTTAGAGGATTTTAGCACTGCATGCAAACTTCCACAATGGGGTAGTATAAGGGATCCTCGCAAATCTGAATTTAGAGATTTTCTTGCTAGCATAACTGTGGGAGAATCTAGAGATATTACACAAGCTACCATAGGGAGCATTCACTTTCCTGCTATACATTATTTTGCTCTCTTCATAGGTAGATGCACCAATGGTAAAGATGAGGCATGTCACATGTGTGTCCCCAATCTCAGTATTCTTAGAAGTGCTGTGTTAGGAGACCAATCTTATAATTTGGGAGCCATTGTTGCACGTAGGTTGCATCTTAATAGATTTAATGGAGATTTCTTTGGAGGAATTTATGCAACCTGCATAGCTAATTTTCTTGGTATAGACATAAGCGAAGATGATATTGAATTACCACCTGCTTATCTAGATTTTAATACTATGGTTCACCACCAATTTCTCGAGAGGAACGAATCACCTCTCCAGTATCGACTAATCTTTGACAAACGTCGTGCTGTCCGTATTACTCTCCCTGCTCCTACCTTCTTGGATTATCTGGCAAGAGGAAGATATACTATCACCAGAGAGGAGGCAGATGAGTACGAGAGGAGAGAGGAGGCCGCTCATCACCACGCTGCAGCTCAGCAGGAGATAGCCGCTGCATTGCAGTACGACCCCAGCTACTATTATGGATATCCGCCAGGCCAGCCGTGGCCATAGACCAACTTAGGCCAAAAGCCTAAGCTTGGGGGAGTACGTATTACCCACCGACATTACATTTATGTCCACACACTCATTGCTAGATGTCGGTGCTCATACTTTTTCATTGTATCATCTATCTATACCTATACTAATTATAGACTTCCTACTAATTCTGACGTTAATTAGAAATTAGGAGCCGTCCATCTAATGGGACCAGGTTATTACGACCTAGATTAACTCATAAAAGTTACATAAATTCTGATGTCAATTAGAAATTAGGAGCCGTCCATCTAATGGGACCAAGTTATTACGGTCTAGATTAACTCATAAAAGTTGCGGAAAAAATCTAAAAGAGATGCCCGTAAAATATCAACCTCCGCCTTTTTCCCATAAAAATACCCTAGAAGCAAACCCTATTCTCTTGCTCAATCTCTGACCTCCCTCCTCTTTCACGTCTCTGTTCATATTCTCATGGAAAAGAGATCCACGTCTCTCTCAATTTGGAGCAATAAAGTTGGTCATGGATCCCTCTCTCAATGGCTCACGTCTCCCTCTCCCAAACCCCCATCTCTCTCTTCCTATCCACATGGAAACAGATCTATGTCTCTCCCAATTGCAACAAGTTAGGGCATGGATCTTCTGTCTCTCCGAATTGCAACAAGGTAGTTAGGGCGTGGATCTTCTGCGATCCTCTCCACATGGAAACAGATCGTGTCTCTCCCAAATTGCTGCAAGGAAGTTATGACATGCTTCTCTAATTTATGGCATGGACCTTTTGCGCTCCCGTCTACATGGAAACAGATCATGTCTGTCCCAAATTACAGCAACCAAGTTATGGCATGGATCTCCTGCGCTCATGCAGCTTATTACAATTTTTTCCCTCATCTAGATCAGGTTCGTCTTCTCAGTCCGCACACTGATTTTTTTTAATTCTTTTTGTCGGTTTGGATCTAATTCTTTTCGTCGTGTCCTTTAATAGTGCAGTCTAGGGATTCAATTTCCTTTATCGTGCATCTACTTGAAGCAGATGATAGCGATGGCAAAATTAAATCAGTTTTCTCTATCCCTCCAAAAACAGGAAATAGATCTTTCTTCGGCGTACAGAAAAGAAACATGCACCATATATGTAGAAAAAGATACGTCCAAGTACAATGTCAATCCTTCCTGTACGGGTGGATCTCTATTTTCTCTACTAATTAAGCCTAACTTGGTCATTGACTCTCTCTGTGATTGGGCTTCCCAATCATAGTTTTCTTAATCCCTCAACCAAGGGAGGCAGGGTGGGGGATATGGAGAAGGACGGAGCTCCTGCTGTCGGTGGATGTTTGCCATGTTGTGCCATGGAGAGAAGGTAATCTTGAAGAACAATTATCTCACCAAGAAATTGACCATCCATGTTCCTTGCTGGCAGCATGACAAGACCTTGCCACGGTTGATGACTTCAACAAGGACGATTTTGATCATAAGCTAAGTAAACCCCTCAGCGCAATAGCAGGGTAAGCATGAACACTATGATATGTCCAAAACAAATAAAAGAATCATGTTATGTTAGATATATAACATTATGATCGAGTGTTCCTGAATTGTAGTATTAATTTTTCTAAGAGCTTCTAGGCCACGACGGCTTATGGATCCAAGGAGTAGATGCATTGGCTGCAGTTTGAAGCCAACGACTGCCAATTTTCTAAATGTCACCATCTTTGTTTTGTTTTATCTTATAAGTTGGAAATTTGATAACATGTGTTTGATGTTTTTCCTTCAAATCAGACTAATTGTAAGTCCTTCTAGGGCTGATGGTACCCAACATTACTATCTTCCAGAATTTAGGTCGGATGGGGTCTTCCCTTTTCACATGTGTGCATTCAGCTAAATTGCCATCTAATTGCTGCCATTAATCACAAATGGTCAGACTCATTGAGGGATCCATCACCTCCAAATTTAAGTGGATTTGGAAAGCTCACATCCCCCTAAGATTAAAGTGTTTCTCTGGCAAGCCTCTCGTGGGCGTCTACCTACGGGTGACCAAATTCGTAAACGTAATGGTCTGGGTTCTGACTGTTGTGTCCTATGTGGGATGAGAGAAGATACACCTCATATTTTCTTTAACTGTGTCCTGGCTAAACTGTTTTGGTGTTGTATCAGATCATGGTTGCATGTCTCCTGGGCTCCGACCTCCTTTGCGGACTTACGTGCCTTGGCTAATTCTTTGGTTGGGGCCTAGAGGAGATTATTTTGGGTCGGCTTTGCTGCCATGTGGTGGTCCTTATGGACGACAAGGAGTAAATTTACTATCGAACATGTTTTTCCTGCTAAGCCTGCTGATTGCTTATTTAAGACTTGTATATTTCTGCAGCAGTGGAGATTATTGACTAAGGAGGAGGACAGGGATGCATTTGACGCCATGTTGGCCAAGATCCGAAATTCTGCTATCTCCATCCTTCCAATCCAAGCGGGCCCGTAGACGTTGCGGCGTTGCTATGTTATCTTATCCTCTTCTGGCCTGCGTGCTGTGTACTGGCCTGGGAGCCATGTACTTAGACATCCTTCTTCGTGTTCTGGCGTGATACTTTGGTGATTGTGTGCTGGTTGTTTGGGTCTTTGTTAACTCTGCCTGGTGGCTTTATTTATAAAGTCGAGCTATGGCCTTTTCTCTAAAAATTAATCACAAATGGAAGTGCAGTCTGAAAGTTGTGGTACTTGATTTCAAAACAAAATAAAAACCATATGATGCTCCAACACAGTATCTTCTAATTTCTAAGTTCGACTTACAACGATGCACTTCGAAATTTACATTTATGCTATGCACGCATGTAGGTACACTGGAGCATAATTCTATCATCTACCTATGGAGGAATATCCAACATGGATGCTCTTAAGAGTACCCGTATGTAGCCTTTTAATTTTTGTAACATGCACTCACTACTACCTGCTTTTATGCACTTGATCTGATGTTTTGACATGTATACTTAAATTTGTTATTTGTTCAAATTTTCCTCACATTTTGCTCAAGTAAAACATGTGTATGTTCAGTTTGTCTTCTTAATTTCTTGACCAATTTGTCAATGAGGCTAAATACCTACGGTTATTTCATGCCTATTGTCCTTTGAGATTGTTAAAATAACTTCCCCGAGATATGTGAACTGATGCTCCTGCTACTTTCGGACATTATATTATTCAGACTTCTATAAATATGTTCCCAACTGCGTATTTGCTTAGCTTATGGATTTTATTTCTTCCAACTTTATAAATTCACAAAGGATTAAAACAAGTCTGCTGAGTTGTTGGATTAAGTACATGTACGTCAAAACTTATGGTTCGAAACTTATGGCTTTTCAAGACTATTTGTCCCTCTTTTGCTCCTCTAATATATATTGTCCCTTTATGTTGGATAACCATTCACTTCTATGCTAATTTTCTCGAGACAGTGAAGATTTTTTTACTACTCATGTATAGATATAAATTTTAATGGTCTTCACAATTCTATCAGTCAATAGAGACTTGAAGAAAATCTGGTCGATATAATATATACATTTTTCCTCACATATGTTGCAAAGAGTATTTTAAGTATATTTACATACTCTTTTTTATTTCTATGCATGGACAATATATATTAGGCACAGGACATGCTCACTACTGGAATTCCAAATTTTGATGAGTGCCAAATGCACTCGGCAAAGGCCAAAAAAGAACACGGCAGCACTGAGAAAACACGACTATGCTGCATGCCTGCCAGCAATGTTTATTTTGTTGTGTTCTTTTCCACATGCACTTACTAGACAACTGCAAAAAACTTTGCCAAGTGCAGAACACAGTAACTCGGCAAACAAATGATAGAGACTGAATGACGAGACATGGCGCATCTGGGTAGCTCTACTATGACCAAGTTTAACATAGTTTTGTTGTTTTCCGCACTCGGCAAAACTATGATCCAGAAGAGCTACCCAGATGTGCCATGTGTCATGTTTAGGCAAAGGGGTCTTAGAGACGAGACATCTAGCCAAACGGTGATTCTGAATGTCCATGTTGGTCGATTGCTCGCTTCATGCTAATATTTGATGTGTTTTCTGCAATTAAAAACCCCCAGGCAGGATGTTTTGAAAATCTGCGCCTGTTTCTGTATCATTTCAAGGATGAGCACATGGTCTATATTGTGCTAAAGGAAGCCTATGAACAAGCATCTTTAGGAATGAGATGGAGAAGATGGTTTCCAAGAAAGGGAAAAGCTGGGAAGTAAAACACGATTACTTTAGGATGATGTGAAAGCAGATTTTCTTTCAACAATAGGTGGGTTCTTAAGATAATGACAGGTTAACAGCGCAAGAGCTATGATAAGTCCTAACATGGTTGTTGGAAGATATATTTGTACAATAACAGGCATGCATATGCAGCTGTAGTTAATATGAAATTAAAAAGAGTTTATATGAGATATTTAATTTCTGTGGCTGAATGAAAATTGCTGACAAATTTCTGTAAGGTAGTAGCCCAATAGATTGTACAAATATGGATGCATGCACGTGATGATAGACACTATCATGTCATATCTCGAATTAAGTGTATGTTATGCATTATGTTTTGATTAATTCTGAAGCGTCCAGTTTAACATATTATGTCTCAGACATTTGGAGAGGTATCAGATAGAAGAGTGTGTCCTTAATTCTGGGTTACCATCATGGTATGTAAGTTGAGCGGAAAAAAATTATGGCCTTAATTCTGGGAAATCCTCAAGGTACGTAAGGTGAGTCATATTAATAGATATTGTTTAAATAGATACTGTTGTCAAGACCCTCAATAGCATCTTTCAGACGAGTGCCACTTTGTATGGGATAAGAGACGCTTGCTCCATGTATATAATAACTTGGAACTCCTGTTTGGAGCATGTACTGAATTATTGGTTCATCCATCTAAATGATTTTGCAAAAAAGGGCATGTTTGTTTGGCCGAATTTCAATTCTTAAATGCATCATCCTATGTTTCGACAAAGATTTTTGCGGGTTGTAGGACAAAATGGGACATCCAATGTCTCACATGTTTCTATACATATCCAATGGTATCCTCAATAAATATCTGGTACTATCTTCAATCCACTATTTCCCACCATTTAAAGACTGAACGCTATGTCATTCCTACTTATGCTCTTTTATGGTTGATCGTGCTCTGTATAGATCATGCAAATATAAAAGGCCCTATTCTTCTTTATCGATAGTGTATTACGGATTTAATGATTATTTGTATCATTTAGTGAATAAAAATACAAAGTGAGAGAATGTTTATTTCATCGTGTAAATAATTTAGAAATTTGAGTGATTGGTACAAGATACAGCTGAAAATTCCTTCTCTCTATCAAAACCGCATTATTCAAGACAAAAACAGACAATAACACTGATCTAAAAAATAATGTTATGTACCGACCAGACCTCAAACAGTCTGATCTCTGTGCTCCGGTGTCATCCCTGGATCAGTAATGCTGACACCACACAGTACTCGGAGGATTTATAGCAGAGTAGCAATCACACACTTATTACATCGAGTGTCTCAAAAGAGAACTTATTACAATAAATATGGCTTAAGGCCATCTAATAACGATAACAGCGGAAGGTTTGGAAGATAAGTGAGTCCATCAACTCCAATGGCATCACTGAGTATAGAACCACGACCTAAAACTCCTTAAACGTCGTCTGAAAAGTCTGCAACATTAACGTTGCAGCCCGAAAACGGGTCAGCACATGGAATATGCTGGCAATGTAACACATAGAGAGTAATGGAATGAAACCGCTATACTATATGCATATTTGGCTGGTGGAAAGCTCTATGGTTACAGTTTTTGCGTAAAGCCATTTTTTCCCTACTTCAAAGGAATAAATTTATGTAACTAACATGGTAGTTGTTAAACATTGAGAATGGTTGACAGCATTCTCAATCCCAATTAAGCATCATCATTAAACATAACCCAACAAAATTAATTTAGAGTAACATGTTGAGATTCACATGAAAATCCAGGTACTAGATACTCAAGATGTCCATAACCGGGGACATGGCTAATCATGATTAGTTTGTTACACTCTGCAGAGGTTTGCGCACTTTTCCCCACAAGACTCAATCGCCTTCGTTTGTTTTCTCGCACTACAGGGTGTTTGAGAAGACGGATGACCGAGACATAGTCTTTCAGAAGCGCTAGCACCTTACGATCGGGTAGACCGTACCACCTACATCCCCTACATCTGCTAGTCTACCACTGTAAGAGTTCGCACAACTTAGTCAACTATGATAGAGCCCATAATAGCTTGTGGCTGCACACGGAAGTTTCTAGTATGAATAGTCTTATGATCCCTTTGAGCCTGGGTGGCGGTCCAAAAGAAAACAGGCAAGTCCTGGAATACCCAGGTGCTTCAATCCACCCAGATGTGTGTTTAAGTTGCCACCTTAGATAAACCATTAATTAACAATCTCACATCTGTCATGGATATCACTCACCCAATCCACGTCTACTAGCATAGCATGGCATAAATAGCAAACGTAGAAGTAACTCCCAAAGGTTTGAAAATAAATAGGTAATAGGTACTACCTCATCTACTTCCCATCCCACAATTTAATTAGATCCTAATCATGCAATGTGTGAGGATTGATCTAATGCAATAAAACTGGGTAGTAGAAAGGTATGATCAAAGTGTTACTTGCCTTGCTAATGATCCGGGAACCTAGCGATTCGAAGTAACAGGCGGCGCACTCCGGATACTCTATCGCAAACAAACAAACGAGCATACAATAAGTACTCATCTAATGCACAGGTAAAAATCAAATAAGAGATCTAACCAGAAGGTTCAACTTAAGAACTCCGGTTGGCAAAAAGAATCAAATCGAACGAAGCAACGAAAGACAAACGGCGAAAGAAAAACAACTTCGTTCTAGCAATCTGGATCTAGGGCAAATTTTACAGTAGCAAAATCTTGTTCAAGTTGGTTAGACGGATAAAGGGTTTCGAGACGAAACTCTAGGCGCTTGAATCGCCTGATTCCGATAAACGAGCGAAAAGTTAAACTAAAACGAAAATCGGATCAGGAATCGCGATCAGAAAAATCGCGGATTTAATCCGAGAAAAGAAAACTCACGAACAGTTTATCGAACGGACGTTCGTTAACAGAAACTAACCGGTGAACACGTTCGCTAAAACGAACGGATCGGTGAACGTTCACTAATAAATAGACCAGAAAAAATAAACCGATCTAGGGTTTCGAAAAAAAACAGAGGCGGTTTTTCAAAAAAAAAAACGAACGGCGAACGGCGGCGGGTATACCTCCGGCGGGCGGGGCGGGGCTCCGGCGACGGCGGTGGCTATGCGGGGCGGCGGGGCGACGCAGCAGCGGT